>NC_071344.1:23744606-24065622 GCF_027744825.2 Synchiropus splendidus
ATGGCACAATGCGTAAAACCCGTTTTCAGCCTGAGATATGGTCGATTCCGGAATGCCAAACATAAAACTGTTGATAACTTTGGAAAAACACATCAGACAGCTTAGATTTGATCTGCAACTACTAAAAAGACCCTTTCTGCTATAGTGGGAGGTGAACATTTCACGTTCTGAAGCTTCCCTGCAAAGTTATGGCACAATGCAGAAAACGCGTTTTCAGCTTGAGATAAGGTCGATTCCGGAACGCCAAACATAAAAATGTTGATCACTTTGGAAAAACACTTCAGACAGCTTAGACATGATGTGCAACTACTAGAAAGACCCTTTCGGCTATTGTGGGAGGTCAAAATGTCATGTTCTGAAGCTTCCCTGCAAAGTCATGGCACAATGCGTAACACGCGTTTTCAGCCTGAGATAAGGTCGATTCCGGAACGCCAAACAAAAAAATGTTGATAACTTTGGAAAAACACATCAGACAGCTTAGATTTGTTGTGCAACTACTAGAAAGACCCTTTCTGCTATAGTGGGAGGTGAAAATTTCATGTCCTGAAGCTTCCCTGCAAAGTTATGGCACAATGCAGAAAACGCGTGTTCAGCCTGAGATAAGGTGGGTTCCGGAACGCCAAACGTAAAAATATTGATAACTTTGGAAAAACATTTCAGACAGCTTAGATTTGATGTGCAACTACTAGAAAGACCCTTTCTGCTGTAGTGGGAGGTGAAAATTTCATGTTCTGAAGATTCCCTGCAAAGTTATGGCACAATGCAGAAAACGCGTTTTCAGCCTGAGATAAGGTCGATTCACGAACACCAAACATAAAAATGTTGAAAACTTTCGAAAAACACTTCAGACAGCTTAGATTTGATGTGCAACTACTAGAAAGACCTTTTCTGCTATAGTGGGAGGTGAACATTTCATGTTCTGAAGCTTCCCTGCAAATTTATGGCTCAATGCAGAAAACGCGTTTTCAGCTTGAGATAAGGTCGATTCCGGAACGCCAATCATAAAAATGTTGATAACCTTGGAAAAAAACTTCAGACAGCTATGATTTGATGTGCAACTACTAGAAAGACCCTTTCGGCTATTGTGGGAGGTGAAAATTTCATGTCCTGAACCTTCCTTGTAAAGTTATGGCACAATGCAGAAAAGACGTTTTCAGCCTGACAAAAGGTGGGTTCCGGAACGCCAAACATAAAAATGTTGATAACTTTGGAAAAACACTTCAGACAGCTTACATTTGATGTGCAACTTCTAGAAAGACCTTTTCTGCTCTAGTGGGAGGTGAACATTTCATGTTCTGAAGCTTCCCTGAAAAGTAATGGCACAATGCGTAAAACGCGTTTTCAGCCTGAGATAAGGTCGATTCCGGAATGCCAAACATAAAACTGTTGATAACTTTGGAAAAACACATCAGACAGCTTAGATTTGATCTGCAACTACTAAAAAGACCCTTTCTGCTATAGTGGGAGGTGAACATTTCATGTTCTGAAGCTTTCCTGCAAAATTATTGCACAATGTGTAAATCGCGTTTTCAGCCTAACATAAGGTCGATTCCGGAACGCCAAACGTAAAAATGTTGATAACTTTGGAAAAACATTTCAGACAGCGTAGATTTGATGTGCAACTACTAGAAAGACCCTTTCTGCTATAGTTTGAGGTGAAAATTTCATGTTCTGAAGCTTCCCTGCAAAGTTATGACACTACGCAGAAATCGCGTTTTCAGCTTGAGATAAGGTTGATTCCGAAACGCCAAACATAAAAATGTTGATCACTTTGGAAAAACACTTCAGAGAGCTTAGACATGATGTGCAACTACGAGAAAGACCCTTTCGGCTATTGTGGGAGGTCAAAATGTCATGTTCTGAAGCTTCCCTGCAAAGTCATGGCACAATGCGTAACACGCGTTTTCAGCCTGAGATAAGGTCGATTCCGGAACGCCAAACAAAAAAATGTTGATAACTTTGGAAAAACACATCAGACAGCTTAGATTTGTTGTGCAACTACTAGAAAGACCCTTTCTGCTATAGTGGGAGGTGAAAATTTCATGTTCGGAAGCTTCCCTGCAAAGTTATGGCACAATGCAGACAACGCGTTTTCAGCCTGAGATAATGTCGATTCTAGAACGCCAAACATAAAAATGTTGATAACTTTCGAAAAACACTTCAGAGAGCTTAGATTTGATGTGCAACTACTAGAATGACCCTTTCTGCTATATTTTGAGGTGAAAATTTCATGTTCTGAAGCTTCCCTGCAAAGTTGTGGCACAATGCAGAAATCGCGTTTTCAGCTTGAGATAAGGTTGATTCCGAAACGCCAAACATAAAAATGTTGATAACTTTCGAAAAACACTTCAGACAGCTTAGATTTGATGTGCAACTACTAGAAAGACCCTTTCTGCTATAGTGGGAGGTGAACATTTCATGTTCTGAAGCTTCCCTGCAAAGTTATTGCACAATGCGTAAAATGCGTTTTCAGCCTGTGATAATGTTGATTCTAGAACGCCAAACATAAAAATGTTGATAACTTTCGAAAAACACTTCAGAGAGCTTAGATTTGATGTGCAACTACTAGAAAGACCCTTTCTGCTATACTTTGAGGTGAAAATTTCATGTTCTGAAGCTTCCCTGCAAAGTTATTGCACAATGCGTAAAATGCGTTTTCAGCCTAAGATAAGGTCGATTCCGAAACGCCAAACATAAAAAATGTTGATAACTTTGGAGAAACACATCAGATAGCTTAGATTTGTTGTGCAACTACTAGAAAGACCCTTTATGCTATAGTGGGAGGTTAAAATTTCATGTTCGGAAGCTTCCATGCAAAGTTATGGCACAATGCAGACAACGCGTTTTCAGCCTGAGATAATGTCGATTCTGGAACGCCAAACATAAAAATGTTGATAACTTTCGAAAAACACTTCAGACAGCTTAGATTTGATGTGCAACTACTAGAAAGACCCTTTCTGCTATAGTGGGATGTGAACATTTCATGTTCTGAAGCTTCCCTGCAAAATTATTGCACAATGTGTAAAACGCGTTTTCAGCCTAACATAAGGTCGATTCCGGAACGCCAAACATAAAAATGTTGATAACTTTCGAAAAACACTTCAGACAGCTTAGATTTGTTGTGCAACTACTGGAAAGACCCTTTCTGCTATAGTGGGATGTTAAAATTTAATGTTCTGAAGCTTCCCGGCAAAGTTATGGCACAATGCAGAAAACCTGTTTTCAGCCTAAGATAAGGTGGTTTCCAGAACGCCAAACATAAAAATGTTGATAACTTTGGAAATACACTTCAGACAGCTTAGATTTGATGTGCAACTACTAGAAATACCCTTTCTGCTATAGTGGGAGGAGAAAATTTCATGTTCTAAATCTTCCCTGCAAAGTTATGGCACAATGCAGAAAACGCGTTTTCAGCCTGAGATAAGGTGGGTACCAGAACGCCAAACATAAAAATGTTGACAACTTTGGAAATACACTTCAGACAGCTTAGATTTGATGTGCAACTACTAGAAATACCCTTTCTGCTATAGTGGGAGGAGAAAATTTCATGTTCTGAAGTCTCCCTGCAAAGTTATGGCACAATGCAGAAAACGCGTTTTCAGGCAGAGATAAGGTGGGTTCCAGAACGCCAAACATAAAAATGTTGATAACTTTGGAGAAATACTTCAGACATCTTAGATTCGATGTGCAACTACTAGAAAGACCCTTTCTTCTATAGTGGGAGGTGAAAATTTAATGTTCTGAAGCTTCCCTGCAAAGTTATGGCACAATGCAGAAAACCTGTTTTCAGCCTGAGATAAGGTGGTTTCCAGAACGCCAAACATAAAAATGTTGATAACTTTGGAAAAACACTTCAGACAGCTTAGATTTGATGTGCAACTACTAGAAAGACCCTTTCTGCTACAGTGGGAGGTGAAAATTTCATGTTCTGAAGCTTCCCTACAAAGTTATGCCACAATGCAGGACACGCGTTTTCAGCCTGAGATAAGGTCGATTCCGGAACGCCAAACATAAAAATATTGATGACTTTGGAAAAACACTTCAGACAGCTTAGATTTGATGTGCAACTACTAGAAAGACCCTTTCTGCTATAGTGGGAGGTTAAAATTTCATGTTCTGAAGCTTCCCTGCAAAGTTATGGCACAATGCGTGAAACGCGTTTTCAGCCTGAGATGAGGTTGATTTCAGAACGCCAAACATAAAAATGTTGATAACTCAGGAAAAACTCTACAGACAGCTTAGATTTGATGTGCAACTCCTAGAAATACCCTTTCTGCACTAGTGGGAGGTGAAAATTTCATGTTCTAAAGCTTCCCTGCAAAGTTATGGCACAATGCGTGAAACGCGTTTTCAGCCTGAGATGAGGTTGATTTCAGAACGCCAAACATAAAAATGTTGATAACTCAGGAAAAACTCTACAGACAGCTTAGATTTGATGTGCAACTACTAGAAATACCCTTTCTGCACTAGTGGGAGGTGAAAATTTCATGTTCTGAAGCTTCCCTGCAAAGTTATGGCACAATGCAGAAAACGCGTTTTCAGCCGGAGATAAGGTCGATTCCGAAACACCAAACATAAAAATGTTGATAACTTTGGAAAAACACTTTCGACAGCTTAGATTTGATGTGCAACTACTAGAAAGACCCTTTCTGCTATAGTGGGAGATAAAAATTTCATGTTCTGAAGCTTCCCTGCAAAGTTATGGCACAATGCAGAAAACGCGTTTTCAGCCTGAGATAAGGTCGATTCCGGAACGCCAAACATAAAAATGTTGATAACTTTGGAAAAACACTTCAGACAGCTTAGATTTGATGTGAGACTACAAGAAAGACCCTTTCTGCTATAGTGGGATATGAAAATTTCATGTTCTGAAGCTTCCCTGCAAAGTTATGGCACAATGCAGAAAACGCGTTTTCGGTCTGAGATAAGGTCGATTCAGGAACACCAAACATAAAAATGTTGAAAACTTTCGAAAAACACTTCAGACAGCTTAGATTTGATGTGCAACTACAAGAAAGACCCTGTCTGCTACAGTGGGAGGCGAACATTTCATGTTCTGAAGCTTCTCTGCAAAGTTATGGCACAATGCAGGAAACACGTTTTCAGCCTGAGATAAGGTTGATTCCGGGACGCCAAAAACAAGAATGTTGATAACTTTGGAAAAACACTTCAGACAGCTTAGATTTGATGTGCAACTATTAGAAAGACCCTATCTGCTATAGTGGGAGGCGAACATTTCATGTTCTGAAGCTTCTCTGCAAAGTTATGGCACAATGCAGGAAACACGTTTTCAGCCTGAGATAAGGTTGATTCCGGAACGCCAAACATAAAAATGTTGATAACTTTAGAAAAAGACTTCAAGACAGCTTAGATTTGATGTGCAACTACTAGAAAGACCCTTTCTGCTATAGTGGGAGGTTAAAATTTCATTTTCTGAAGCTTCCCTGCAAAGCTATCGCACAATGCGTAAAACACGTTTTCAGCCTGAGATGAGGTTGATTCCGGAACGCCAAACATAAGAATTTTGATAACTTTAGAAAAACACTTCAGACAGCTTAGATTTGATGTGCAACTACTAGAAAGACCCTTTCTGCTATAGTGAGATGTTAAAATGTCATGTTCTGAAGCTTCCCTGCAAAGTTATGGCACAATGCATGAAACGCTTTTTCAGCCTGAGATAAGGTGGGTTCCCGAACGCCAAACATAAAAATGTTGAAAACTTTGGAAAAACACTTCAGACAGCTTAGATTTGATGAGCAACGACTAGAAAGACCCTTTCTGCTGTAGTAGGATGTGAAAATGTAATGTTCTGAAGCTTTATGCAAAGTTATGGCACAATGCGTAAAACGCGTTTTCAGCCTGAGATAAGCTCGATTCCGTAACGCTAAACATAAAAATGTTGAGAACTTTGGAAAAACACTTCAGACAGCTTCGATTTGATGTGCAACTATTAGAAAGACCCTATATGCTATTGTGGGAGGTGAAAATTTCATGTTCTGAACCTTCCCTTAGAATATATGGCACAATGCAGAAAACGCGTTTTGAGCCTCAGATAAGGTGGGTTTCGGAACGCCAAAAATAAAATTGTTGACAACTTTGGAAAAACACTTCAGACAGCATAGATTTGATGTGCAACTACTAGAAAGACCCTTTCTGCTATAGTGGGAGGTGAAAATATCATGTTCTGAAGCTTCCCTGCAAAGTTATGGCACAATGCGTAAAACGCGTTTTCAGCCTGAGATGAGGTTGATTTCAGAACGCCAAACATAAAAATGTTGATAACTCAGGAAAAACTCTACAGACAGCCTAGATTTGATGTGCAACTACTAGAAATACCCTTTCTGCACTAGTGGGAGGTGAAAATTTCATGTTCTAAAGCTTTCCTGCAAAGTTATGGCACAATGGAGAAAACGCGTTTTCAGCCGGAGATAAGGTCGATTCCGAAACGCCAAACATAAAAATGTTGATAACTTTGGAAAAACACTTCAGACAGCTTAGATTTGATGTGAGACTACTAGAAAGACCCTTTCTGCTATTGTGGGATATGAAAATTTCATGTTCTGAAGCTTCCCTGCAAAGTTATGGCAGAATGCGTAAATCGTGTTTTCAGCCTGAGATAAGGTCGATTCCGGAACGCCAAACATAAAAGTGTTGATAACTTTGGAAAAACACTTCAAACAGCTTTGATTTGATGTGCACTTACTCGAAAGACCCTTTCTGCTATAGTGGGAGGTGAAATTTTCCTGTTCTGAAGCTTCCCTGCAAAGTTATGGCACAATGCAGAAAACGCGTTTTCGGCCTGAGATAAGGTCGATTCAGGAACACCAAACATAAAAATGTTGAAAACGTTCGAAAAACACTTCAGACAGCTTAGATTTGATGTGCAACTACTAGAAAGACCCTTTCTGCTACAGTGGGAGGTGAAAATTTCATGTTCTGAAGCTTAGCTACAAAGTTATGCCACAATGCAGGAAACACGTTTTCAGCCTGAGATAAGGTCGATTCTGGAACGCCAAACATAAAAATATTGATAACTTCGGAAAAACACTTCAGACAGCTTAGATTTGATGTGCAACTACTTGAAAGACCCTTTCTGCTATATTGTTAGTTGAAAATTTGATCTTGTGAAGCTTTCCTGCAAAGTTATGGCACAATGCGTAAAACGCGTTTTCAGCCTGAGATATGGTTGATTCCGGAACGCCAAACATAAGAATTTTGATAACTTCAGAAAAACACTTCAGACCGCTTAGATTTGTTGTGGAACTACTGGAAAGACCCTTTCTGCTATAGCGGCAGGTTAAAATTTCATGTTCTGAAGCTTCCCTCCAAAGTTATGGCACAATGCAGAAAACGCTTTTACAGCCTGAGATAAGGTGGGTTCCGGAACGCCAAACATAAAAATGTTGATAACTTTCGAAAAACACTTCAAACAGCTTAGATTTGATGTGCAACTATTAGAAAAACCCTATCTGCTATAGTGGGAGGTGAAAATTTCATGTTCTGAGGCTTCCCTGCAAAGTTATGGCACAATGCAGAAAACGCGTTTTCAGCCTGAGATAAGGTCGATTCCGGAAAGCCAAACATAAAAATGTTGATATCTTTGGAAAAACACTTCAGACAGCTTAGATTTGATGTGCAACTACTGGAAAAAACCTTTCTGCTATAGTGGGAGTTGAAAATGTCATGTTCTGAAGCTTCCCTGCAAAGTTATGGCACAATGCAGAAAACGCGTTTTCAGCATGAGACAAGGTCAATTACGGAACGCCAAACATAAAAATATGATAACTTTGAAAAAACACTTCAGACAGCTTAGATTTGATGTGCAACTACTAGAAAGACCCTTTCTGCTATTGTGGGAGGTGAAAATTTTATGTTCTGAAGCTTCCCTGCAAAGTTATGGCACAATGCAGAAAACGCGTTTTCAGCCTGAGATAAGGTCGATTCCGGAACGCCAAACATAAAATTGTTGACAACTTTGGAAAAACACTTCAGACAGCTTAGATTTGATGTGCAACTACTAGAAAGACCCTTTCTGCTATAGTGGGAGGTGAAAATTTCATGTTCTGAAGTTTCCCTGCAAAGTTATGGCACAATGCAGAAAAGGCGTTTTCAATAAGGTGCGATCCGGAACGCCAAAAATAAAAATGTTGATAACTTTCGAAAAACACTTCAGACAGCTTAGATTTGTTGTGCAACTACTAGAAAGACCCTTTCTGCTATAGTGGGAGGTGAAAATTTCATGTTCTGAAGCTTTCCTCCAAAGGTATGGCACAATGCAGAAAACGCGCTTACAGAGTGAGATAAGGTGGGTTTCGGAACGCTAAACATAAAAATGTTGATAACTTTGGAAAAACACTTCAGACAGCTTAGATTTGATGTGAGACTACTAGAAAGACCCTTTCTGCTATTGTGGGATATGAAAATTTCATGTTCTGAAGCTTCCCTGCAAAGTTATGGCAGAATGCGTAAATCGTGTTTTCAGCCTGAGATAAGGTCGATTCCGGAACGCCAAACATAAAAGTGTTGATAACTTTGGAAAAACACTTCAAACAGCTTTGATTTGATGTGCACTTACTCGAAAGACCCTTTCTGCTATAGTGGGAGGTGAAATTTTCCTGTTCTGAAGCTTCCCTGCAAAGTTATGGCACAATGCAGAAAACGCGTTTTCGGCCTGAGATAAGGTCGATTCAGGAACACCAAACATAAAAATGTTGAAAACGTTCGAAAAACACTTCAGACAGCTTAGATTTGATGTGCAACTACTAGAAAGACCCTTTCTGCTACAGTGGGAGGTGAAAATTTCATGTTCTGAAGCTTAGCTACAAAGTTATGCCACAATGCAGGAAACACGTTTTCAGCCTGAGATAAGGTCGATTCTGGAACGCCAAACATAAAAATATTGATAACTTCGGAAAAACACTTCAGACAGCTTAGATTTGATGTGCAACTACTTGAAAGACCCTTTCTGCTATATTGTTAGTTGAAAATTTGATCTTGTGAAGCTTTCCTGCAAAGTTATGGCACAATGCGTAAAACGCGTTTTCAGCCTGAGATAAGGTTGATTCCGGAACGCCAAACATAAGAATTTTGATAACTTCAGAAAAACACTTCAGACCGCTTAGATTTGTTGTGGAACTACTGGAAAGACCCTTTCTGCTATAGCGGCAGGTTAAAATTTCATGTTCTGAAGCTTCCCTCCAAAGTTATGGCACAATGCAGAAAACGCTTTTACAGCCTGAGATAAGGTGGGTTCCGGAACGCCAAACATAAAAATGTTGATAACTTTCGAAAAACACTTCAAACAGCTTAGATTTGATGTGCAACTATTAGAAAAACCCTATCTGCTATAGTGGGAGGTGAAAATTTCATGTTCTGAGGCTTCCCTGCAAAGTTATGGCACAATGCAGAAAACGCGTTTTCAGCCTGAGATAAGGTCGATTCCGGAAAGCCAAACATAAAAATGTTGATATCTTTGGAAAAACACTTCAGACAGCTTAGATTTGATGTGCAACTACTGGAAAAAACCTTTCTGCTATAGTGGGAGTTGAAAATGTCATGTTCTGAAGCTTCCCTGCAAAGTTATGGCACAATGCAGAAAACGCGTTTTCAGCATGAGACAAGGTCAATTACGGAACGCCAAACATAAAAATATGATAACTTTGAAAAAACACTTCAGACAGCTTAGATTTGATGTGCAACTACTAGAAAGACCCTTTCTGCTATTGTGGGAGGTGAAAATTTTATGTTCTGAAGCTTCCCTGCAAAGTTATGGCACAATGCAGAAAACGCGTTTTCAGCCTGAGATAAGGTCGATTCCGGAACGCCAAACATAAAATTGTTGACAACTTTGGAAAAACACTTCAGACAGCTTAGATTTGATGTGCAACTACTAGAAAGACCCTTTCTGCTATAGTGGGAGGTGAAAATTTCATGTTCTGAAGTTTCCCTGCAAAGTTATGGCACAATGCAGAAAAGGCGTTTTCAATAAGGTGCGATCCGGAACGCCAAAAATAAAAATGTTGATAACTTTCGAAAAACACTTCAGACAGCTTAGATTTGTTGTGCAACTACTAGAAAGACCCTTTCTGCTATAGTGGGAGGTGAAAATTTCATGTTCTGAAGCTTTCCTCCAAAGGTATGGCACAATGCAGAAAACGCGCTTACAGAGTGAGATAAGGTGGGTTTCGGAACGCTAAACATAAAAATGTTGATAACTTTGGAAAAACACTTCAGACAGCTTATATTTGACGTGCAACTACTAGAAAGACCCTTTCTGCTACAGTGAGAGGTGAAAATTCCATATTCTTCAGCTTTCCTGCAAAGTGATGGCACAATGCAGAAAACGCGTTTTCAGCCTGAGATAAGGTTGATTCCGGAACGCCAAACATAAGAATGTTGATAACTTTGGAAAAACACTACGCACAGCTTACATTTGATGTGCAACTACTAGAAAGACCATTTCTGCTATAGTGGGAGGAGTAAATTTCAAGTTCTGAAACTTCCCTGCAAAGTTATGGCACAATGCAGAAAACGCGTTTTCAGCATTAGACAAGGTCAATTCCGGAACGCCAAACATAAAAATATGATAACTTTGAAAAAACACTTCAGACAGCTTAGATTTGATGTGCAACTACTAGAAAGACCCTTTCTTCTACAGTGGGAGGTGAAAATTTCATGTTCTGAAGCTTCCCTGCAAAGTTATGGCACAATGCAGAAAAGGCATTTTCAATAAGTTGCGATCCGGAACGCCAAACATAAAAATGTTGATAACTTTCGAAAAACACTTCAGACAGCTTAGATTTGTTGTGCAACTACTAGAAAGACCCTTTCTGCTATAGTGAGAGGTGAAAATTTCATATTCTTCAGCTTTCCTGCAAAGTGATGGCACAATGCAGAAAACGCGTTTTCAGCGTGAGATAAGGTTGATTCCGGAACGCCAAACATAAGAATGTTGATAACTTCTGAAAAACACTTCACACAGCTTACATTTGATGTGCAACTACTAGAAGGACCATTTCTGCTATAGTGGGAGGAGGAAATTTCAAGTTCTGAAACTTCCCTGCAAAGTTATGGCACAATGCAGAAAACGCGTTTTCAGCATGAGACAAGGTCAATTTCCCGGAACGGCAAACATAAAAATATGATAACTTTGAAAAAACACTTCAGACAGCTTAGATTTGATGTGCAACTACTAGAAAGACCCTTTCTGCTACAGTGGGAGGTGAAAATTTCAAGTTCTGAAGCTTCCGTGCAAAGTTATGGCACAATGCAGAAAACGCGCTTACAGAGTGAGATAAGGTGGGTTTCGGAACGCCAAACATAAAAATGTTGACAACTTTGGAAAAACACTTCAGACAGCTTATATTTGACGTGCAACTACTAGAAAGACCCTTTCTGCTATAGTGGGAGTTGAAAATTTCATGTTCTGAAGCTTCCCTGCAAAGTTATGGCACAATGCAGAAAATGCGTTTTCAGCTTGAGATAAGGTGGGTTCCGGAACGCCAAACAAAAAAATATGATAACTTTGGAAAAACACTTCAGACAGCTTAGATTTGATGTGCAACTACTAGAAAGACCCTTTCTGCTATAGTGGGAGGTTAAAATTTCATGTTCTGAAGCTTCCCTGCAAAGTTATGGCACAATGCAGAAAAGGCATTTTAAATAAATTGCGATCCGGAACGCCAAACATAAAAATGTTGATAACTTTCGAAAAACACTTCAGACAGCTTAGATTTGTTGTGCAACTACTAGAAAGACCCTTTCTGCTATAGTGAGAGGTGAAAATTTCATATTCTTCAGCTTTCCTGCAAAGTGATGGCACAATGCAGAAAACGCGTTTTCAGCCTGAGGTAAGGTTGATTCCGGAACGCCAAACATAAGAATGTTGATAACTTTGGAAAAACACTTCACACAGCTTACATTTGATGTGCAACTACTAGAAAGACCATTTCTGCTATAGTGGGAGGAGTAAATTTCAAGTTCTGAAGCTTCCCTCCTAAGTTATGGCACAAAGCGTAAAAATCTTTTTCAGCCTGAGATAAGGTCGATTCCGGAATGCCAAACATAAAAATGTTGATAACTTTGGAAAAACACTTCAGACAGCATAGATTTGATGTGCAACTACTAAAAAGGCCCTTTCTGTTATAGTGGGAGGTGAAAATTTCATGTTCTGAAGCTTCCCTGCAAAGTTATGGAACAATGCAGAAAACGCGTTTTCAGCCTGAGATAAGGTCGATTCCGGAACGCCAAACATAAAAATGTTCATAACATTCGAAAAAACACTTCAGACAGCTTAGATTTGAAGTGTAACTACGAGAAATACCGTTTCTGCTATAGTGGGAGGTGAAAATTTAATGTTCTGAAGCTTCCCTGCAAAATTATGGCACAATGCAGAAAACACATTTTCAGCCTGATATAAGGTGGGTTCAGGAACGAGAAACATAAAAATGTTGATAACTTTGGTAAAACACCAGACAGCTTAGATTTGAAGTGTAACTACTAGAAATACCCTTTCTGCTATAGTGGGAGGTGAAAATTTCATGTTCTGAAGCGTCCCTGCAAAGTTATGGCACAATGCAGAAAACGCATCTTCAGTCTGATATAAGGTGGGTTCCAGAACGCTAAACATAAAAATGTTGATGACTTTCGAAAAAAGACTTCAGACAGCTTAGATTTGATGTGCACCTACTAGAAAGACCCTTTCTGCTATAGTGGGAGGAGAACATTTCATGTACTGAAGCTTCCCTGCAAAGTTATGGGACAATGCAGAAAACGATTTTTCATCCTGAGATGAGGTTGATTTCAGAACGCCAAACATAAAAATGTTGATAACTCAGGAAAAACTCTACAGACAGCTTAGATTTGATGTGCAACTACTAGAAAGACCCTTTCTGCTATATGGGAGGTGAAAATTTCATGTTCTGAGGCTTTCCTGCAAAGTTATGGCAAATTGCGTAAAACGCGTTTTCAGCTTGAGATAAGTTTGATTGCGGAACGCCAAACATAAGAATGTTGATAACTTTGGAAAAACACTTCAAACAACTTAGATTTGATGTGCAACTACTAGAAAAACCCTTTCTGCTATAGTGGGAGGAGAAAATTTCATGTTCTGAAGTCTCCCTGCAAAGTTATGGCACAATGCAGAAAACGCGTTTTCAGCCTGAGATAAGGTGGGTTCCAGAACGCCAAACATAAAAATGTTGATAACTTTGGAAAAACACTTCCGACAGCTTAGATTTGATGTGCAACTACTAGAAAGACCCTTTCTGCTATAGTGGGAGGAGAAATTTTCATGTTCTGATGTCTCCCTGCAAAGTTATGGCACAATGCAGAAAACGCGTTTTCAGCCTGAGATAAGATGGGTTCCAGAACGCCAAACATAAAAATGTTGATAACTTTGGAAAAACACTTCAGACAGCTTCGATTTGATGTGCACCTGCTAGAAAGACCCTTTCTGCTATAGTGGGAGGTGAAATTTTCATGTTCTGAAGCTTCCCTGCAAAGTTATGGCACAATGCAGAAAACTCGTGTTCAGCCTCACATAAGGTCAATTCCGGAACGCCAAACATAAAAATCTTAATATCTTCGGAAAAACACTTCAGACAGCTTAGATTTGATGTGCAAGTACTAGAAAGACCCTTTCTGGTATAGTGGGAGGTGAAAATTTCATGTTCTGAAGCTTTCCTGCAAAGTTATGGCATAATGCGTAAAACGCGTTTTCAGCCTGAGATAAGGTCGATTGCGGAACGCCAAACATAAAAATGTTGATAACTTTGGAAAAACACTTCAAACAGCTTAGATTTGATGTGCAACTACTAGAAAGACCCTTTCTGCTATCGTGGGAGGTGAAAATTTCATGTTCTGAAGCTTCCCTGCAAAGTTATGGCACAATGCAGAAAACGAGTTTGCAGCATCACATAAGGTCGATTCCGGAACGCCAAACATAAAAATGTTGATATCTTTGGAAAAACACTTCAGACAGCTTAGATTTGATGTGCAACTGCTAGAAAGACCCTTTCTGGTATAGTAGGAGGTGAAAATTTCATGTTCTGAAGCTTTCCTGCAAAGTTATGGCATAATGCGTAAAACGCGTTTTCAGCCTGAGATAAGGTCGATTGCGGAACGCCAAACATAAAAATGTTGATAACTTTGGAAAAACACTTCAAACAGCTTAGATTTGATGTGCAACTACTAGAAAGACCCTTTCTGCTATCGTGGGAGGTGAAAATTTCATGTTCTGAAGCTTCCCTGCAAAGTTATGGCACAATGCAGAAAACGAGTTTGCAGCATCACATAAGGTCGATTCCGGAACGCCAAACATAAAAATGTTGATATCTTTGGAAAAACACTTCAGACAGCTTAGATTTGATGTGCAACTGCTAGAAAGACCCTTTCTGCTATAGTGGGAGGTGAAAATTTCTTGTTCTGAAGCTTCCCTGCCAAGTTATGGCACAATGCAGAAAACACGTTTTCAGCCTCACATAAGGTTGATTCCGGAACGCCAAACATAAAAATGTTGATAACTTCGAAAAAACACTTCAGACAGCTTAGATTTGATGTGCAACTACTAGAAAGACCCTTTCTGCTATAGTCGGAGGTGAACATTTCATGTTCTGAAGCTTTCCTGCAAAGTTATGGCACAATGCGTAAAATGCGTTTTCAACCTGAGATAAGGTTGATTCCGGAACCCCAAACATAAAAATGTTGATAACTTTGGACAAACACTTCAGACAGCTTAGATTTGATGTGCAACTACTAGAAAGACCCTTTCAGCTATCGTGGGAAATGAACATTTCATGATCTGAAGGTTCCCTGCAAAGTTATGGCACAATGCAGAAAACGCGTTTTCAGCCTGAGATGAGGTTGATTTCACAACGCCAAACATAAAAATGTTGATAACTTTCGAAAAACACTTCAGACCGCTTAGATTTGTTGTGCAACTACTGGAAAGACCCTTTCTGCTATAGCGGCAGGTTAAAATTTCATGTTCTGAAGCTTCCCTCCAAAGTTATGGCACAATGCAGAAAACGCTTTTACAGCCTGAGATAAGGTGGGTTCCGGAACGCCAAACATAAAAATGTTGATAACTTTCGAAAAACACTTCAAACAGCTTAGATTTGATGTGCAACTATTAGAAAAACCCTATCTGCTATAGTGGGAGGTGAACATTTCATGTTCTGAGGCTTCCCTGCAAAGTTATGGCACAATGCAGAAAACGCGTTTTCAGCCTGAGATAAGGTCGATTCCGGAAAGCCAAACATAAAAATGTTGATATCTTTGGAAAAACACTTCAGACAGCTTAGATTTGATGTGCAACTACTGGAAAAAGCCTTTCTGCTATAGTGGGAGTTGAAAATGTCATGTTCTGAAGCTTCCCTGCAAAGTTATGGCACAATGCAGAAAACGCGTTTTCAGCATGAGACAAGGTCAATTACGGAACGCCAAACATAAAAATATGATAACTTTGAAAAAACACTTCAGACAGCTTAGATTTGATGTGCAACTACTAGAAAGACCCTTTCTGCTATAGTGGGAGGTGAAAATTTCATGTTCTGAAATTTCCCTGCAAAGTTATGGCACAATGCAGAAAACGCGTTTTCAGCCTGAGATAAGGTCGATTCAGGAACGCCAAATATAAAAATGTTGAAAACTTTCGAACAACACTTCAGACAGCTTAGATTTGACGTGCAACTACTAGAAAGACCCTTTCTGCTGTAGTGGGAGTTGAAAATTTCATGTTCTGAAGCTTTCCTGCAAAGTTATGGCGCAATGCGTAAAACGCGTTTTCAGCCTGAAATAAGGTTGATTCCGGAACGCCAAACATAAAAATGTTGATAACTTTGGAAAAACACTTCGAACAGCTTAGATTTGATGTGCAACTACTAGAAAGACCCTTTCTGCTATAGTGGGAGGTGAAAATTTTATGTTCTGAAAATTCCCTGCAAAGTTATGGCACAATGCAGAAAACGCGTATTCAGCCTGAGATATGGTCGATTCCGGAACGCCAAACATAAAAATGTTGATAACTTTCGAAAAACACTTCAAACTGCTTAGATTTGATGAGCAACTACTAGAAAGACCCTTTCTGCTATAGTGGGATGTTTAAATGTCATGTTCTGAAGCTTCCCTGCAAAGTTATGGCACAATGCAGAAAACGCGTTTTCAATAAGGTGCGATCCGGAACGCCAAACATAAAAATGTTGATAACTTTCGAAAAACACTTCAGACAGGTTAGATTTGATGTGCAACTACTAGAAGGACCCTTTCTGCTATAGTGGCAGGTTAAAATTTCATGTTCTGAAGCTTCTCTCCAAAGTTATGGCACAATGCAGAAAACGCTTTTACAGCCTGAGATAAGGTGGATTCCGGAAAGCCAAACATAAAAATGTTGATAACTTTGGAAAAACACTTCAAACAGCTTAGATTTGATGTGCAACTACTAGAAAGACCCTTTCTGCTATCGTGGGATGTTTAAATGTCATGTTCTGAAGCTTCCCTGCAAAGTTATGGCACAATGCAGAAAAGGCGTTTTCAATAAGGTGCGATCCGGAACGCCAAACATAGAAATGTTGATAACTTACGAAAAACACTTCAGACCGCTTAGATTTGTTGTGCAACTACTAGAAAGACTCTTTCTGCTATAATGGGAGGTGAAAATTTTATATTCTGCAGCTTTCCTGCAAAGTGATGGCACAATGCTGAAAACGCGTTTTCAGCCTGAGATAAGGTTGATTCCGAAACGCCAAACATAAGAATGTTGATAACTTTGGAAAAACACTTCAGACAGGTTAGATTTGATGTGCAACTACTAGAAGGACCCTTTCTGCTATAGTGGCAGGTTAAAATTTCATGTTCTGAAGCTTCCCTCCAAAGTTGTGGCACAATGCAGAAAACGCTTTTACAGCCTGAGATACGGTGGATTCCGGAAAGCCAAACATAAAAATGTTGATAACTTTGGAAAAACTCTTCAGACAGCTTAGATTTGATGTGCAACAACTGGAAAAAGCCTTTCTGCTGTAGTGGGAGTTGAAAATTTCATGTTCTGTAGCTTCCCTCCAAAGTTATGGCACAATGCAGAAAACGCTTTTACAGTCTGAGATAAGGTGGGTTCCGGAACTCCAAACATAAAAATGTTGATAACTTTGGAAAAACACTTCAAACAGCTTAGATTTGATGTGCAACTATTAGAAATACCCTTTCTGCTATAGTGGGAGGTGAAAATTTCATGTTCTGAGGCTTTCCTGCAAAGTTATGGCACAATGCAGAAAACACGTTTTCAGCCTGAGATAAGGTCGATTCCGGAAAGCCAAACATAAAAATGTTGATAACTTTGGAAAAACACTTCAGACAGCTTAGATTTGATGTGCAACTACTGGAAAAAGCCTTTCTGCTATAGTGGGAGTTGAAAATTTCATGTTCTGAAGCTTCCCTGCAAAGTTATGGCACATTGCAGAAAACGCGTTTTCAGCCTGAGATAAGGTCGATTCCGGAACGCCAAACATAAAAATGTTGATAACTTTCGAAAAACACTTCAAACAGCTTAGATTTGATGTGCAACTACTAGAAAGACCCTTTCTGCTATAGTGGGATGTTGAAAGGTCATGTTCTGAAGCTTCCCTGCAAAGTTATGGCACAATGCAGAAAACGCGTTTTCAGCATGAGACAAGGTCAATTCCGGAACGCCAAACATAAAAATGTTGATAACTTTGGAAAAACACTTCAAACAGCTTAGATTTGATGTGCAACTATTAGAAATACCCTTTCTGCTATAGTGGGAGCTGAAAATTTCATGTTCTGAGGCTTCCCTGCAAAGTTATGGCACAATGCAGAAAACACGTTTTCAGCCTGAGATAAGGACGATTCCGGAAAGCCAAACATAAAAATGTTGATAACTTTGGAAAAACACTTCAGACAGCTTAGATTTGATGTGCAACTACTGGAAAAAGCCTTTCTGCTATAGTGGGAGTTGAAAATATCATGTTCTGAAGCTTCCCTGCAAAGTTATGGCACATTGCAGAAAACACGTTTTCAGCCTGAGATTAGGTCGATTCCGGAACGCCAAACATAAAAATGTTGATAACTTTCGAAAAACACTTCAAACAGCTTAGATTTGATGTGCAACTACTAGAAAGACCCTTTCTGCTATAGTGGCATGTTGAAATGTCATGTTCTGAAGCATCCCTGCAAAGTTATGGCACAATGCAGAAAACGCGTTTTCAGCCAGAGATAAGGTCGATTCAGGAACGCCAAATATAAAAATGTTGAAAACTATCGAAAAACACTTCATACAGCTTACATTTGATGTGCAAGTAGGAGACAAAGCCTTTCTGCTTTAGTGGGAATTGAAAATTTCATGTTCTGAAGCTTTCCTGCAAAGTTATGGCGCAATGCGTAAAACGCGTTTTCAGCCTGAGATAAGGTTGATTCCGGAACGCCAAACATAAAAATGTTGATAACTTTTGAAAAATACTTCAAACAGCTTAGATTTGATGTGCAACTACTAGAAAGACCCTTTCTGCTATAGTGGGAGGTGAAAATTTCATGTTCTGAAGCTTCCCTGCAAAGTTATGGCACAATGCAGAAAACGCGTATTCAGCCTGAGATAAGGTCGATTCCGGAACACCAAACATAAAAATGTTTATAACTTTGTCAAAACACTTCAGACAGCTTAGATTTGATGTGCAACTACTAGAAAGACCCATTCTGCTATAGTGGGAGGTGGAAATTTCATGTTATGAAGCTTCCCTGCAAAGTTATGGCACAATGCAGAAAACGCGTTTTCAGCCTGAGATAAGGAGGGTTCCAGAATGCCAAACATAAAAATGTTGATAACTTTGGAAAAACACTTCAGACAGCTTAGATTTGATGTGCAACTACGAGAAAGACCCTTTCTGCTATAGTGGGAGGAGAACATTTCATGTACTGAAGCATCCCTGCAAAGTTATGGGACAATGCAGAAAACGATTTTTCATCCTGAGATGAGGTTGATTTCAGAACGCCAAACATAAAAATGTTGATAACTCAGGAAAAACTCTACAGACAGCTTAGATTTGATGTGCAACTACTAGAAAGACCCTTTCTGCTATAGTGGGAGGTGAAAATTTCATGTTCTGAAGCTTCCCTGCAAAGTTATGGCACAATGCAGAAAACGTGTTTTCAGCCTGAGATAAGGTGGGTTCCGGAATGCCAAACATAAAAATGTTGATAACTTTGGGAAAAACATTTCAGACAGCTTAGATTTGAACTGCAACTACTAGAAAGACCCTTTATGCTATAGTGGGATGTGAAAATTTCATGTTCTGAAGCTTCCATGCAAAGTTATGGCACAATGCGTAAAACACGTTTTCAGCCTGAGATAAGGTCGATTCCAGAACGCCAAACATAAAAATGTTGATAACGTTGGAAAAACACTTCAGACAGCTTAGATTTGATTTGCAACTACTAGAATGTACCTTTCTGCTATAGTGGGAGGTGAAAATTTCATTTTCTGAAGCTTCCCTGAGAAGTTATGGCACAATACACAAAACGCGTTTTCAGCCTGAGATAAGGTGGGTTCCGGAACGCCAAACGTAAAAATTTTGATAACTTTGGAACAACACTTCAGACAGCTTAGATTTAATGTGCAACTACTAGAAAGACCCTTTCTGCCATAGTGGGAGGTCAAAATTTCATGTTCTGAAGCTTCCCTGGAAATGTATGGGATAATGCAGAAAACAATTTTTCATCCTGAGATAAGGTCGATTCCGGGACGCCAAACATAAAAATGTTGATAACTTTCGAAAAACACTTCAGACAGCTTAGATTTGATGTGCAACTACTAGGAAAACCCTTTCTGCTGTCGTGGGAGGTGAAAATTTCATTTTCTGAAGCTTCCCTCCAAAGTTATGGCATAATGCCTAAAACGCGTTTTCAGCCTGAGATAAGGTCGATTCTGGAACGCCAAACATAAAAATGTTGATAACTTTGGAAAAACATTTGAGACAGCTTAGATTTGATGTGCAACTACTAGAAAGACCCTTTCTGCTATAGTGGGAGGTGAACATTTCATGTTCTGAAGCTTCCCTGAGAAGTTATGGCACAATGCAGAAAACGCGTTTTCAGCCTGAGATAAGGTGGGTTCCGAAACGCCAAACTTAAAAATGTTGGTAACTTTGGAAAAACACTTCAGACAGCTTAGATATGATGTGCAACTACGAGAAAGAGCCTTTCTGCTACAGTGGGTGGTTAAAATTTCATGTTCTGAAGCTTTCCTTCAAAGTTATGGCACAATGCAGAAAACGCGTTTTCAGCCTGAGACAAGGTGGGTTCCGGAACGCCAAACATAAAAATGTTGATAACTTTGGAAAAACACTTCAGACAGCTTAGATTTGATGTGCAACTACTAGAAAGACCCTTTCTGCTATAGTGGGAGGTGAACATTTCATGTTCTGAAGCTTCCCTGCAAAGTTATGGGATAAAGCAGAAAACGCGTTTTCAGCCTGAGATAAGGTGGGTTCCGGAACGCCAAACATAAAAATGTTGATAGCTTTGGAAAAACACTTCAGACAGCTTATATTTGAAGTGCAACTACTAGAAAGACCCTTTCTGCTATAGTGGGAGCTGAAAATTTCATGTTCTGATGCTTCCCTGCAAAGTTAAGGAACAATGCAGAAAACGCGTTTTCAGCCTTAGATAAGGTGGGTTCCGGAACACCAAACATAAAAATGTTGGTAACTTTGGAAAAACACTTCAGACAGCTTAGATATGATGTGCAACTACTAGAAAGACCCTTTCTGCTATAGTGGGAGGTGAAAATTTCATGTTCTGAATCTTCCCTGCAAAGTTATGGGACAATGCAGAAAACGATTTTTCATCCTGAGATAAGGTCGATTCCGGAACGCCAAAGGTAAAAATGTTGATAACTTTCGAAAAACACTTCAGACAGCATAGATTTGATGTGCAACTAGTAGAAAGACCCTTTCTGCTATAGTGGGACGTGAAAATTTCATGTTCTGAAGCTTCCCAGCAAAGTTATGGCACAATGCCGAAAACGCGTTTTCAGCCTGAGATAAGGTGGGTTCCGGAACGCCAAACATAAAAATGTTGATAACTTTGGAAAAACACTTCAGACAGCTTAGATTTGATGTGCAACTACTAGAAAGACCCTTTCTACTATAGTGGGAGGTGAACATTTCATGTTCTGAAGCTTCCCTGAGAAGTTATGGCACAATGCAGAAAATGCGTTTTCAGCCTGAGATAAGGTGGTTTCCAAGACGCCAAACGTAAAAATGTTGATTACTTTGGAACAACACTTCTGACAGCTTAGATTTAATGTGCAACTACTAGAAAGACCCTTTCTGCTATAGTGGGAGGTGAAATTTTCATTTTCTGAAGCTTCCCATGGAAAGTTATGGGACAATGCAGAAAACGATTTTTCATCCTGAGATTTGGTCGATTATGGAACGCGAAACATAAAAATGTTCAGAACTTTCGAAAAACACTTCAGATAGCTTAGATTTGATGTGCAACTACTAGAAAGACCCTTTCTGCTATAGTGGGACCTGAAAATTTCATGTTCTGAAGCTTCCCTGCAAAGTTATGGCACAATGCAGAAAACGCGTTTTCAGCTTGTGATAACGTGGGTTCCGGAACGCCAAACATAAAAATGTTGATAACTTTCGAAAAACACTTCAGACAGCTTAGATTTGATGTGCAAATACTAGAAAGACCCTTTCTGCTATAGTGGGACCTGAAAATTTCATGTTCTGAAGCTTCCCTGCAAAGTTATGGGACAATGCAGAAAGCGATTTTTCATCCTGAGATAAGGTCGATTCCGGAACGCCAAACATAAAAATGTTGATAACTTTCGAAAAACACTTCAGACAGCTTAGATTTCATGTGCACCTACTAGAAAGACCCTTTCTGCTATAGTGGGACCTGAAAATTTCATGTTCTGAAGCTTCCCTGCAAAGTTATGGCACAATGCCGTAAACGCGTTTTCAGCCTGAGATAAGGTGGGTTCCGGAACGCCAAACATAAAAATGTTGATAATTTTGGAAAAACACTTCAGACAGCTTAGATTTGATGTGCAACTACTAGAAGGACCCTTTCTGCTATAGTGGGAGGTGAACATTTCATGTTCTGAAGCTTCCCTGCAAAGTTATGGCACAATGCAGAAAACGCGTTTTCAGCTTGAGATAAGGTGGGTTCCGGAACGCCAAACATAAAAATTTTGATAACTTTGGAAAAACACTTCAGACAGCTTAGATTTGATGTGCAACTACTAGAAAGACCCTTTCTGCTATAGTGGGAGGTGAACATTTCATGTTCTGAAGCTTCCCTGAGAAGTTATGGCACAATGCAGAAAACGCGTTTTCAGCCTGAGATAAGGTGGTTTCCGAAACGCCAAACGTAAAAATGTTGATAACTTTGGAACAACACTTCAGACAGCTTAGATTTAATGTGCAACTACTAGAAATACCCTTTCTGCTATAGTGGGAGGTGAAAATTTCATTTTCTGAAGCTTACCTGCAAAGTTATGGCACAATGCGTGAAACGCGTTTTCAGCCTGAGATAAGGTCGATTCCGGAGCGCCAAACATAAAAATGTTGATAACTTTGGAAAAACACTTCAGACAGCTTACATCTGATGTGCAACAACTAGAAAGACCCTTTCTGCTATAGTGGGAGGTGAACATTTCATGTTCTGAAGCTTCCCTGCAAAGTTATGGGACAATGCAGAAAGCGATTTTTCATCCTGAGATAAGGTCGATTCCGGAACGCCAAACATAAAAATGTTGATAACTTTCGAAAAACACTTCAGACAGCTTAGATTTCATGTGCAACTACTAGAAAGACCCTTTCTGCTGTAGTTGGACCTGAAAATTTCATGTTCTGAAGCTTCCCTGCAAAGTTATGGCACAATGCCGAAAACGCGTTTTCAGCCTGAGATAAGGTGGGTTCCGGAACGCCAAACATGAAAATGTTGATAATTTTGAAAAAACACTTCAGACAGCTTAGATTTGATGTACAACTACTAGAAATACCCTTTCTGCTATAGTGGGAGGTGAACATTTCATGTTCTGAAGCGTCCCTGCAAAGTTATGGCACAATGCGTGAAACGCGTTTTCAGCCTAAGATAAGGTCGATTCCGGAACGCCAAACATAAAAATGTTGATAACTTTGGAAAAACACTTCAGACAGCTTAGATTTGATCTGCAACTACTAGAAAGACCCTTTCTGCTATAGTGGGAGGTTAAATTTTCATGTTCGGAAGCTTCCATGCAAAGTTATGGCACAATGCAGACAACGCGTTTTCAGCCTGAGATAAGGTCGATTCTGGAACGCCAAACGTAAAAATGTTGATAACTTAGGAAAAACATTTCAGACAGCTTAGATTTGATGTGCAACTACTAGAAAGACCCTTTCTGCTGTAGTGGGAGGTGAAAATTTCATGTTCTGAAGATTCCCTGCAAAGTTATGGCACAATGCAGGAAACGCGTTTTCAGCCTGAGATAAGGTCGATTCAGGAACACCAAACATAAAAATGTTGAAAACTTTCGAAAAACACTTCAGACAGCTTAGATTTCATTTGCAACTACTTGAAAGACCCTTTCTGCTATAGTGGGACGTGAACATTTCATGTTCTGAAGCTTCCCTGAGAAGTTATGGCACAATGCAGAAAACGCGTTTTCTGCCTGAGATAAGGTGGTTTCCGAAACGCCAAACGTTAAAATATTGATAACTTTGGAAAAACATTTCAGACAGCTTAGATTTGATGTGCAACTACTAGAAAGACCCTTTCTGCTGCAGTGGGAAGTGAAAATGTCATGTTTTGAAGCTTCCCTGCAAAGTTATTGCACAATGTGTAAAACGCGTTTTCAGCCTAAGATAAGGTCGGATTCCGGAACGCCAAACATAAAAATGTTGATAAGCTTGGAAAAAAACTTCAGACAGCTTAGATTTGATGTGCAACTACTAGAAAGACCCTTTCGGCTATTGTGGGAGGCGAAAATTTCATGTTCTGAAGCTTCCCTGAGAAGTTATGGCACAATGCAGAAAACGCGTTTTCAGCCTGAGATAAGGTGGTTTCCGAAACGCCAAACGTAAAAATGTTGATAACTTTGGAACAACACTTCAGACAGCTTAGATTTAATGTGCAACTACTAGAAATACCCTTTCTGCTATAGTGGGAGGTGAAAATTTCATTTTCTGAAGCTTACCTGCAAAGTTATGGCACAATGCGTGAAACGCGTTTTCAGCCTGAGATAAGGAGGTTTCCAAAACGCCAAACGTAAAAATGTTGATTACTTTGGAACAACACTTCAGACAGCTTAGATTTGATGTGCAATTACGAGAAAGACCCTTTCTGCTATAGTGGGAGGTGAAAATTTCAAGTTCTGAAGCTTCCCTGCAAATTTATGGGACAATGCAGAAAATGATTTTTCATCCTGAGATAAGGTCGATTCCGGAACGCCAAAGGTAAAAATGTTGATAACTTTCTAAAAACACTTCAGACAGCTTAGATTTGATGTGCAACTACTAGAAAGACCCTTTCTGCTATAGTGGGAGGTGAACTTTTCATGTTCTGAAGCTTCCCTGCAAAGTTATGGCACTATGCAGAAAACGCGTTTTCAGCTTGAGATAAGGTGGGTTCCGGAACGCCAAACATAAAAATGTTGATAACTTTTGAAAAACACTTCAGACAGCTTAGATTTGATGTGCAACTACTAGAAAGACCCTTTCTGCTATAGTGGGAGGTGAACATTTCATGTTCTGAAGCTTCCCTGAGAAGTTATGGCACAATGCAGAAAACGCGTTTTCAGCCTGAGATAAGGAGGTTTCCAAAACGCCAAAAGTAAAAATGTTGATTACTTTGGAACAACACTTCAGACAGCTTAGATTTGATGTGCAACTACTAGAAAGACCCTTTCTGCTATAGTGGGAGGTGAAAATTTCATTTTCTAAAGCTTCCCTGCAAAGTTATGGCACAATGTGTAAAACGCGTTTTCAGCCTGAGATAAGGTCGATTCCGGAACGCCAAACATAAAAATGTTGATAACTTTCGAAAAACACTTCAGACAGCTTAGATTTGATGTGCAACTACTAGAAAGACCCTTTCTGCTATAGTGGGAGGTCAAAATTTCATGTTCTGAAGCTTCCCATGGAAAGTTATGGGACAATGCAGAAAACGATTTTTCATCCTGAGATAAGGTCGATTACGGGACGCGAAACATAAAAATGTTCATAACTTTTGAAAAACACTTCAGACAGCTTAGATTTGATGTGCAACAACGAGAACGACCCTTTCTGCTATAGTGGGAGGTGAAAATTTCATGTTCTGAAGCTTCCCTGCAAAGTTATGGGACAATGCAGAAAACGATTTTTCAGCTTGAGATAAGGTGGGTTCCGGAACGCCAAACTTAAAAATGTTGATAACTTTCGAAAAACACTTCAGACAGCTTAGATTTGATGTGCAACTACTAGAAAGACCCTTTCTGCTATAGTGGGACGTGAACATTTCATGTTCTGAAGCTTCCCTGAGAAGTTATGGCGCAATGCAGAAAACGCGTTTTCAGCCTGAGATAAGGTGGTTTCCAAAACGCCATACGTAAAAATGTTGATTACTTTGGAACAACACTTCTGACAGCTTAGATTTAATGTGCAACTACTAGAAAGACCCTTTCTGCTATAGTGGGAGGTGAAATTTTCATTTTCTGAAGCTTCCCTGCAAAGTTATGGCACAATGCGTAAAACGCGTTTTCAGCCTGAGATAAGGTCGATTCCGGAACGCCAAACATAAAAATGTTGATAACTTTCGAAAAACACTTCAGACAGCTTAGATTTGATGTGCAACTACTAGAAAGACCCTTTCTGCTATAGTGGGAGGTCAAAATTTCATGTTCTGAAGCTTCCCATGGAAAGTTATGGGACAATGCAGAAAACGATTTTTCATCCTGAGATAAGGTCGATTACGGGACGCGAAACATAAAAATGTTCATAACTTTTGAAAAACACTTCAGACAGCTTAGATTTGATGTGCAATTACGAGAAAGACCCTTTCTGCTATAGTGGGAGGTGAAAATTTCAAGTTCTGAAGCTTCCCTGCAAATTTATGGGACAATGCAGAAAATGATTTTTCATCCTGAGATAAGGTCGATTCCGGAACGCCAAAGGTAAAAATGTTGATAACTTTCTAAAAACACTTCAGACAGCTTAGATTTGATGTGCAACTACTAGAAAGACCCTTTCTGCTATAGTGGGAGGTGAACTTTTCATGTTCTGAAGCTTCCCTGCAAAGTTATGGCACTATGCAGAAAACGCGTTTTCAGCTTGAGATAAGGTGGGTTCCGGAACGCCAAACATAAAAATGTTGATAACTTTTGAAAAACACTTCAGACAGCTTAGATTTGATGTGCAACTACTAGAAAGACCCTTTCTGCTATAGTGGGAGGTGAACATTTCATGTTCTGAAGCTTCCCTGAGAAGTTATGGCACAATGCAGAAAACGCGTTTTCAGCCTGAGATAAGGAGGTTTCCAAAACGCCAAACGTAAAAATGTTGATTACTTTGGAACAACACTTCAGACAGCTTAGATTTGATGTGCAATTACGAGAAAGACCCTTTCTGCTATAGTGGGAGGTGAAAATTTCAAGTTCTGAAGCTTCCCTGCAAATTTATGGGACAATGCAGAAAATGATTTTTCATCCTGAGATAAGGTCGATTCCGGAACGCCAAAGGTAAAAATGTTGATAACTTTCTAAAAACACTTCAGACAGCTTAGATTTGATGTGCAACTACTAGAAAGACCCTTTCTGCTATAGTGGGAGGTGAACTTTTCATGTTCTGAAGCTTCCCTGCAAAGTTATGGCACTATGCAGAAAACGCGTTTTCAGCTTGAGATAAGGTGGGTTCTGGAACGCCAAACATAAAAATGTTGATAACTTTTGAAAAACACTTCAGACAGCTTAGATTTGATGTGCAACTACTAGAAAGACCCTTTCTGCTATAGTGGGAGGTGAACATTTCATGTTCTGAAGCTTCCCTGAGAAGTTATGGCACAATGCAGAAAACGCGTTTTCAGCCTGAGATAAGGAGGTTTCCAAAACGCCAAACGTAAAAATGTTGATTACTTTGGAACAACACTTCAGACAGCTTAGATTTGATGTGCAACTACTAGAAAGACCCTTTCTGCTATAGTGGGAGGTGAAAATTTCATTTTCTAAAGCTTCCCTGCAAAGTTATGGCACAATGCGTAAAACGCGTTTTCAGCCTGAGATAAGGTCGATTCCGGAACGCCAAACATAAAAATGTTGATAACTTTCGAAAAACACTTCAGACAGCTTAGATTTGATGTGCAACTACTAGAAAGACCCTTTCTGCTATAGTGGGAGGTCAAAATTTCATGTTCTGAAGCTTCCCATGGAAAGTTATGGGACAATGCAGAAAACGATTTTTCATCCTGAGATAAGGTCGATTACGGGACGCGAAACATAAAAATGTTCATAACTTTTGAAAAACACTTCAGACAGCTTAGATTTGATGTGCAACAACGAGAACGACCCTTTCTGCTATAGTGGGACCAGAAAATTTCATGTTCTGAAGCTTCCCAGCAAAGTTATGGCACAATGCCGAAAATGCGTTTTCAGCCTGAGATAAGGTGGGTTCCGGAACGCCAAACATAAAAATGTTGATAACTTTGGAAAAACACTTCAGACAGCTTAGATTTGATGTGCAACTACTAGAAAGACCCTTTCTGCTATAGTGGGAGGTGAACATTTCATGTTCTGAAGCTTCCCTGCAAAGTTATGGCACTATGCAGAAAACGCGTTTTCAGCTTGAGATAAGGTGGGTTCCGGAACGCCAAACTTAAAAATGTTGATAACTTTCGAAAAACACTTCAGACAGCTTAGATTTGATGTGCAACTACTAGAAAGACCCTTTCTGCTATAGTGGGACGTGAACATTTCATTGTTCTGAAGCTTCCCTGAGAAGTTATGGCGCAATGCAGAAAACGCGTTTTCAGCCTGAGATAAGGTGGTTTCCAAAACGCCAAACGTAAAAATGTTGATTACTTTGGAACAACACTTCTGACAGCTTAGATTTAATGTGCAACTACTAGAAAGACCCTTTCTGCTATAGTGGGAGGTGAAATTTTCATTTTCTGAAGCTTCCCTGCAAAGTTATTGCACAATGTGTAAAACGCGTTTTCAGCCTAAGATAAGGTCGGATTGCGGAACGCCAAACATAAAAATGTTGATAACCTTGGAAAAAAACTTCAGACAGCTTAGATTTGATGTGCAACTACTAGAAAGACCCTTTCGGCTATTGTGGGAGGCGAAAATTTCATGTTCTGAAGCTTCCCTGAGAAGTTATGGCACAATTTCACAAAACGCGTTTTCAGCCTGAGATAAGGAGGTTTCCAAAACGCCAAACGTAAAAATGTTGATTACTTTGGAACAACACTTCAGACAGCTTAGATTATATGTGCAACTACTAGAACGACCCTTTCTGCTATAGTGGGAGGTGAAAATTTCATTTTCTGAAGCTTCCCTGCAAAGTTATGGCACAATGCGTAAAACGCGTTTTCAGCCTGAGATAAGGTCGATTCCGGAACGCCAAACATAAAAATGTTGATAACTTTCGAAAAACACTTCAGACAGCTTAGATTTGATGTGCAACTACGAGAAAGACCCTTTCTGCTATAGTGGGAGGTCAAAATTTCATGTTCTGAAGCTTCCCATGGAAAGTTATGGGACAATGCAGAAAACGATTTTTCATCCTGAGATAAGGTCGATTACGGGACGCGAAACATAAAAATGTTCATAACTTTTGAAAAACACTTCAGACAGCTTAGATTTGATGTGCAACTACGAGAAAGACCCTTTCTGCTATAGTGGGAGGTGAAAATTTCAAGTTCTGAAGCTTCCCTGCAAATTTATGGGACAATGCAGAAAATGATTTTTCATCCTGAGATAAGGTCGATTCCGGAACGCCAAAGGTAAAAATGTTGATAACTTTCGAAAAACACTTCAGACAGCTTAGATTTGATGTGCAACTACTAGAAAGACCCTTTCTGCTATAGTGGGAGGTGAACTTTTCATGTTCTGAAGCTTCCCTGCAAAGTTATGGCACTATGCAGAAAACGCGTTTTCAGCTTGAGATTAGGTGGGTTCCGGAACGCCAAACATAAAAATGTTGATAACTTTGGAAAAACACTTCAGACAGCTTAGATTTGATGTGCAACTACTAGAAAGACCCTTTCTGCTATAGTGGGAGGTGAACATTTCATGTTCTGAAGCTTCCCTGAGAAGTTATGGCACAATGCAGAAAACGCGTTTTCAGCCTGAGATAAGGAGGTTTCCAAAACGCCAAACGTAAAAATGTTGATTACTTCGGAACAACACTTCAGACAGCTTAGATTTGATGTGCAACTACGAGAAAGACCCTTTCTGCTATAGTGGGAGGTGAAAATTTCATTTTCTGAAGCTTCCCTGCAAAGTTATGGCACAATGCGTAAAACGCGTTTTCAGCCTGAGATAAGGTGGATTCCGGAACGCCAAACATAAAAATGTTGATAACTTTCGAAAAACACTTCAGACAGCTTAGATTTGATGTGCAACTACTAGAAAGACCCTTTCTGCTATAGTGGGACGTGAAAATTTCATGTTCTGAAGCTTCCCTCCAAAGTTATGGGACAATGCAGAAAACGATTTTTCATCCTGAGATAAGGTGGGTTCCGGAACGCCAAACATAAAAATGTTGATAACTTTGGAAAAACACTTCAGACAGCTTAGATTTGATGTGCAACTACTAGAAATACCCTTTCTGCTATAGTGGGAGGTGAACATTTCATGTTCTGAAGCTTCCCTGCAAAGTTATGGCACAATGCAGAAAACGCCTTTTCAGCCTGAGATAAGGTTGATTCCCGACCGCCAAAAATGAAAATGTTCATAACTTTGGAAAAACACTTCAGACAGCTTACATTTGATGTGCAACTACTAGAAAGACCCTTTCTGCTATAGTGGGAGGTGAAAATGTCATGTTCTGAAGCTTCCCTGCAAAGTTATTGCACAATGTGTAAAACGCGTTTTCATCAGAGATAAGGTCGATTACGGAACGCGAAACATAAAAATGTTCATAACTTTCGAAAAACACTTCAGACAGCTTAGATTTGATGTGCAACAACGAGAAAGACCCTTTCTGCTATAGTGGGAGGTGAAAATTTCATGTTCTGAAGCTTCCCTGCAAAGTTATGGGACAATGCAGAAAACGATTTTTCATCTTGAGATAAAGTCGATTCCGGAACGCCAAACGTGAAAATGTTGATAACTTTCGAAAAACACTTCAGACAGCTTAGATTTGATGTGCAATTACTAGAAAGACCCTTTCTGCTATAGTGGGACCAGAAAATTTCATGTTCTGAAGTTTCCCAGCAAAGTTATGGCACAATGCCGAAAATGCGTTTTCAGCCTGAGATAAGGTGGGTTCCGGAACGCCAAACATAAAAATGTTGATAACTTTGGAAAAACACTTCAGACAGCTTAGATTTGATGTGCAACTACTAGAAAGACGCTTTCTGCTATAGTGGGAGGTGAACATTTCATGTTCTGAAGCTTCCCTGCAAAGTTATGGCACTATGCAGAAAACGCGTTTTCAGCTTGAGATAAGGTGGGTTCCGGAACGCCAAACTTAAAAATGTTGATAACTTTCGAAAAACACTTCAGACAGCTTAGATTTGATGTGCAACTACTAGAAAGACCCTTTCTGCTATAGTGGGACGTGAACATTTCATGTTCTGAAGCTTCCCTGAGAAGTTATGGCGCAATGCAGAAAACGCGTTTTCAGCCTGAGATAAGGTGGTTTCCAAAACGCCATACGTAAAAATGTTGATTACTTTGGAACAACACTTCTGACAGCTTAGATTTAATGTGCAACTACTAGAAAGACCCTTTCTGCTATAGTGGGAGGTGAAATTTTCATTTTCTGAAGCTTCCCTGCAAAGTTATGGCACAATGCGTAAAACGCGTTTTCAGCCTGAGATAAGGTCGATTCCGGAACGCCAAACATAAAAATGTTGATAACTTTCGAAAAACACTTCAGACAGCTTAGATTTGATGTGCAACTACTAGAAAGACCCTTTCTGCTATAGTGGGAGGTCAAAATTTCATGTTCTGAAGCTTCCCATGGAAAGTTATGGGACAATGCAGAAAACGATTTTTCATCCTGAGATAAGGTCGATTACGGGACGCGAAACATAAAAATGTTCATAACTTTTGAAAAACACTTCAGACAGCTTAGATTTGATGTGCAACTACGAGAAAGACCCTTTCTGCTATAGTGGGAGGTGAAAATTTCAAGTTCTGAAGCTTCCCTGCAAATTTATGGGACAATGCAGAAAATGATTTTTCATCCTGAGATAAGGTCGATTCCGGAACGCCAAAGGTAAAAATGTTGATAACTTTCTAAAAACACTTCAGACAGCTTAGATTTGATGTGCAACTACTAGAAAGACCCTTTCTGCTATAGTGGGAGGTGAACTTTTCATGTTCTGAAGCTTCCCTGCAAAGTTATGGCACTATGCAGAAAACGCGTTTTCAGCTTGAGATAAGGTGGGTTCCGGAACGCCAAACATAAAAATGTTGATAACTTTTGAAAAACACTTCAGACAGCTTAGATTTGATGTGCAACTACTAGAAAGACCCTTTCTGCTATAGTGGGAGGTGAACATTTCATGTTCTGAAGCTTCCCTGAGAAGTTATGGCACAATGCAGAAAACGCGTTTTCAGCCTGAGATAAGGAGGTTTCCAAAACGCCAAACGTAAAAATGTTGATTACTTTGGAACAACACTTCAGACAGCTTAGATTTGATGTGCAACTACTAGAAAGACCCTTTCTGCTATAGTGGGAGGTGAAAATTTCATTTTCTAAAGCTTCCCTGCAAAGTTATGGCACAATGCGTAAAACGCGTTTTCAGCCTGAGATAAGGTCGATTCCGGAACGCCAAACATAAAAATGTTGATAACTTTCGAAAAACACTTCAGACAGCTTAGATTTGATGTGCAACTACTAGAAAGACCCTTTCTGCTATAGTGGGAGGTCAAAATTTCATGTTCTGAAGCTTCCCATGGAAAGTTATGGGACAATGCAGAAAACGATTTTTCATCCTGAGATAAGGTCGATTACGGGACGCGAAACATAAAAATGTTCATAACTTTTGAAAAACACTTCAGACAGCTTAGATTTGATGTGCAACAACGAGAACGACCCTTTCTGCTATAGTGGGAGGTGAAAATTTCATGTTCTGAAGCTTCCCTGCAAAGTTATGGGACAATGCAGAAAACGATTTTTCAGCTTGAGATAAGGTGGGTTCCGGAACGCCAAACTTAAAAATGTTGATAACTTTCGAAAAACACTTCAGACAGCTTAGATTTGATGTGCAACTACTAGAAAGACCCTTTCTGCTATAGTGGGACGTGAACATTTCATGTTCTGAAGCTTCCCTGAGAAGTTATGGCGCAATGCAGAAAACGCGTTTTCAGCCTGAGATAAGGTGGTTTCCAAAACGCCATACGTAAAAATGTTGATTACTTTGGAACAACACTTCTGACAGCTTAGATTTAATGTGCAACTACTAGAAAGACCCTTTCTGCTATAGTGGGAGGTGAAATTTTCATTTTCTGAAGCTTCCCTGCAAAGTTATGGCACAATGCGTAAAACGCGTTTTCAGCCTGAGATAAGGTCGATTCCGGAACGCCAAACATAAAAATGTTGATAACTTTCGAAAAACACTTCAGACAGCTTAGATTTGATGTGCAACTACTAGAAAGACCCTTTCTGCTATAGTGGGAGGTCAAAATTTCATGTTCTGAAGCTTCCCATGGAAAGTTATGGGACAATGCAGAAAACGATTTTTCATCCTGAGATAAGGTCGATTACGGGACGCGAAACATAAAAATGTTCATAACTTTTGAAAAACACTTCAGACAGCTTAGATTTGATGTGCAATTACGAGAAAGACCCTTTCTGCTATAGTGGGAGGTGAAAATTTCAAGTTCTGAAGCTTCCCTGCAAATTTATGGGACAATGCAGAAAATGATTTTTCATCCTGAGATAAGGTCGATTCCGGAACGCCAAAGGTAAAAATGTTGATAACTTTCTAAAAACACTTCAGACAGCTTAGATTTGATGTGCAACTACTAGAAAGACCCTTTCTGCTATAGTGGGAGGTGAACTTTTCATGTTCTGAAGCTTCCCTGCAAAGTTATGGCACTATGCAGAAAACGCGTTTTCAGCTTGAGATAAGGTGGGTTCCGGAACGCCAAACATAAAAATGTTGATAACTTTTGAAAAACACTTCAGACAGCTTAGATTTGATGTGCAACTACTAGAAAGACCCTTTCTGCTATAGTGGGAGGTGAACATTTCATGTTCTGAAGCTTCCCTGAGAAGTTATGGCACAATGCAGAAAACGCGTTTTCAGCCTGAGATAAGGAGGTTTCCAAAACGCCAAACGTAAAAATGTTGATTACTTTGGAACAACACTTCAGACAGCTTAGATTTGATGTGCAACTACTAGAAAGACCCTTTCTGCTATAGTGGGAGGTGAAAATTTCATTTTCTAAAGCTTCCCTGCAAAGTTATGGCACAATGCGTAAAACGCGTTTTCAGCCTGAGATAAGGTCGATTCCGGAACGCCAAACATAAAAATGTTGATAACTTTCGAAAAACACTTCAGACAGCTTAGATTTGATGTGCAACTACTAGAAAGACCCTTTCTGCTATAGTGGGAGGTCAAAATTTCATGTTCTGAAGCTTCCCATGGAAAGTTATGGGACAATGCAGAAAACGATTTTTCATCCTGAGATAAGGTCGATTACGGGACGCGAAACATAAAAATGTTCATAACTTTTGAAAAACACTTCAGACAGCTTAGATTTGATGTGCAACAACGAGAACGACCTTTTCTGCTATAGTGGGAGGTGAAAATTTCATGTTCTGAAGCTTCCCTGCAAAGTTATGGGACAATGCAGAAAACGATTTTTCATCCTGAGATAAAGTCGATTCCGGAACGCCAAACGTGAAAATGTTGATAACTTTCGAAAAACACTTCTGACAGCTTAGATTTGATGTGCAATTACTAGAAAGACCCTTTCTGCTATAGTGGGACCAGAAAATTTCATGTTCTGAAGCTTCCCAGCAAAGTTATGGCACAATGCCGAAAATGCGTTTTCAGCCTGAGATAAGGTGGGTTCCGGAACGCCAAACATAAAAATGTTGATAACTTTGGAAAAACACTTCAGACAGCTTAGATTTGATGTGCAACTACTAGAAAGACCCTTTCTGCTATAGTGGGAGGTGAACATTTCATGTTCTGAAGCTTCCCTGCAAAGTCATGGCACTATGCAGAAAACGCGTTTTCAGCTTGAGATAAGGTGGGTTCCGGAACGCCAAACTTAAAAATGTTGATAACTTTCGAAAAACACTTCAGACAGCTTAGATTTGATGTGCAACTACTAGAAAGACCCTTTCTGCTATAGTGGGACGTGAACATTTCATTGTTCTGAAGCTTCCCTGAGAAGTTATGGCGCAATGCAGAAAACGCGTTTTCAGCCTGAGATAAGGTGGTTTCCAAAACGCCAAACGTAAAAATGTTGATTACTTTGGAACAACACTTCTGACAGCTTAGATTTAATGTGCAACTACTAGAAAGACCCTTTCTGCTATAGTGGGAGGTGAAATTTTCATTTTCTGAAGCTTCCCTGCAAAGTTATTGCACAATGTGTAAAACGCGTTTTCAGCCTAAGATAAGGTCGGATTCCGGAACGCCAAACAAAAAAATGTTGATAACCTTGGAAAAAAACTTCAGACAGCTTAGATTTGATGTGCAACTACTAGAAAGACCCTTTCGGCTATTGTGGGAGGCGAAAATTTCATGTTCTGAAGCTTCCCTGAGAAGTTATGGCACAATTTCAGAAAACGCGTTTTCAGCCTGAGATAAGGAGGTTTCCAAAACGCCAAACGTAAAAATGTTGATTACTTTGGAACAACACTTCAGACAGCTTAGATTATATGTGCAACTACTAGAACGACCCTTTCTGCTATAGTGGGAGGTGAAAATTTCATTTTCTGAAGCTTCCCTGCAAAGTTATGGCACAATGCGTAAAACGCGTTTTCAGCCTGAGATAAGGTCGATTCCGGAACGCCAAACATAAAAATGTTGATAACTTTCGAAAAACACTTCAGACAGCTTAGATTTGATGTGCAACTACGAGAAAGACCCTTTCTGCTATAGTGGGAGGTCAAAATTTCATGTTCTGAAGCTTCCCATGGAAAGTTATGGGACAATGCAGAAAACGATTTTTCATCCTGAGATAAGGTCGATTACGGGACGCGAAACATAAAAATGTTCATAACTTTTGAAAAACACTTCAGACAGCTTAGATTTGATGTGCAACTACGAGAAAGACCCTTTCTGCTATAGTGGGAGGTGAAAATTTCAAGTTCTGAAGCTTCCCTGCAAATTTATGGGACAATGCAGAAAATGATTTTTCATCCTGAGATAAGGTCGATTCCGGAACGCCAAAGGTAAAAATGTTGATAACTTTCGAAAAACACTTCAGACAGCTTAGATTTGATGTGCAACTACTAGAAAGACCCTTTCTGCTATAGTGGGAGGTGAACTTTTCATGTTCTGAAGCTTCCCTGCAAAGTTATGGCACTATGCAGAAAACGCGTTTTCAGCTTGAGATTAGGTGGGTTCCGGAACGCCAAACATAAAAATGTTGATAACTTTGGAAAAACACTTCAGACAGCTTAGATTTGATGTGCAACTACTAGAAAGACCCTTTCTGCTATAGTGGGAGGTGAACATTTCATGTTCTGAAGCTTCCCTGAGAAGTTATGGCACAATGCAGAAAACGCGTTTTCAGCCTGAGATAAGGAGGTTTCCAAAACGCCAAACGTAAAAATGTTGATTACTTCGGAACAACACTTCAGACAGCTTAGATTTGATGTGCAACTACTAGAAAGACCCTTTCTGCTATAGTGGGAGGTGAAAATTTCATTTTCTGAAGCTTCCCTGCAAAGTTATGGCACAATGCGTAAAACGCGTTTTCAGCCTGAGATAAGGTGGATTCCGGAACGCCAAACATAAAAATGTTGATAACTTTCGAAAAACACTTCAGACAGCTTAGATTTGATGTGCAACTACTAGAAAGACCCTTTCTGCTATAGTGGGACGTGAAAATTTCATGTTCTGAAGCTTCCCTCCAAAGTTATGGGACAATGCAGAAAACGATTTTTCATCCTGAGATAAGGTGGGTTCCGGAACGCCAAACATAAAAATGTTGATAACTTTGGAAAAACACTTCAGACAGCTTAGATTTGATGTGCAACTACTAGAAATACCCTTTCTGCTATAGTGGGAGGTGAACATTTCATGTTCTGAAGCTTCCCTGCAAAGTTATGGCACAATGCAGAAAACGCCTTTTCAGCCTGAGATAAGGTTGATTCCCGACCGCCAAAAATGAAAATGTTCATAACTTTGGAAAAACACTTCAGACAGCTTACATTTGATGTGCAACTACTAGAAAGACCCTTTCTGCTATAGTGGGAGGTGAAAATGTCATGTTCTGAAGCTTCCCTGCAAAGTTATTGCACAATGTGTAAAACGCGTTTTCAGCCTAAGATAAGATCGGATTCCGGAACGCCAAACATAAAAATGTTGATAACCTTGGAAAAAAACTTCAGACAGCTTAGATTTGATGTGCAACTACTAGAAAGACCCTTTCGGCTATTGTGGGAGGCGAAAATTTCATGTCCTGAAGCTTCTTTGCAAAGTTATGGCACAATGCAGAAAACGCCTTTTCAGCCTGACATAGGGTTGATTCCCGAACGATAAACATAAAAATTTTCATAACTTTGGAAAAACACTTCAGACAGCTTACATTTGATTTGCAACTTCTAGGACGACCTTTTCTGCTATAGTGGGAGGTGAACATTTCATGTTCTGAAGAGTCCCTGCAAAGTTATGGCACAATGCAGAAAACGCGTTTTCAGCCTGAGATAAGGTCGATTCAGGAACACCAAACATAAAAATGTTGAAAACTTTGGAAAAACACTTCAGACAGCTTAGATTTGATGTGCAACTACTAGAAAAACCCTTTCTGCTATAGTGGGAGGTGAACATTTCATTTTCTGAAGCTTCCCTGCAAAGTTATTGCACAATGCGTAAAACGCGTTTTCAGCCTAAGATAAGGTCGATTCCGGAACGCCAAACATAAAAATGTTGATAACTTTGGAAAAACACATCAGACAGCTTGGATTTGTTCTGCAACTACTAAAAAGACCCTTTCTGCTGTAGTGGGAAGTGAACATTTCATGTTCTGAAGCTTCCGTACAAAGTTATGGCACAATGCAGACAATGCGTTTTCAGCCTGAGATTAGGTCGATTCTGGAACGCCAAACATAAAAATGTTGATAACTTTCGAAAAACACTTCAGACAGCTTAGATTTGATGTGCAACTACTAGAAAAACCCTTTCGGGTATTGTGGGAGGTGAAAATTTCATGTCCTGAAGCTTCCCTGCAAAGTTATGGCACAATGCAGAAAACGCGTGTTCAGCCTGAGATAAGGTGGGTTCCGGAACGCCAAACGTAAAAATGTTGATAACTTTGGAAAACCATTTCAGACAGCTTAGATTTGATGTGCAACTACTAGAAAGACCCTTTCTGCTGTATTGGGAGGTGAAAATTTCATGTTCTGAAGAGTCCCTGCAAAGTTATGGCACAATGCAGAAAACGCGTTTTCAGCCTGAGATTAGGTCGATTCCGGAACGCCAAACATAAAAATGTTGATAACTTTGGAAAAACACATCAGACAGCTTGGATTTGTTCTGCAACTACTAGAAAGACCCTTTCTGCTATAGTGGGAGGTGACAATTTCATGTCCTGAAGCTTCCCTGCAAAGTTATGGCACAATGCAGAAAACGCGTTTTCAGCCTGATATAAGGTCGATTCAGGAACACCAAACATAAAAATGTTGAAAACTTTCGAAAAACACTTCAGACAGCTTAGATTTGATGTGCAACTACTAAAAAGACCCTTTCTGCTACAGTGGGAGGTTAAAATTTCATGTTCTGAAGCTTCCCTGCAAAGTTATGGCACAATGCAGAAAACGCGTTTTCAGCCTGAGATAAGGGGGGTTCCGGAACGTCAAACATAAAAATGTTGATAACTTTCGAAAAACACTTCGGACAGCTTAGATTTGATGTGCAACTACTAGAAAGACCCTTTCTGCTATAGTGGGAGGTGAACATTTCATGTTCTGAAGCTTCCCTGCAAAGTTATGGCACAATGCAGAAAACGCGTTTTCAGCTTGAGATGAGGTGGGTTCCGGAACGCCAAACATAAAAATGTTGCTAACTTTGGAAAAACACTTCAGACAGCTTAGATTTGATGTGCAACTACGAGAAAGACCCTTTCTGCTATAGTGGGAGGTGAAAATTTCATGTTCTGAAGCTTCCATGCAAAGTTATGGCACAATGCAGACAACTCGTTTTCAGCCTGAGATAAGATCGATTCTGGAATGCCAAACATAAAAATGTTGATAACTTTCGAAAAACACTTCAGACAGCATTGATTTGATGTGCAACTGCTAGTTAGACCCTTTCTGCTGTAGTGGGAGGTGAACATTTCATGTTCTGAAGCTTCCCTGAGAAGTTATGGCACAATGCAGAAAACGCGTTTTCAGCCTGAGATAAGGAGGTTTCCAAAACGCCAAACGTAAAAATGTTGATTACTTTGGAACAACACTTCAGACAGCTTAGATTTGATGTGCAACTACTAGAAAGACCCTTTCGGGTATTGTGGGAGGTGAAAATTTCATGTCCTGAAGCTTCCCTGGAAAGTTATTGGACAATGCAGAAAACGATTTTTCATCCTGACATAAGGTCGATTCCGGAACGCCAAACATAAAAATGTAGATAACTTTAGAAAAACACTTCAGACAGCTTCGATTTGATGTGCAACTACTAGAAAGACCCTTTCTGCTCTAGTGGGAGGTGAACATTTCATGTTCTGAAGCTTCCTTGAGAAGTTATGGCACAATGCAGAAAACGCTTTTCAGCCTGAGATAAGGTGGGTTCCGCAACGCCAAGTGTAAAAATGTTGAGAGCTTTCGAAAAACACTTCAGACAACTTAGATTTGATGTGCAACTACTAGAAAGACCCTTTCTGCTACAGTGGGAGGTGAAAATTTCCTGTTCTGAAGCTTTCCTGCAAAGTTATGGCACAATGCGTAAAACGCGTTTTCAGCCTGTGATAAGGTTGATTCCGGAACGCCAAACATAAGAATGTTGATAACTTTGGAAAAACACTTCAGACATCTTAGATTTGATGTGCAACTACTAGAAAGACCCTTTCTGCTATAGTTGGAGGTGAAAATTTCATGTTCTGAAGTTTCCCTGCAAAGTTATGGCACAATGCAGAAAACGCGTTTTCAGCCTGAGATATGATGGGTTCCAGAACGCCAAACATAAAAATGTTGATAACTTTGGAAAAACACTTCCGACAGCTTAGATTTGATGTGCAACTACTAGAAAGACCCTTTCTGCTATAGTGGGAGGAGAAAATTTCATGTTCTGAAGTCTCCCTGCAAAGTTATGGCACAATGCAGAAAACGCGTTTTCAGCCTGAGATAAGATGGGTTCCAGAACGCCAAACATAAAAATGTTGATAACTTTGGAAAAACACTTCAGACAGCTTCGATTTGATGTGCACCTGCTAGAAAGACCCTTTCTGCTATAGTGGGAGGTGAAATTTTCATGTTCTGAAGCTTCCCTGCAAAGTTATGGCACAATGCAGAAAACTCGTGTTCAGCCTCACATAAGGTCAATTCCGGAACGCCAAACATAAAAATCTTAATTACTTCGGAAAAACACTTCAGACAGCTTAGATTTGATGTGCAAGTAATAGAAAGACCCTTTCTGGTATAGTGGGAGGTGAAAATTTTATGTTCTGAAGCTTTCCTGCAAAGTTATGGCATAATGCGTAAAACGCGTTTTCAGCCTGAGATAAGGTCGATTGCGGAACGCCAAACATAAAAATGTTGATAACTTTGGAAAAACACTTCAAACAGCTTAGATTTGATGTGCAACTACTAGAAAGACCCTTTCTGCTATCGTGGGAGGTGAAAATTTCATGTTCTGAAGCTTCCCTGCAAAGTTATGGCACAATGCAGAAAACGAGTTTGCAGCATCACATAAGGTCGATTCCGGAACGCCAAACATAAAAATGTTGATATCTTTGGAAAAACACTTCAGACAGCTTAGATTTGATGTGCAACTGCTAGAAAGACCCTTTCTGCTATAGTGGGAGGTGAAAATTTCTTGTTCTGAAGCTTCCCTGCCAAGTTATGGCACAATGCAGAAAACACGTTTTCAGCCTCACATAAGGTTGATTCCGGAACGCCAAACATAAAAATGTTGATACCTTCGAAAAAACACTTCAGTCAGCTTAGATTTGATGTGCAACTACTAGAAAGACCCTTTCTGCTATAGTGGGAGGTGAACATTTCATGTTCTGAAGCTTTCCTGCAAAGTTATGGCACAATGCGTAAAATGCGTTTTCAACCTGAGATAAGGTTGATTCCGGAACCCCAAACATAAAAATGTTGATAACTTTGGACAAACACTTCAGACAGCTTAGATTTGATGTGCAACTACTAGAAAGACCCTTTCAGCTATCGTGGGAAATGAACATTTCATGATCTGAAGGTTCCCTGCAAAGTTATGGCACAATGCAGAAAACGCGTTTTCAACCTGAGATGAGGTTGATTTCACAACGCCAAACATAAAAATGTTGATAACTTTCGAAAAACACTTCAGACCGCTTAGATTTGTTGTGCAACTACTGGAAAGACCCTTTCTGCTATAGCGGCAAGTTAAAATTTCATGTTCTGAAGCTTCCCTCCAAAGTTATGGCACAATGCAGAAAACGCTTTTACAGCCTGAGATAAGGTTTGTTCCGGAACGCCAAACATAAAAATGTTGATAACTTTGGAAAAACACTTCAGACAGCTTAGATTTGATGTGCAACTACTGGAAAAAGCCTTTCTGCTATAGTGGGAGTTGAAAATGTCATGTTCTGAAGCTTCCCTGCAAAGTTATGGCACAATGCAGAAAACGCGTTTTCAGCATGAGACAAGGTCAATTACGGAACGCCAAACATAAAAATATGATAACTTTGAAAAAACACTTCAGACAGCTTAGATTTGATGTGCAACTACTAGAAAGACCCTTTCTGCTATAGTGGGAGGTGAAAATTTCATGTTCTGAAGTTTCCCTGCAAAGTTATGGCACAATGCAGAAAACGCGTTTTCAGCCTGAGATAAGGTCGATTCAGGAACGCCAAACATAAAAATGTTGATAACTTTGGAAAAATACTTCAAACAGCTTAGATTTGATGTGCAACTACTAGAAAGACCCTTTCTGCTATAGTGGGGGGTGAAAATTTCATGTTCTGAAGCTTCCCTGCAAAGTTATGGCACAATGCAGAAAACGCGCATTCAGCCTGAGATAAGGTCGATTCCGGAACACCAAACATAAAAATGTTTATAACTTTGTCAAAACACTTCAGACAGCTTAGATTTGATGTGCAACTACTAGAAAGACCCATTCTGCTATAGTGGGAGGTGGAAATTTCATGTTATGAAGCTTCCCTGCAAAGTTATGGCACAATGCAGAAAACGCGTTTTCAGCCTGAGATAAGGAGGGTTCCAGAATGCCAAACATAAAAAATGTTGATAACTTTGGAAAAACACTTCAGACAGCTTAGATTTGATGTGCAACTACGAGAAAGACCCTTTCTGCTATAGTGGGAGGAGAACATTTCATGTACTGAAGCTTCCCTGCAAAGTTATGGGACAATGCAGAAAACGATTTTTCATCCTGAGATGAGGTTGATTTCAGAACGCCAAACATAAAAATGTTGATAACTCAGGAAAAACTCTACAGACAGCTTAGATTTGATGTGCATCTACTAGAAAGACCCTTTCTGCTATATGGGAGGTGAAAATTTCATATTCTGAGGCTTTCCTGCAAAGTTATGGCAAATTGCGTAAAACGCGTTTTCAGCTTGAGATAAGTTTGATTGCGGAATGCCAAACATAAGAATGTTGATAACTTTGGAAAAACACTTCAGACAACTTAGATTTGATGTGCAACTACTAGAAAGACCCTTTCTGCTATAGTGGGAGGAGAAAATTTCATGTTCTGAAGCTTCCCTGCAAAGTTATGGCACAATGCAGAAAACGCGTTTTCAGCCTGAGATAAGGAGGGTTCCAGAATGCCAAACATAAAAAATGTTGATAACTTTGGAAAAACACTTCAGACAGCTTAGATTTGATGTGCAACTACGAGAAAGACCCTTTCTGCTATAGTGGGAGGAGAACATTTCATGTACTGAAGCTTCCCTGCAAAGTTATGGGACAATGCAGAAAACGATTTTTCATCCTGAGATGAGGTTGATTTCAGAACGCCAAACATAAAAATGTTGATAACTCAGGAAAAACTCTACAGACAGCTTAGATTTGATGTGCATCTACTAGAAAGACCCTTTCTGCTATATGGGAGGTGAAAATTTCATATTCTGAGGCTTTCCTGCAAAGTTATGGCAAATTGCGTAAAACGCGTTTTCAGCTTGAGATAAGTTTGATTGCGGAATGCCAAACATAAGAATGTTGATAACTTTGGAAAAACACTTCAGACAACTTAGATTTGATGTGCAACTACTAGAAAGACCCTTTCTGCTATAGTGGGAGGAGAAAATTTCATGTTCTGAAGTCTCCCTGCAAAGTTATGGCACAATGCAGAAAACGCGTTTTCAGCCTGAGATAAGGTGGGTTCCAGAACGCCAAATATAAAAATGTTGATGACTTTGGAAAAACACTTCCGACAGCTTAGATTTGATGTGCAACTACTAGAAAGACCTTTTCTGCCATAGTGGGAGGAGAAAATTTCATGTTCTGAAGTCTCCCTGCAAAGTTATGGCACAATGCAGAAAACGCGTTTTCAGCCTGAGATAAGATGGGTTCCAGAACGCCAAACATAAAAATGTTGATAACTTTGGAAAAACACTTCAGACAGCTTCGATTTGATGTGCACCTGCTAGAAAGACCCTTTCTGCTATAGTGGGAGGTGAAATTTTCATGTTCTGAAGCTTCCCTGCAAAGTTATGGCACAATGCAGAAAACTCGTGTTCAGCCTCACATAAGGTCAATTCCGGAACGCCAAACATAAAAATCTTAATAACTTCGGAAAAACACTTCAGACAGCTTAGATTTGATGTGCAAGTACTAGAAAGACCCTTTCTGGTATAGTGGGAGGTGAAAATTTCATGTTCTGAAGCTTTCCTGCAAAGTTATGGCATAATGCGTAAAACGCGTTTTCAGCCTGAGATAAGGTCGATTCCGGAACGCCAAACATAAAAATGTTGATAACTTTGGAAAAACACTTCAAACAGCTTAGATTTGATGTGCAACTACTAGAAAGACCCTTTCTGCTATCGTGGGATGTGGAAATTTCATGTTCTGAAGCTTGCCTGCAAAGTTATGGCACAATGAGGAAAACATGTTGTCAGCCTAAGATATGGTTGATTCCGGAACGCCAAACATAAGAATGGTGTTAACTTTGGAAAAACACTACAAACAGCTTAGATTTGATGTGCAACTACTAGAAAGACCCTTTCTGCTATAGTTGGAGGTGAAAATTTCATGTTCTGAAGTTTCCCTGCAAAGTTATGGCACAATGCAGAAAACACGTTTTCAGTCTGAGATAAGGTTGATTCCGGAACGCCAAACATAAGAATGTTGATAACTTTGGAAAAACACTTCAGACAACTTAGATTTTATGTGCAACTACGAGAAAGACCCTTTCTGCTATAGTGGGACGTGAAAATTTCTAATTCTGAAGCTTCCCTGAAAAGTTTTGGCACAATGCAGAAAACGCGTTTTCAGCTTGAGATTAGGTGGGTTCCAGAACGCCAAACATAAAAATGTTGATAACTTTGGAAAAACACATCAGACAGCTTAGATTTGATGTGCAACTACTAGAAAGACCCTTTCTGCCATATTGGGACGTCAGAATTTCATGTTCTGAAGCTTCCCTGCAAAGTTATGGGACAATCTAGAAAACGATTTTTCATCCTAAGATAAGGTCGATTCCGGAACGCCAAACATAAAAATGTTGATAACTTTCGAAAAACACTTCAGACAGCTTAGATTTGTTGTGCAACTACTAGAAATACCCTTTCTGCTCTAGTGGGAGGTGAAAATTTCATGTTCTAAAGCTTCCCTGCAAAGTTATGGCACAATGCAGAAAATGCGTTTTCTGCCTGAGATAAGGTCGATTCCGTAACGTCAAACATAAAAATGTTGATAACTCAGGAAAAACTCTACAGACAGCTTAGATTTGAGGTGCAACTACTAGAAATACCCTTTCTGCTGATGTGGGAGGAGAAAATTTTAAGTTCTAAAGCTTCCCTGCAAAGTTATGGCACAATGCAGAAAACGCGTTTTAAGCGTGAGATAAGGAGAGTTCCGGAACGCCAAACATAAAAATGTTGATAACTTTGGAACAACACATCAGACCGCTAAGATTTGATGTGCAACTACTAGAAAGACCATTTCTGCTATAGTGGGAGGTGAAAATTTCATGTTCTGAAGCTTCCCTGCAAAGTTATGGCACAATGCAGAAAACGTGTTTTCAGCCTGAGATAAGGTGGGTTCCGGAATGCCAAACATAAAAATGTTGATAACTTTGGGAAAAACATTTCAGACAGCTTAGATTTGAACTGCAACTACTAGAAAGACCCTTTCTGCTATAGTGGGAGGTGAAAATTTCATTTTCTGAAGCTTCCCTGAGAAGTTATGGCACAATACACAAAACGCGTTTTCAGCCTGAGATAAGGTGGGTTCCGGAACGCCAAACGTAAAAATGTTGATAACTTTGGAACAACACTTCAGACAGCTTAGATTTAATGTGCAACTACTAGAAAGACCCTTTCTGCCACAGTGGGAGGTCAAATTTTCATGTTCTGAAGCTTCCCTGGAAAGTTATGGGATAATGCAGAAAACAATTTTTCATCCTGAGATAAGGTCGATTCCGGGACGCCAAACATAAAAATGTTGATAACTTTCGAAAAACACTTCAGACAGCTTAGATTTGATGTGCAACTACTAGGAAAACCCTTTCTGCTGTCGTGGGAGGTGAAAATTTCATTTTCTGAAGCTTCCCTCCAAAGTTATGGCACAATGCCTAAAACGCGTTTTCAGCCTGAGATAAGGTCGATTCTGGAACGCCAAACATAAAAATGTTGATAACTTTGGAAAAACATTTGAGACAGCTTAGATTTGATGTGCAACTACTAGAAAGACCCTTTCTGCTATAGTAGGAGGTGAACATTTCATGTTCTGAAGCTTCCCTGAGAAGTTATGGCACAATGCCCAAAACGCGTTTTCAGCCTGAGATAAGGTGGGTTCCGGAACGCCAAACGTCAAAATGTTGATAACTTTGGAAAAACACTTCAGACAGCTTAGATTTGATGTGCAACTACTAGAAAGACCCTTTCTGCTATAGTGGGAGGTGAACATTTCATGTTCTGAAGCTTCCCTGAGAAGTTATGTCACAATGCAGAAAACGCGTTTTCAGCCTGAGATAAGGTGGGTTCCGAAACGCCAAACTTAAAAATGTTGCTAACTTTGGAACAACATTTCAGACAGATTAGATTTGATGTGCAACTACTAGAAAGTCCCTTTCTGCTATAGTGGGAGGTGAAAATTTCATGTTCTAAAGGTTCCCTGCAAAGTTATGGCACAATGCGTAAAACGCGTTTTAAGCCTGAGATAAGGTCGAATCCGGAACGCCAAACATAAAAATGTTGATAACTTTGGAAAAAACATTTCAGACAGCTTAGATTTGATGTGCAACTACTACAAAGACCCTTTCTGATATAGTGGGAAGTGAAAATTTCATGTTCTGAAGCTTCCCTGCAAAGTTATAGGATAATGCAGAAAACGCGTTTTCAGCCTGAGATAAGGTGGGTTCCGGAACGCCAAACATAAAAATGTTGATAGCTTTGGAAAAACACTTCAGACAGCTTATATTTGAAGTGCAACTACTAGAAAGACCCTTTCTGCTATAGTGGGAGCTGAAAATTTCATGTTCTGATGCTTCCCTGCAAAGTTAAGGAACAATGCAGAAAACGCGTTTTCAGCCTTAAGGTACGTACACACCGAACGCGACATTTCTGTCGCTGTAGCGCCAGTCGTCAGCAGCAGGTAGCTTGCTCAAGTCGTCATTAGTCGCCACCTGTCCGGATCGAAAGTAGGTCAGTCGCCGCAGGGCGTGGTCTCAAGTTGTTGTGGACGGTGGATTGAAGATGGCGGAGCCGGTGCTCAAACTATCGCTACTTATTAATTGAAAACATGGAAAAAGAGACGTCTCTCGTTTCGTAGCATTCGCCAGAGCCGCTCACACTGGTGAATTTAACTTCCTGCTCCAGCAGCGTCACCGGGATACGGCCGCTTCGTGCGGTACTTCAGGCGGAACCGCCGCGAGTTGGACGACCTGTTGGTCCGGATCAGTGGCCGAATACAGGACACCAAGTGCCGCGGTCTGTCCTCTGGCGAACGTCTGTCTTCGGTAAGCAACTCCATGTGTAGTTATGTACGGCGACTTGTGTCCAAGTCTTTCTGAACTGTCATCAGTTCATGAACTCCGCGGTCGTATCTGCTGTATGCTTGAAGTAATTTTCGGAGATATATAATTTGTCATCGTCAATAATTTGTACACTAAAGTCTTTTCAGTGAGCGCCACTTTGTGGTAATCAATGAATGCAGCAGTTAAATGCATTGTGATGAAACAATTTATCCTAGATGCACTGTTGTATGGTTGATATATACTTTGTTAAATTATCACCAACATATGTATGTTTACATATCCATGTATGGTTTATATTTTGCAGATCTTCGGTAACAGGAGACTCATCACCAACTGCTTCTGTGTTGGTGTGACGGTCCACTTCTAGGAGCTGACCAGAGGACCACGGCCACCGACCACATATGTTTTTGTTGAAGATGAGGCTTCTCCTTTTTGGAAAAAAAACAGTTATCAGTGCAACACAATTGCTCATTCAAGAGTCAGCCACCTATTTTAACAAAGCATAGGTTCTTGCATATATATTTCATCTCTGCAATAAAACAAAGCTGTGTTCAACTCAATTTGTTGATATTTTGCAAAGTGCTTTTGATTTTATTTTTTTTCTGTGAATCCATTTTTCACAAAAAGAAATGTTCATTGTCAAACACTTTATTTGCAAAAATAAAGTAACCCCATTCATTTATACTCATTCAATACACACAGAATCACAGTCAAACTTGAAGTGAACTACGTAGGTGTGTTTTGAAGGATCTTCCTCAGAGGGACGAGGGTCAAGAGAGGCGGAGGAAGTGGGGCGGCATCCGGTTCTTTAATGAAAGTGGCTACAAAGAAAATAAATGAAAGTGGCTACAAAGAAAACAAATGAAGGGTCCAAATGGTTTCAGTCAGCTGTTGTTTTGCTTGGTAAAGTAACATGTACATTTTAAATTTATGTGGAACCTGGAAGGAACGAGGACCTTGAAAACTGTCCCTTCTTCTGAGCTGGGTTTGTGGAGGGAGTACATTAGTAGATGTTTGAGCTCAGCTTCAGCATCGGGGGACCCCTTCCTCTGTTGGTCTCTTCCATCGGTGTCCTGCACATAATGAAAGTTGAGTCCAATTACATGCCATAGTGATGAGTACGAATAAATAAAATCTGTATAGGACAGCAATAGTTAACCTAAAGCAAGTCATGTCACTATGACAGTGCTTGAATGATGTAGAACAATAACATTTAATAAAAAAAATAGAATAATGCTAGAAAATACTATTTCTACATACATCAGGAGCAGCAGTGGATGACAAGGGCCAGGAGGAAGGTCCATCCTCCTCCTCATCATCATCACCAACATCATGAGTGGATCCATCCTCCTCCTCTCCTTAATGACAGCATAGCTTGATTACATTATTGTACAAGCTATACAGAAAAAAGCTATACAGAAAGCTACATACATTTTTATATTTATATATTAATCTAGTATTCAGAATATCCCCACTAAATGAACGTGCAAACCTACCTGCTACCTTGCTGCTGCAGCTGCTGCTGCCTCTCCACTCATGTTCACCGAGGTCTCTCTTGGAGATGAAGGGCTCCAGAAGAGAGAGGACGGTGAAGAACGCTCACTTCACGGCACTACAGTAGATGCCGCTGACCACTCCGCTCCTCGGTCACCGTCCTCCCCTCATATAAACAGACCCTTCAGGACGTCTCATCTGAATTTAATTAAATCAGAAACAGCACTTATTTATCCCGTCACCATACATACGTAGTTTCTACCGTCGCAGCGGTGCATTCGCCTCGTAAACTCGGTGGACATTGCGTTTAGGCGAACATAACTTTAGTAAACTTACGTAAATAAAGGTCTCAACTCACCAGGAACGCCACCGTTGTGGCGAACTTTCCCTCCGGACAAGATTCTTCCTATTTATGTTCCGGTGGAAATTTAAAAAATGCACGATTTGAGCCACTCTCAGGACGGCGGAAAGTCTGCTTGTAAACAACCGCAGCGATTTGCTTCTCCTCCGCAGGGACACGTCACTCGCGGATCTGGTCTCTGATTGGTCAACGCTCCGCAGGTGGTGAACTTCTGCGACTGTCGCTGTACCCCAGTTGTGTCGTCTTGAGTAGCCGGAGTCGCCGTATGTAGCTCAAATCTTGTAGTGTTGCACACCCCAGTCGCGTCGCTGCCATGTTGGTCGCCGCTGGTCGCCGTCAGTCGCCCAACCCCATTGACTTTCTATGCAAATCAGTCGTGTCGCTCGCGGAAGTCGCGTTTGGTCTGTACGTACAGTGAGATAAGGTGGGTTCCGGAACACCAAACATAAAAATGTTGGTAACTTTGGAAAAACACTTCAGACAGCTTAGATATGATGTGCAACTACTAGAAAGAGCCTTTCTGCTACAGTGGGTGGTTAAAATTTCATGTTCTGAAGCTTTCCTTCAAAGTTATGGCACAATGCAGAAAACGCGTTTTCAGCCTGAGACAAGGTGGGTTCCGGAACGCCAAACATAAAAATGTTGATAACTTTGGAAAAACACTTCAGACAGCTTAGATTTGATGTGCAACTACTAGAAAGACCCTTTCTGCTATAGTGGGAGGTGAACATTTCATGTTCTGAAGCTTCCCTGCAAAGTTATGGCACAATGCAGAAAACGCGTTTTCAGCTTGAGATAAGGTGAGTTCCGGAACGCCAAACATAAAAATGTTGATAACTTTCGAAAAACACTTCAGACAGCTTAGATTTGATGTGCAAATACTAGAAAGACCCTTTCTGCTATAGTGGGAGGTGAAAATTTCATGTTCTGAATCTTCCCTGCAAAGTTATGGGACAATGCAGAAAACGATTTTTCATCCTGAGATAAGGTCGATTCCGGAACGCCAAAGGTAAAAATGTTGATAACTTTCGAAAAACACTTCAGACAGCATAGATTTGATGTGCAACTACTACAAAGACCCTTTCTGATATAGTGGGAAGTGAAAATTTCATGTTCTGAAGCTTCCCTGCAAAGTTATGGGATAAAGCAGAAAACGCGTTTTCAGCCTGAGATAAGGTGGGTTCCGGAACGCCAAACATAAAAATGTTGATAGCTTTGGAAAAACACTTCAGACAGCTTATATTTGAAGTGCAACTACTAGAAAGACCCTTTCTGCTATAGTGGGAGCTGAAAATTTCATGCTCTGATGCTTCCCTGCAAAGTTAAGGAACAATGCAGAAAACGCGTTTTCAGCCTTAGATAAGGTGGGTTCCGGAACACCAAACATAAAAATGTTGGTAACTTTGGAAAAACACTTCAGACAGCTTAGATATGATGTGCAACTACTAGAAAGAGCCTTTCTGCTACAGTGGGTGGTTAAAATTTCATGTTCTGAAGCTTTGCTTCAAAGTTATGGCACAATGCAGAAAACGCGTTTTCAGCCTGAGACAAGGTGGGTTCCGGAACGCCAAACATAAAAATGTTGATAACTTTGGAAAAACACTTCAGACAGCTTAGATTTGATGTGCAACTACTAGAAAGACCCTTTCTGCTATAGTGGGAGGTGAACATTTCATTTTCTGAAGCTTCCCTGCAAAGTTATGGCACAATGCAGAAAACGCGTTTTCAGCTTGAGATAAGGTGAGTTCCGGAACGCCGAACATAAAAATGTTGATAACTTTCGAAAAACACTTCAGACAGCTTAGATTTGATGTGCAAATACTAGAAAGACCCTTTCTGCTAGAGTGGGAGGTGAAAATTTCATGTTCTGAATCTTCCCTGTAAAGTTATGGGACAATGCAGAAAACGATTTTTCATCCTGAGATAAGGTCGATTCCGGAACGCCAAAGGTAAAAATGTTGATAACTTTCGAAAAACACTTCAGACAGCATAGATTTGATGTGCAACTAGTAGAAAGACCCTTTCTGCTATAGTGGGACGTGAAAATTTCATGTTCTGAAGCTTCCCAGCAAAGTTATGGCACAATGCCGAAAACGCGTTTTCAGCCTGAGATAAGGTGGGTTCCGGAACGCCAAATATAAAAATGTTGATAACATTGGAAAAACACTTCAGACAGCTTAGATTTGATGTGCAACTACTACAAAGACCCTTTCTGATATAGTGGGAAGTGAAAATTTCATGTTCTGAAGCTTCCCTGCAAAGTTATGGGATAATGCAGAAAACGCGTTTTCAGCCTGAGATAAGGTGGGTTCCGGAACGCCAAACATAAAAATGTTGATAGCTTTGGAAAAACACTTCAGACAGCTTATATTTGAAGTGCAACTACTACAAAGACCCTTTCTGCTATAGTGGGAGCTGAAAATTTCATGTTCTGATGCTTCCCTGCAAAGTTAAGGAACAATGCAGAAAACGCGTTTTCAGCCTTAGATAAGGTGGGTTCCGGAACACCAAACATAAAAATGTTGATAACTTTGGAAAAACACTTCAGACAGCTTAGATATGATGTGCAACTACTAGAAAGAGCCTTTCTGCTACAGTGGGTGGTTAAAATTTCATGTTCTGAAGCTTTCCTTCAAAGTTATGGCACAATGCAGAAAACGCGTTTTCAGCCTGAGACAAGGTGGGTTCCGGAACGCCAAACATAAAAATGTTGATAACTTTGGAAAAACACTTCAGACAGCTTAGATTTGATGTGCAACTACTAGAAAGACCCTTTCTGCTATAGTGGGAGGTGAACATTTCATGTTCTGAAGCTTCCCTGCAAAGTTATGGCACAATGCAGAAAACGCGTTTTCAGCTTGAGATAAGGTGAGTTCCGGAACGCCAAACATAAAAATGTTGATAACTTTCGAAAAACACTTCAGACAGCTTAGATTTGATGTGCAAATACTAGAAAGACCCTTTCTGCTATAGTGGGAGGTGAAAATTTCATGTTCTGAATCTTCCCTGCAAAGTTATGGGACAATGCAGAAAACGATTTTTCATCCTGAGATAAGGTCGATTCCGGAACGCCAAAGGTAAAAATGTTGATAACTTTCGAAAAACACTTCAGACAGCATAGATTTGATGTGCAACTAGTAGAAAGACCCTTTCTGCTATAGTGGGACGTGAAAATTTCATGTTCTGAAGCTTCCCAGCAAAGTTATGGCACAATGCCGAAAACGCGTTTTCAGCCTGAGATAAGGTGGGTTCCGGAACGCCAAACATAAAAATGTTGATAACTTTGGAAAAACACTTCAGACAGCTTCGATTTGATGTGCAACTACTAGAAAGACCCTTTCTACTATAGTGCGAGGTGAACATTTCATGTTCTGAAGCTTCCCTGAGAAGTTATGGCACAATGCAGAAAATGCGTTTTCAGCCTGAGATAAGGTGGTTTCCAAGACGCCAAACGTAAAAATGTTGATTACTTTGGAACAACACTTCTGACAGCTTAGATTTAATGTGCAACTACTAGAAAGACCCTTTCTCCTATAGTGGGAGGTGAAATTTTCATTTTCTGAAGCTTCCCTGCAAAGTTATGGCACAATGCGTAAAACGCGTTTTCAGCCTGAGATAAGGTGGGTTCCGGAACGCCAAACATAAAAATGTTGATAAGTTTCGAAAAACACTTCAGACAGCTTAGATTTGATGGGCAACTACTAGAAAGACCCTTTCTGCTATAGTGGGAGGTCAAAATTTCATGTTCTGAAGCTTCCCATGGAAAGTTATGGGACAATGCAGAAAACGATTTTTCATCCTGAGATTTGGTCGATTATGGAACGCGAAACATAAAAATGTTCAGAACTTTCGAAAAACACTTCAGATAGCTTAGATTTGATGTGCAACTACTAGAAAGACCCTTTCTGCTATAGTGGGACCTGAAAATTTCATGTTCTGAAGCTTCCCTGCAAAGTTATGGCACAATGCAGAAAACGCGTTTTCAGCTTGTGATAACGTGGGTTCCGGAACGCCAAACATAAAAATGTTGATAACTTTGGAAAAACACTTCAGACAGCTTAGATTTGATGTGCAACTACTAGAAAGACCGTTTCTGCTATGGTGGGAGGTGAACATTTCATGTTCGGAAGCTTCCCTGCAAAGTTATGGTACAATGCAGAAAACGCGTTTTCAGCTTGAGATAAGGTCGATCCCGGAACGCCAAACATAAAAATGTTGATAACTTTCGAAAAACACTTCAGACAGCTTAGATTTGATGTGCAAATACTAGAAAGACCCTTTCTGCTATAGTGGGACGTGAAAATTTCATGTTCTGAAGCTTCCCTGCAAAGTTATGGGACAATGCAGAAGACGATTTTTCATCCTGAGATAAGGTCGATTCCGGAAAGCCAAACATAAAAATGTTGATAACTTTCGAAAAACACTTCAGACAGCATAGATTTGATGTGCAACTACGAGAAAGACCCTTTTTGCTATAGTGGGACGTGAAAATTTCATGTTCGGAAGCTTCCCAGCAAAGTTATGGCACAATGCCGAAAACGCGTTTTCAGCCTGAGATAAGGTGGGTTCGGAACGCCAAACATAAAAATGTTGATAACTTTGGAAAAACATTTCAGACAGCTTAGATTTGATGTGCAACTACTAGAAAGACCCTTTCTGCTATAGTGGGAGGTGAACATTTCATGTTCTGAATCTTCCCTGAGAAGTTATGGCACAATGCAGAAAACGCGTTTTCAGCCTGAGATAAGGTCGATTCCGGAACGCCAAACATAAAAATGTTGATAACTTTCGAAAAACACTTCAGACAGCTTAGATTTGATGTGCAACTACTAGAAAGACCCTTTCTGCTATAGTGGGAGGTGAAAATTTCATGTTCTGAAGCTTCCCTGACAAGTTATGGCACAATGCAGAAAACGCGTTTTCAGCCTGAGATAAGGTGGTTTCCAAAACGCCAAACTTAAAAATGTTGATTACTTTGGAACAACACTTCTGACAGCTTAGATTTAATGTGCAACTACTAGAAAGACCCTTTCTGCTATAGTGGGAGGTGAAAATTTCATTTTCTGAAGCTTCCCTGCAAAGTTATGGCACAATGCCGAAAACGCGTTTTCAGCCTGAGATAAGGTGGGTTCCGGAACGCCAAACATAAAAATGTTGATAACTTTGGAAAAACATTTCAGACAGCTTAGATTTGATGTGCAACTACTAGAAAGACCCTTTCTGCTATAGTGGGAGGTGAACATTTCATGTTCTGAATCTTCCCTGAGAAGTTATGGCACAATGCAGAAAACGCGTTTTCAGCCTGAGATAAGGTCGATTCCGGAACGCCAAACATAAAAATGTTGATAACTTTCGAAAAACACTTCAGACAGCTTAGATTTGATGTGCAACTACTAGAAAGACCCTTTCTGCTATAGTGGGAGGTGAAAATTTCATGTTCTGAAGCTTCCCTGACAAGTTATGGCACAATGCAGAAAACGCGTTTTCAGCCTGAGATAAGGTGGTTTCCAAAACGCCAAACTTAAAAATGTTGATTACTTTGGAACAACACTTCTGACAGCTTAGATTTAATGTGCAACTACTAGAAAGACCCTTTCTGCTATAGTGGGAGGTGAAAATTTCATTTTCTGAAGCTTCCCTGCAAAGTTATGGCACAATGCGTAAAACGCGTTTTCAGCCTGAGATAAGGTCGATTCCGGAATGCCAAACATAAAAATGTTGATAACTTTGGAAAAACACTTCAGACAGCTTAGATTTGATGTGCAACTACTAGAAAGACCCTTTCTGCTATAGTGGGAGGTGAAAATTTCATGTTCTGAAGCTTCCCTGCAAAGTTATTGGACAATGCAGAAAACGATTTTTCATCCTGAGATAAAGTCGATTCCGGAACGCCAAACGTGAAAATGTTGATAACTTTCGAAAAACACTTCAGACAGCTTAGATTTGATGTGCAAATACTAGAAAGACCCTTTCTGCTATAGTGGGAGGTGAACATTTCATTTTCTGAAGCTTCCCTGCAAAGTTATGGCACTATGCAGAAAACGCGTTTTCAGCTTGAGATAAGGTGGGTTCCGGAACGCCAAACATAAAAATGTTGATAACTTTGGAAAAACACTTCAGACAGCTTAGATTTGATGTGCAGCTACTAGAAAGACCCTTTCTGCTATAGTGGGAGGTGAACATTTCATGTTCTGAAGCTTCCCTGAGAATTAATGGCACAATGCAGAAAACGCGTTTTCAGCCTGAGATAAGGAGGTTTCCATAAACGCCAAACGTAAAAATGTTGATTACTTTGGAACAACACTTCAGACAGCTTAGATTTGATGTGCAACTACTAGAAAGACCCATTCTGCTATAGTGGGAGGTGAAATTTTCATTTTCTGAAGCTTCCCTGCAAAGTTATGGCACAATGCGTAAAACGCGTTTTCAGCCTGAGATAAGGTCGATTCCGGAACGCCAAACATAAAAATGTTGATAACTTTCGAAAAACACTTCAGACAGCTTAGATTTGATGTGCAACTACTAGAAAGACCCTTTCTGCTATAGTGGGACGTGAACATTTCATGTTCTGAAGCTTCCCTGAGAAGTTATGGCGCAATGCAGAAAACGCGTTTTCAGCCTGAGATAAGGTGGTTTCCAAAACGCCAAACGTAAAAATGTTGATTACTTTGGAACAACACTTCTGAGAGCTTAGATTTAATGTGCAACTACTAGAAAGACCGTTTCTGCTATAGTGGGAGGTGAAAATTTCATTTTCTGAAGCTTCCCATGGAAAGTTATGGGACAATGCAGAAAACGATTTTTCATCCTGAGATAAGGTCGATTACGGAACGCGAAACATAAAAATGTTCATAACTTTCGAAAAACACTTCAGACAGCTTAGATTTGATGTGCAACAACGAGAAAGACCCTTTCTGCTTTAGTGGGAGGTGAAAATTTCATGTTCTGAAGCTTCCCTGCAAAGTTATGGGACAATGCAGAAAACGATTTTTCATCCTGAGATAAAGTCGATTCCGGAACGCCAAACGTGAAGATGTTGATAACTTTCGAAAAACACTTCAGACAGCTTAGATTTGATGTGCAATTACTAGAAAGACCCTTTCTGCTATAGTGGGACCAGAAAATTTCATGTTCTGAAGCTTCCCAGCAAAGTTATGGCACAATGCCGAAAATGCGTTTTCAGCCTGAGATAAGGTGGGTTCCGGAACGCCAAACATAAAAATGTTGATAACTTTGGAAAAACACTTCAGACAGCTTAGATTTGATGTGCAACTACTAGAAAGACCCTTTCTGCTATAGTGGGAGGTGAACATTTCATGTTCTGAAGCTTCCCTGCAAAGTTATGGCACTATGCAGAAAACGCGTTTTCAGCTTGAGATAAGGTGGGTTCCGGAACGCCAAACTTAAAAATTTTGATAACTTTCGAAAAACACTTCAGACAGCTTAGATTTGATGTGCAGCTACTAGAAAGACCCTTTCTGCTATAGTGGGACGTGAACATTTCATGTTCTGAAGCTTCCCTGAGAAGTTATGGCGCAATGCAGAAAACGCGTTTTCAGCCTGAGATAAGGCGGTTTCCAAAACGCCAAACGTAAAAATGTTGATTACTTTGGAACAACACTTCTGACAGCTTAGATTTAATGTGCAACTACTAGAAAGACCCTTTCTGCTATAGTGGGAGGCGAAAATTTCATGTCCTGAAGCTTCCCTGCAAAGTTATGGCACAATGCGTAAAACGCGTTTTCAGCCTGAGATAAGGTCGATTCCGGAACGCCAAACATAAAAATGTTGATAACTTTCGAAAAACACTTCAGACAGCTTAGATTTGATGTGCAACTACTAGAAAGACCCTTTCTGCTATAGTGGGAGGTCAAAATTTCATGTTCTGAAGCTTCCCATGGAAAGTTATGGGACAATGCAGAAAACGATTTTTCATCCTGAGATAAGGTCGATTACGGGACGCGAAACATAAAAATGTTCATAACTTTTGAAAAACACTTCAGACAGCTTAGATTTGATGTGCAACTACGAGAAAGACCCTTTCTGCTATAGTGGGAGGTGAAAATTTCAAGTTCTGAAGCTTCCCTGCAAATTTATTGGACAATGCAGAAAATGATTTTTCATCCTGAGATAAGGTCGATTCCGGAACGCCAAAGGTAAAAATGTTGATAACTTTCGAAAAACACTTCAGACAGCTTAGATTTGATGTGCAACTACTAGAAAGACCCTTTCTGCTATAGTGGGAGGTGAACTTTTCATGTTCTGAAGCTTCCCTGCAAAGTTATGGCACTATGCAGAAACCGCGTTTTCAGCTTGAGATAAGGTGGGTTCCGGAACGCCAAACATAAAAATGTTGATAACTTTGGAAAAACACTTCAGACAGCTTAGATTTGATGTGCAACTACTAGAAAGACCCTTTCTGCTATAGTGGGAGGTGAACATTTCATGTTCTGAAGCTTCCCTGAGAAGTTATGGCACAATGCAGAAAACGCGTTTTCAGCCTGAGATAAGGAGGTTTCCAAAACGCCAAACGTAAAAATGTTGATTACTTTGGAACAACACTTCAGACAGCTTAGATTTGATGTGCAACTACTAGAAAGACCCTTTCTGCTATAGTGGGAGGTGAAAATTTCATTTTCTGAAGCTTCCCTGCAAAGTTATGGCACAATGCGTAAAACGCGTTTTCAGCCTGAGATAAGGTCGATTCCGGAACGCCAAACATAAAAATGTTGATAACTTTCGAAAAACACTTCAGACAGCTTAGATTTGATGTGCAACTACTAGAAAGACCCTTTCTGCTATAGTGGGAGGTCAAAATTTCATGTTCTGAAGCTTCCCATGGAAAGTTATGGGACAATGCAGAAAACGATTTTTCATCCTGAGATAAGGTCGATTACGGGACGCGAAACATAAAAATGTTCATAACTTTTGAAAAACACTTCAGACAGCTTAGATTTGATGTGCAACTACGAGAAAGACCCTTTCTGCTATAGTGGGAGGTGAAAATTTCAAGTTCTGAAGCTTCCCTGCAAATTTATGGGACAATGCAGAAAATGATTTTTCATCCTGAGATAAGGTCGATTCCGGAACGCCAAAGGTAAAAATGTTGATAACTTTCGAAAAACACTTCAGACAGCTTAGATTTGATGTGCAACTACTAGAAAGACCCTTTCTGCTATAGTGGGAGGTGAACTTTTCATGTTCTGAAGCTTCCCTGCAAAGTTATGGCACTTTGCAGAAAACGCGTTTTCAGCTTGAGATAAGGTGGGTTCCGGAACGCCAAACATAAAAATGTTGATAACTTTGGAAAAACACTTCAGACAGCTTAGATTTGATGTGCAACTACTAGAAAGACCCTTTCTGCTATAGTGGGAGGTGAACATTTCATGTTCTGAAGCTTCCCTGAGAAGTTATGGCACAATGCAGAAAACGCGTTTTCAGCCTGAGATAAGGAGGTTTCCAAAACGCCAAACGTAAAAATGTTGATTACTTTGGAACAACACTTCAGACAGCTTAGATTTGATGTGCAACTACTAGAAAGACCCTTTCTGCTATAGTGGGAGGTGAAAATTTCATTTTCTGAAGCTTCCCTGCAAAGTTATGGCACAATGCGTAAAACGCGTTTTCAGCCTGAGATAAGGTCGATTCCGGAAGGCCAAACATAAAAATGTTGATAACTTTCGAAAAACACTTCAGACAGCTTAGATTTGATGTGCAACTACGAGAATGACCCTTTCTGCTATAGTGGGAGGTCAAAATTTCATGTTCTGAAGCTTCCCTGCAAAGTTATGGGACAATGCAGAAAACAATTTTTCATCCTGAGATGAAGTCGATTCCGGAACGCCAAAGGTAAAAATGTTGATAACTTTCGAAAAACACCTCAGACAGCTTAGATTTGATGTGCAACTACTAGAAAGACCCTTTCTGCTATAGTGGGAGGTGAACTTTTCATGTTCTGAAGCTTCCCTGCAAAGTTATGGCACTATGCAGAAACCGCGTTTTCAGCTTGAGATAAGGTGGGTTCCGGAACGCCAAACATAAAAATGTTGATAACTTTGGAAAAACACTTCAGACAGCTTAGATTTGATGTGCAACTACTAGAAAGACCCTTTCTGCTATAGTGGGAGGTGAACATTTCATGTTCTGAAGCTTCCCTGAGAAGTTATGGCACAATGCAGAAAACGCGTTTTCAGCCTGAGATAAGGAGGTTTCCAAAACGCCAAACGTAAAAATGTTGATTACTTTGGAACAACACTTCAGACAGCTTAGATTTGATGTGCAACTACTAGAAAGACCCTTTCTGCTATAGTGGGAGGTGAAAATTTCATTTTCTGAAGCTTCCCTGCAAAGTTATGGCACAATGCGTAAAACGCGTTTTCAGCCTGAGATAAGGTCGATTCCGGAACGCCAAACATAAAAATGTTGATAACTTTCGAAAAACACTTCAGACAGCTTAGATTTGATGTGCAACTACTAGAAAGACCCTTTCTGCTATAGTGGGAGGTCAAAATTTCATGTTCTGAAGCTTCCCATGGAAAGTTATGGGACAATGCAGAAAACGATTTTTCATCCTGAGATAAGGTCGATTACGGGACGCGAAACATAAAAATGTTCATAACTTTTGAAAAACACTTCAGACAGCTTAGATTTGATGTGCAACTACGAGAAAGACCCTTTCTGCTATAGTGGGAGGTGAAAATTTCAAGTTCTGAAGCTTCCCTGCAAATTTATGGGACAATGCAGAAAATGATTTTTCATCCTGAGATAAGGTCGATTCCGGAACGCCAAAGGTAAAAATGTTGATAACTTTCGAAAAACACTTCAGACAGCTTAGATTTGATGTGCAACTACTAGAAAGACCCTTTCTGCTATAGTGGGAGGTGAACTTTTCATGTTCTGAAGCTTCCCTGCAAAGTTATGGCACTTTGCAGAAAACGCGTTTTCAGCTTGAGATAAGGTGGGTTCCGGAACGCCAAACATAAAAATGTTGATAACTTTGGAAAAACACTTCAGACAGCTTAGATTTGATGTGCAACTACTAGAAAGACCCTTTCTGCTATAGTGGGAGGTGAACATTTCATGTTCTGAAGCTTCCCTGAGAAGTTATGGCACAATGCAGAAAACGCGTTTTCAGCCTGAGATAAGGAGGTTTCCAAAACGCCAAACGTAAAAATGTTGATTACTTTGGAACAACACTTCAGACAGCTTAGATTTGATGTGCAACTACTAGAAAGACCCTTTCTGCTATAGTGGGAGGTGAAAATTTCATTTTCTGAAGCTTCCCTGCAAAGTTATGGCACAATGCGTAAAACGCGTTTTCAGCCTGAGATAAGGTCGATTCCGGAAGGCCAAACATAAAAATGTTGATAACTTTCGAAAAACACTTCAGACAGCTTAGATTTGATGTGCAACTACGAGAATGACCCTTTCTGCTATAGTGGGAGGTCAAAATTTCATGTTCTGAAGCTTCCCTGCAAAGTTATGGGACAATGCAGAAAACAATTTTTCATCCTGAGATGAAGTCGATTCCGGAACGCCAAACGTAAAAATGTTGATAACTTTCGAAAAACACTTCAGACAGCTTAGATTTTATGTGCAACTACTAGAAAGACCCTTTCTGCTAAAGTGGGACGTGAAAATTTCATGTTCTGAAGCTTCCCTCCAAAGTTACGGCACAATGCCGTAAACGCGTTTTCAGCCTGAGATAAGGTGGGTTCCGGAACGCCAAACATAAAATTGTTGATAACTTTGGAAAAACACTTCAGACACTTAGATTTGATGTGCAACTACTAGAAATACCCTTTCTGCTAAAGTGGGACATGAAAAGTTCATGTTCTGAAGCTTCCCTGCAAAGTTATGGCACAATGCAGAAAACGCGTTTTCAGCCTGAGATAAGGTGGTTTCCAAAACGCCAAACGTAAAAATGTTGATAACTTTAGAGAAACACTTCTGACAGCTTAGATTTATTGTGCAACTACTAGAAAGACCCTTTCTGCTATAGTGGGAGGTGAAAATTTCATTTTCTGAAGCTTCCCTGCAAAGTTATGGCACAATGCGTAAAACGCGTTTTCAGCCTGAGATAAGGTCGATTCCGGAACGCCAAACATAAAAATGTTGATAACTTTCGAAAAACACTTCAGACAGCTTAGATTTGATGTGCAACTACTAGAAAGACCCTTTCTGCTATAGTGGGAGGTCAAAATTTCATGTTCTGAAACTTCCCATATAAAGTTATGGGACAATGCAGAAAACGATTTTTCATCCTGAGATAAGGTCGATTACGGAACGCGAAACATAAAAATGTTCATAACTTTCGAAAAACACTTCAGACAGCTTAGATTTGATGTGCAACTACTAGAAAGACCCTTTCTGCTATAGTGGGAGGTTAAATTTTCATGTTCGGAAGATTCCCTGCAAAGTTATGGCACAATGCCGAAAACGCGTTTTCAGCCTGAGATAAGGTGGGTTCCGGAACGCCAAACATAAAAATGTTGATAATTTTGGAAAAACACTTCAGACAGCTTAGATTTGATGTGCAACTACTAGAAAGACCCTTTCTGCTATAGTGGGAGGTGAACATTTCATGTTCTGAAGCTTCCCTGCAATGTTATGGCACAATGCGTAAAACGCGTTTTCAGCCTAAAATAAGGTCGATTCCAGAACGCCAAACATAAAAATGTTGATAACTTTGGAAAAACACATCAGACAGCTTAGATTTGATGTGCAACTACTAGAAAGACCCTTTCTGGTACAGTGGGAGGTGAAAATTTCATGTTCTGAAGCTTCCCTGCAAAGTTATGGGACAATGCAGGAAGCGATTTTTCATCCTGAGATAAGGTCGATTCCGGAACGACAAACATAAAAATGTTGATAACTTTCGAAAAACACTTCAGACAGCTTAGATTTCATGTGCAACTATTAGAAAGACCCTTTCTGCTGTAGTGGGAGGTGAAAATTTCATGTTCTGAAGATTCCTTGCAAAGTTATGCCACAATGCAGGAAACGCGTTTTCAGCCTGAGATGAGGTCGATTCAGGAACACCAAACATAAAAATGTTGAAAACTTTCGAAAAACACTTCAGACAGCTTAGATTTGATGTGCAACTACTAGAAAGACCCTTTCTGCTATAGTGGGAGGTCAAAATTTCATGTTCTGAAGCTTCCCATGGAAAGTTATGGGACAATGCAGAAAACGATTTTTCATCCTGAGATAAGGTCGATTACGGGACGCGAAACATAAAAATGTTCATAAATTTTGAAAAACACTTCAGACAGCTTAGATTTGATGTGCAACTACTAGAAAGACCCTTTCTGCTATAGTGGGAGGTCAAAATTTCATGTTCTGAAGCTTCCCATGGAAAGTTATGGGACAATGCAGAAAACGATTTTTCATCCTGAGATAAGGTCGATTACGGGACGCGAGACATAAAAATGTTCATAACTTTTGAAAAACACTTCAGACAGCTTAGATTTGATGTGCAACTACGAGAAAGACCCTTTCTGCTATAGTGGGAGGTGAAAATTTCAAGTTCTGAAGCTTCCCTGCAAATTTATGGGACAATGCAGAAAATGATTTTTCATCCTGAGATAAGGTCGATTCCGGAACGCCAAAGGTAAAAATGTTGATAACTTTCGAAAAACACTTCAGACAGCTTAGATTTGATGTGCAACTACTAGAAAGACCCTTTCTGCTATAGTGGGAGGTGAACTTTTCATGTTCTGAAGCTTCCCTGCAAAGTTATGGCACTTTGCAGAAAACGCGTTTTCAGCTTGAGATAAGGTGGGTTCCGGAACGCCAAACATAAAAATGTTGATAACTTTGGAAAAACACTTCAGACAGCTTAGATTTGATGTGCAACTACTAGAAAGACCCTTTCTGCTATAGTGGGAGGTGAACATTTCATGTTCTGAAGCTTCCCTGAGAAGTTATGGCACAATGCAGAAAACGCGTTTTCAGCCTGAGATAAGGAGGTTTCCAAAACGCCAAACGTAAAAATGTTGATTACTTTGGAACAACACTTCAGACAGCTTAGATTTGATGTGCAACTACTAGAAAGACCCTTTCTGCTATAGTGGGAGGTGAAAATTTCATTTTCTGAAGCTTCCCTGCAAAGTTATGGCACAATGCGTAAAACGCGTTTTCAGCCTGAGATAAGGTCGATTCCGGAAGGCCAAACATAAAAATGTTGATAACTTTCGAAAAACACTTCAGACAGCTTAGATTTGATGTGCAACTACGAGAAAGACCCTTTCTGCTATAGTGGGAGGTCAAAATTTCATGTTCTGAAGCTTCCCTGCAAAGTTATGGGACAATGCAGAAAACAATTTTTCATCCTGAGATGAAGTCGATTCCGGAACGCCAAACCTAAAAATGTTGATAACTTTCGAAAAACACTTCAGACAGCTTAGATTTTATGTGCAACTACTAGAAAGACCCTTTCTGCTAAAGTGGGACGTGAAAATTTCATGTTCTGAAGCTTCCCTCCAAAGTTACGGCACAATGCCGTAAACGCGTTTTCAGCCTGAGATAAGGTGGGTTCCGGAACGCCAAACATAAAAATGTTGATAACTTTGGAAAAACACTTCAGACAGCTTAGATTTGATGTGCAACTGCTAGAAATACCCTTTCTGCTAAAGTGGGACATGAAAAGTTCATGTTCTGAAGCTTCCCTGCAAAGTTATGGCACAATGCAGAAAACGCGTTTTCAGCCTGAGATAAGGTGGTTTCCAAAACGCCAAACGTAAAAATGTTGATAACTTTAGAAAAACACTTCTGACAGCTTAGATTTATTGTGCAACTACTAGAAAGACCCTTTCTGCTATAGTGGGAGGTGAAAATTTCATTTTCTGAAGCTTCCCTGCAAAGTTATGGCACAATGCGTAAAACGCGTTTTCAGCCTGAGATAAGGTCGATTCCGGAACGCCAAACATAAAAATGTTGATAACTTTCGAAAAACACTTCAGACAGCTTAGATTTGATGTGCAACTACTAGAAAGACCCTTTCTGCTATAGTGGGAGGTTAAATTTTCATGTTCGGAAGATTCCCTGCAAAGTTATGGCACAATGCCGAAAACGCGTTTTCAGCCTGAGATAAGGTGGGTTCCGGAACGCCAAACATAAAAATGTTGATAATTTTGGAAAAACACTTCAGACAGCTTAGATTTGATGTGCAACTACTAGAAAGACCCTTTCTGCTATAGTGGGAGGTGAACATTTCATGTTCTGAAGCTTCCCTGCAATGTTATGGCACAATGCGTAAAACGCGTTTTCAGCCTAAAATAAGGTCGATTCCAGAACGCCAAACATAAAAATGTTGATAACTTTGGAAAAACACATCAGACAGCTTAGATTTGATGTGCAACTACTAGAAAGACCCTTTCTGGTACAGTGGGAGGTGAAAATTTCATGTTCTGAAGCTTCCCTGCAAAGTTATGGGACAATGCAGGAAGCGATTTTTCATCCTGAGATAAGGTCGATTCCGGAACGACAAACATAAAAATGTTGATAACTTTCGAAAAACACTTCAGACAGCTTAGATTTCATGTGCAACTACTAGAAAGACCCTTTCTGCTGTAGTGGGAGGTGAAAATTTCATGTTCTGAAGATTCCTTGCAAAGTTATGCCACAATGCAGGAAACGCGTTTTCAGCCTGAGATGAGGTCGATTCAGGAACACCAAACATAAAAATGTTGAAAACTTTCGAAAAACACTTCAGACAGCTTAGATTTGATGTGCAACTACTAGAAGGACCCTTTCTGCTATAGTGGGAGGTGAACATTTCATGTTCTGAAGCTTCCCTGCAAAGTTATGGCACAATGCAGAAAACGCGTTTTCAGCTTGAGATAAGGTGGGTTCCGGAACGCCAAACATAAAAATTTTGATAACTTTGGAAAAACACTTCAGACAGCTTAGATTTGATGTGCAACTACTAGAAAGACCCTTTCTGCTATAGTGGGAGGTGAACATTTCATGTTCTGAAGCTTCCCTGAGAAGTTATGGCACAATGCAGAAAACGCGTTTTCAGCCTGAGATAAGGTGGTTTCCGAAACGCCAAACGTAAAAATGTTGATAACTTTGGAACAACACTTCAGACAGCTTTGATTTAATGTGCAACTACTAGAAATACCCTTTCTGCTATAGTGGGAGGTGAAAATTTCATTTTCTGAAGCTTACCTGCAAAGTTATGGCACAATGCGTGAAACGCGTTTTCAGCCTGAGATAAGGTCGATTCCGGAACGCCAAACATAAAAATGTTGATAACTTTGGAAAAACCCTTCAGACAGCTTACATTTGATGTGCAACAACTAGAAAGACCCTTTCTGCTATAGTGGGAGGTGAACATTTCATGTTCTGAAGCTTCAATGCAAAGTTATGGGACAATGCAGATAGCGATTTTTCATCCTGAGATAAGGTCGATTCCGGAACGCCAAACATAAAAATGTTGATAACTTTCGAAAAACACTTCAGACAGCTTAGATTTTATGTGCAACTACTAGAAAGACCCTTTCTGCTGTAGTGGGACCTGAAAATTTCATGTTCTGAAGCTTCCCTGCAAAGTTATGGCACAATGCCGAAAACGCGTTTTCAGTCTGAGATAAGGTGGGTTCCGGAACGCTAAACATGAAAATGTTGATAATTTTGGAAAAACACTTCAGACAGCTTAGATTTGATGTGCAACTACTAGAAAGACCCTTTCTGCTATAGTGGGAGGAAAACATTTCATGTTCTGAAGCTTCCCTGCAAAGTTATGGCACAATGCAGAAAACGCGTTTTCAGCTTGAGATAAGGTGGGTTCCGGAACGCCAAACATAAAAATTTTGATAACTTTGGAAAAACACTTCAGACAGCTTAGATTTGATGTGCAACTACTAGAAAGACCCTTTCTGCTATAGTGGGAGGTGAACATTTCATGTTCTGAAGCTTCCCTGAGAAGTTATGGCACAATGCAGAAAACGCGTTTTCAGCCTGAGATAAGGTGGTTTCCGAAACGCCAAACGTAAAAATGTTGATAACTTTGGAACAACACTTCAGACAGCTTAGATTTAATGTGCAACTACTAGAAATACCCTTTCTGCTATAGTGGGAGGTGAAAATTTCATTTTCTGAAGCTTACCTGCAAAGTTATGGCACAATGCGTGAAACGCGTTTTCAGCCTGAGATAAGGTCGATTCCGGAACGCCAAACATAAAAATGTTGATAACTTTGGAAAAACACTTCAGACAGCTTACATTTGATGTGCAACAACGAGAAAGACCCTTTCTGCTATAGTGGGAGGTGAACATTTCATGTTCTGAAGCTTCCCTGCCAAGTTATGGGACAATGCAGAAAGCGATTTTTCATCCTGAGATAAGGTCGATTCCGGAACGCCAAACATAAAAATGTTGATAACTTTCGAAAAACACTTCAGACAGCTTAGATTTAATGTGCAACTACGAGAAATACCCTTTCTGCTATAGTGGGAGGTGAACATTTCATGTTCTGAAGCTTCCCTGCAAAGTTATGGCACAATGCGTGAAACGCGTTTTCAGCCTAAGATAAGGTCGATTCCGGAACGCCAAACATAAAAATGTTGATAACTTTGGAAAAACACTTCAGACAGCTTAGATCTGCAACTACTAGAAAGACCCTTTCTGCTATAGTGGGAGGTTAAATTTTCATGTTCGGAAGCTTCCATGCAAAGTTATGGCACAATGCAGACAACGCGTTTTCAGCCTGAGATCAGAATCAGAATCAGAATCAGAATCAGAATCAAATTTATTGCCATGGTCAGTGGGGAGCCCACTGACTAGGAAAGTGCCTTGGAATAAAGTGCAACAAAAATAAGTAAATAAAAAATAAATAAATAAATAAATAAATAAATAAAAATAAAAAAATAAAAATAAAAATAAAAATAAAAATAAAAATAAATAAATAAATAAATAAATAAATAAATAAATAAAATAAAATAAATAGAATAACATAACAACAAGGCTGTTCACGAATTTAACAGTCTGACGGCCGAGGGGAAGAAGCTGTTCCTGTGACGGGAGGTTCTGGTCTGGATGGACCGTAGCCTCCTGCCAGAGGGAAGAGGAACAAACAGTCCATGTCCAGGGTGAGAAGGGTCGGCTCTGATCCGACCTGCACGTCTCTGGGTCCTAGAGACATACAGGTCCTGAAGAGGTGGCAGGCTGCAACCGATCACCTTCTCAGCAGAACGTACGATGCGCTGCAGTCTGCTCTTGTCCCTGGAGGTGGCACTGTTGTACCAGACGGTGATAGAGGAGGTGAGGATGGACTGGATGATGGCCGTGTAGAACTCCACCAGCAACTTCGTCGGCAGTCGTAGTTTTCGTAGCTGCCTCAGAAAGAACATTCTCTGCTGGGCCTTCCTGATGAGGGACCTGATGGTTGGCTCCCATTTGAGGTCCTCAGTGATGGTGGTTCCCAGGAAGCAGAAGGAGTCTACAATAGGTATAGGTGAACCAGCCAAAATGAGAGGGGACAGAGGAGCTGTTACTCTTCTGAAGTCCATGACCATCTCCACTGTCTTCTGAGCGTTGAGCTCCAGGTTGTTGTGGCTGCACCAAGACACCAGCCGCTCCACCTCCCTCCTGTAAGCCGACTCATCTCCATCTGAGATGAGCCCGATGATGGTGGTGTCGTCCGCAAACTTGATCAGCTTCACGGACTCGTGGCTGGAGGTGCAGCAGTTAGTGTACAGAGAGAAGAGCCATGGAGAGAGAACACAGCCCTGAGGAGACCCGATGTTGAGGGTCCGAGTGTCAGAGACAGTCGTCCCCAGCCGCACACGCTGACTCCGGCTGGTCAGGAAGTCTGTAATCCATCTGCAGAGGGAGTCAGGCACGTCCAGCTGGCGAAGCTTGTCTTCAAGCAGAGCTGGAAGAATTGTATTAAAGGCAGAGCTGAAGTCCACAAACAGGATCCTGGCATAGGTTCCTGGGGAGTCCAGATGCTCCAGAACGAAATGAAGGGCCTGGTTCACTGCATCGTCCACAGATCTGTTGGCTCTGTAGGCAAACTGCAATGAGTCCAGGTGAGAAGCAGTGATGGACTTCAGGTGAGAGAGAACCAGGCGCTCAAAGGACTTCATGACCACAGACGTCAGTGCCACCGGTCTGTAGTCATTCAGTCCTGTGATCCTGGTCTTCTTGGGAACAGGGATGATAGTGGTGGACTTAAAGCAGGCAGGTACATGACAGGACACCAAGGAAGCATTGAAGATGTCCGTGAACACTGGAGCCAGCTCAGCAGCACAATGATTCAGGATGGCAGGGGAAACTCTGTCCGGACCTGCCGCCTTCCGAAGGTTCAGCTTCCTGAACTGAGTGCGCACGTCTTGCTCCATGATGTCAAGAGAAAGAGGGGGGAGGTGAGGGGGTGGCTCATCAAAAGTGACTGTGGTCTTTGCTGTCTCAGTGACATCATTGCTCTTAGTTGTGTCACTAAGAGACAGCACAGTCCTTTGTTTTAAAGTGGAACTTGGGGCTGGAGAGACCACAGAGGTGTTGGTGCAAAATGGCTGCTCAAAGCGACAATAGAAGTTGTTGAGGTCCTGTGCAAGAGCGAGGTTGTTCAGAGTGTGGGGGGCACGTGGCTTGTAGTCAGTGAGCACCTTGAGCCCTCTCCACACCGCAGCCGAGTCATTGGCTGAGAACTGCTGCGTGAGTTTGTCAGAGTATGCTGCCTTAGCTTTCTTCAGCTCCCTCTGAAACCCATACTTCAGCTCTTTGTAGCAGTTCCTGTCCCCACTCTTGCGAGCTGCCTCCTTCTCCCGTCTGATCTGGCTGAGTTTAGCTGTGAACCAAGGTTTGTCATTTGCATAACTGACCTTGGTGCGCGTTGGAACTATGCACTCTTCACAGTAGTTGATCCATGAAGTCACAGTGTCTGTGTACTCATCCAGATTATTGGTCGCAGTCCTGAACACCTCCCAGTCTGTGGTCTCCATACAAGCCTGCAGCTCCTCCTTAGCTTCACTTGTCCAGATCTTCATGCTCCTCACAACAGGCTTTGCCAGCTTCAGCTTCTGCTTGTATGTAGGAACAAGATGAACCATCAAGTGGTCAGAGAGTCCCAGTGCAGCTCGAGGGAGGGCGGTATAAGAGTTGCGGAGCGCTGAGTAACAGTGATCCAGCACGCTCTGCTCTCTGGTGGGACATTTTACAACCTGCCTGTACCTGGGAAGCTCCTCACTCAGATTTGCCTTGTTGAAGTCACCAAGCACAATCACAGGAGAGTCCGGGAAAGTTCGCTCCACATGCAGGACCTGATCCGCGAGCGCACTCTGAGCCTCACGTACATCCGCGCTGGGCGGGATATATACGGCAGCCAGAATGAATGAAGCGAACTCACGTGGGGAGTAAAACGGCTTACAGTTGACGATCAGACATTCCAGAGAGGGAGAGCAGTGCTGGAAGATCACCGTCACGTCCGTACACCAGCGATTGTTGATGTAGAAACACACTCCTCCGCCTTTGGTTTTGCCGGTGAGCTCCGGAACCCGGTCCGCGCGGTGAAGCTGGAAACCCTCCAGATGAAGCGCAGTGTCCGGGATGAGATCGCTCAACCACGTCTCCGTGAAACACAAAACACAAGAGGAGGAGAAGTCTCTGTTCCGTCTCAACATCAGCGCCAGTTCATCCATCTTATTGCTGAGCGAGCGGACGTTGGAGAGTATTATCCCGGGAAGTGGAGTGCGCGATCCTCTTCGACGAAGGCGAACGAGCGCACCGGCACGTTTCCCTCTCCTCCTCAGTTTCTTCCGCCCCGCCAAAAGATGAACTAACTCCGCGACTGACACCAAAAATGCTGGTAGTAAGTCAGACGGAGTCATAGCCCTGATGTTCATCAACTGATCTCGTGTGTAAGAACACGCAGATGCTCCACCAAAACACAAAAATAAACAAAATAACATGCACGGTAATTCCAGGCCAGCCTTCGTCGGCGCCATCTTGAAACATGGAGATAAGATAAGAGATAAGGTCGATTCTGGAACGCCAAACGTAAAAATGTTGATAACTTTGGAAAAACATTTCAGACAGCTTAGATTTGATGTGCAACTACTAGAAAGACCCTTTCTGCTGTAGTGGGAGGTGAAAATTTCATGTTCTGAAGCTTCCCTGAGAAGTTATGGCACAATGCAGAAAACGCGTTTTCAGCCTGAGATAAGGTGGTTTCCGAAACGCCAAACGTTAAAATGTTGATAACTTTGGAAAAACATTTCAGACAGCTTAGATTTGATGTGCAACTACTAGAAAGACCCTTTCTGCTGTAGTGGGAGGTGAAAATGTCATGTTCTGAAGCTTCCCTGCAAAGTTATTGCACAATGTGTAAAACGCGTTTTCAGCCTAAGATAAGGTCGGATTCCGGAACGCCAAACATAAAAATGTTGATAAGCTTGGAAAAAAACTTCAGACAGCTTAGATTTGATGTGCAACTACTAGAAAGACCCTTTCGGCTATTGTGGGAGGCGAAAATTTCATGTCCTGAAGCTTCCTTGCAAAGTTATGGCACAATGCAGAAAACGCCTTTTCAGCCTGAGATAAGGTTGATTCCCGAACGATAAACATAAACATTTTCATAACTTTGGAAAAACACTTCAGACAGCTTACATTTGATGTGCAACTTCTAGAAAGACCTTTTCTGCTATAGTGGGAGGTGAACATTTCATGTTCTGATGCTTCCCTGAAAAGTTATGGCACAATGCGTAAAACGCGTTTTCAGCCTGAGATAAGGTCGATTCCGGAACGCCAAACATAAAAATGTTGATAACTTTGGAAAAACACTTCAGACAGCTTAGATTTGATGTGCAACTACTAGAAAGACCCTTTCTGCTATAGTGGGATGTGAACATTTCATGTTCTGAAGCTTCCCTGCAAAGTTATTGCACAATGCGTAAAACGCGTTTTCAGCCTAATATAAGGTCGATTCCGGAACGCCAAACATAAAAATGTTGATAACTTTGGAAAAGCACATCAGACAGCTTAGATTTGATTTGCAACTACTAAAAAGACCCTTTCTGCTATAGTGGGAAGTGAACATTTCATGTTCTGAAGCTTCCCTACAAAGTTATGGCACAATGCAGACAATGCGTTTTCAGCCTGAGATAAGGTTGATTTCCGAACGATAAACATAAAAATTTTCATAACTTTGGAAAAACACTTCAGACAGCTTAGATTTGATGTGCAAATACTAGAAAGACCCTTTTTGCTATAGTGGGAGGTGAAAATTTCATGTTCTGAATCTTCCCTGCAAAGTTATGGGACAATGCAGAAAACGATTTTTCAACCTGAGATAAGGTCGATTCCGGAACGCCAAATGTAAAAATGTTGATAACTTTCGAAAAACACTTCAGACAGCATAGATTTGATGTGCAACTAGTAGAAAGACCTTTTCTGCTATAGTGGGATGTGAAAATTTCATGTTCTGAAGCTTCCCAGCAAAGTTATGGCACAATGCCGAAAACGCGTTTTCAGCCTGAGATAAGGTGGGTTCCGGAACGCCAAACATAAAAATGTTGATAACTTTGGAAAAACACTTCAGACAGCTTAGATTTGATGTGCAACTACTAGAAAGACCCTTTCTACTATAGTGGGAGGTGAACATTTCATGTTCTGAAGCTTCCCTGAGAAGTTATGGCACAATGCAGAAAATGCGTTTTCAGCCTGAGATAAGGTGGTTTCCAAGACGCCAAACGTAAAAATGTTGATTACTTTGGAACAACACTTCTGACAGCTTAGATTTAATGTGCAACTACTAGAAAGACCCTTTCTGCTATAGTGGGAGGTGAAATTTTCATTTTCTGAAGCTTCCCTGCAAAGTTATGGCACAATGCGTAAAACGCGTTTTCAGCCTGAGATAAGGTGGGTTCCGGAACGCCAAACATAAAAATGTTGATAACTTTCGAAAAACACTTCAGACAGCTTAGATTTGATGTGCAACTACTAGAAAGACCCTTTCTGCTATAGTGGGAGGTCAAAATTTCATGTTCTGAAGCTTCCCATGGAAAGTTATGGGACAATGCAGAAAACGATTTTTCATCCTGAGATTTGGTCGATTACGGAACGCGAAACATAAAAATGTTCAGAACTTTCGAAAAACACTTCAGATAGCTTAGATTTGATGTGCAACTACTAGAAAGACCTTTTCTGCTATAGTGGGAGGTGAACATTTCATGTTCTGATGCTTCCCTGAAAAGTTATGGCACAATGCGTAAAACGCGTTTTCAGCTTGAGATAAGGTCGATTCCGGAACGCCAAACATAAAAATGTTGATAACCTTGGAAAAAAACTTCAGACAGCATAGATTTGATGTGCAACTACTAGAAAGACCCTTTCTGCTGTATTGGGAGGTGAAAATTTCATGTTCTGAAGATTCCCTGCAAAGTTAAGGAACAATGCAGAAAACGCGTTTTCAGCCTGAGATAAGGTCGATTCAGGAACACCAAACATAAAAATGTTGATAACTTTGGAAAAACACTTCAGACAGCTTAGATTTGATGTGCAACTACTACAAAGAGCCTTTCTGCTACAGTGGGTGGTTAAAATTTCATGTTCTGAAGCTTTCCTTCAAAGTTATGGCACAATGCAGAAAACGCGTTTTCAGCTTGAGATAAGGTGAGTTCCGGAACGCCAAACATAAAAATGTTGATAACTTTCGAAAAACACTTCAGACAGCTTAGATTTGATGTGCAAATACTAGAAAGACCCTTTCTGCTATAGTGGGAGGTGAAAATTTCATGTTCTGAATCTTCCCTGCAAAGTTATGGGACAATGCAGAAAACGATTTTTCATCCTGAGATAAGGTCGATTCCGGAACGCCAAAGGTAAAAATGTTGATAACTTTCGAAAAACACTTCAGACAGCATAGATTTGATGTGCAACTAGTAGAAAGACCCTTTCTGCTATAGTGGGACGTGAAAATTTCATGTTCTGAAGCTTCCCAGCAAAGTTATGGCACAATGCCGAAAATGCGTTTTCAGCCTGAGATAAGGTGGTTTCCAAGACGCCAAACGTAAAAATGTTGATTACTTTGGAACAACACTTCTGACAGCTTAGATTTAATGTGCAACTACTAGAAAGACCCTTTCTGCTATAGTGGGAGGTGAAATTTTCATTTTCTGAAGCTTCCCTGAGAAGTTATGGCACAATGCGTAAAACGCGTTTTCAGCCTGAGATAAGGTGGGTTCCGGAACGCCAAACATAAAAATGTTGATAACTTTCGAAAAACACTTCAGACAGCTTAGATTTGATGTGCAACTACTAGAAAGACCCTTTTCTGCTATAGTGGGAGGTCAAAATTTCATGTTCTGAAGCTTCCCATGGAAAGTTATGGGACAATGCAGAAAAGGATTTTTAATCCTGAGATTTGGTCGATTATGGAACGCGAAACATAAAAATGTTCAGAACTTTCGAAAAACACTTCAGATAGCTTAGATTTGATGTGCAACTACTAGAAAGACCTTTTCTGCTATAGTGGGAGGTGAACATTTCATGTTCTGATGCTTCCCTGAAAAGTTAGGGCACAATGCGTAAAACGCGTTTTCAGCCTGAGATAAGGTCGATTCCGGAACGCCAAACATAAAAATGTTGATAACTTTGGAAAAACACTTCAGACAGCTTAGATTTGATGTGCAACTACTAGAAAGACCCTTTCTGCTATAGTGGGATGTGAACATTTCATGTTCTGAAGCTTCCCTGCAAAGTTATTGCACAATGCGTAAAACGCGTTTTCAGCCTAATATAAGGTCGATTCCGGAACGCCAAACATAAAAATGTTGATAACTTTGGAAAAACACATCAGACAGCTTAGATTTGATTTGCAACTACTAAAAAGACCCTTTCTGCTATAGTGGGAAGTGAAAATTTCATGTTCTGAAGCTTCCCTACAAAGTTATGGCACAATGCAGACAATGCGTTTTCAGTCTGAGATAAGGTTGATTTCCGAACGATAAACATAAAAATTTTCATAACTTTGGAAAAACACTTCAGACAGCTTAGATTTGATGTGCAACTAATAGAAAGACCTTTTCTGCTATAGTGGGAGGTGAACATTTCATGTTCTGAAGCTTCCCTGCAAAGTTATGGCACAATGCAGAAAACGCGTTTTCAGCTTGAGATAAGGTCGATTCCGGAACGCCAAACATAAAAATGTTGATAACCTTGGAAAAAAACTTCAGACAGCATAGATTTGATGTGCAACTACTAGAAAGACCCTTTCTGCTGTATTGGGAGGTGAAAATTTCATGTTCTGAAGATTCCCTGCAAAGTTATGGCACAATGCAGAAAACGCGTTTTCAGCCTGAGATAAGGTTGATTCAGGAACACCAAACATAAAAATGTTGATAACTTTGGAAAAACACTTCAGACAGCTTAGATTTGATGTGCAACTACTACAAAGACCCTTTCTGATATAGTGGGAAGTGAAAATTTCATGTTCTGAAGCTTCCCTGCAAAGTTATGGGATAATGCAGAAAACGCGTTTTCAGCCTGAGATAAGGTGGGTTCCGGAACGCCAAACATAAAAATGTTGATAGCTTTGAAAAAACACTTCAGACAGCTTATATTTGAAGTGCAACTACTAGAAAGACCCTTTCTGCTATAGTGGGAGCTGAAAATTTCATGTTCTGATGCTTCCCTGCAAAGTTAAGGAACAATGCAGAAAACGCGTTTTCAGCCTTAGATAAGGTCGGTTCCGGAACACCAAACATAAAAATGTTGATAACTTTGGAAAAACACTTCAGACAGCTTAGATATGATGTGCAACTACTAGAAAGAGCCTTTCTGCTACAGTGGGTGGTTAAAATTTCATGTTCTGAAGCTTTCCTTCAAAGTTATGGCACAATGCAGAAAACGCGTTTTCAGCCTGAGACAAGGTGGGTTCCGGAACGCCAAACATAAAAATGTTGATAACTTTGGAAAAACACTTCAGACAGCTTAGATTTGATGTGCAACTACCAGAAAGACCCTTTCTGCTATAGTTGGAGGTGAACATTTCATGTTCTGAAGCTTCCCTGCAAAGTTATGGCACAATGCAGAAAACGCGTGTTCAGCTTGAGAAAAGGTGAGTTCCGGAACGCCAAACATAAAAATGTTGATAACTTTCGAAAAACACTTCAGACAGCTTAGATTTGATGTGCAAATACTAGAAAGACCCTTTCTGCTATAGTGGGAGGTGAAAATTTCATGTTCTGAATCTTCCCTGCAAAGTTATGGGACAATGCAGAAAACGATTTTTCATCCAGAGATAAGGTCGATTCCGGAACGCCAAACATAAAAATCTTGATAACTTTGGAAAAACACTTCAGACAGCTTAGATTTGATGTGCAAATACTAGAAAAACCCTTTCTGCTATAGTGGGACGTGAAAATTTCATGTTCTGAAGCTTCCCTGCAAAGTTATGGGACAATGCAGAAAACGATTTTTCATCCTGAGATAAGGTCGATTCCGGAACGCCAAACATAAAAATGTTGATAACTTTCGAAAAACACTTCAGACAGCTTAGATTTGATGTGCAACTACTAGAAAGACCCTTTTTGCTATAGTGGGACGTGAAAATTTCATGTTCGGAAGCTTCCCAGCAAAGTTATGGCACAATGCCGAAAACGCGTTTTCAGCCTGACATAAGGTGGGTACCGGAACGCCAAACATAAAAATGTTGATAACTTTCGAAAAACACTTCAGACAGCTTAGATTTGATGTGCAACTACTAGAAAGACCCTTTCTGCTATAGTGGGAGGTGAACATTTCATGTTCTGAATCTTCCCTGAGAAGTTATGGCACAATGCAGAAAACGCGTTTTCAGCCTGAGATAAGGTCGATTCCGGAACGCCAAACATAAAAATGTTGATAACTTTCGAAAAACACTTCAGACAGCTTAGATTTGATGTGCAACTACTAGAAAGACCCTTTCTGCTATAGTGGGAGGTGAAAATTTCATGTTCTGAAGCTTCCCTGACAAGTTATGGCACAATGCAGAAAACGCGTTTTCAGCCTGAGATAAGGTGGTTTCCAAAACGCCAAACTTAAAAATGTTGATTACTTTGGAACAACACTTCTGACAGCTTAGATTTAATGTGCAACTACTAGAAAGACCCTTTCTGCTATAGTGGGAGGTGAAAATTTCATTTTCTGAAGCTTCCCTGCAAAGTAATGGCACAATGGGTAAAACGCGTTTTCAGCCTGAGATAAGGTCGATTCCGGAATGCCAAACATAAAAATGTTGATAACTTTCGAAAAACACTTCAGACAGCTTAGATTTGATGTGCAACTACTAGAAAGACCCTTTCTGCTATAGTGGGAGGTCAAAATTTCATGTTCTGAAGCTTCCCATGGAAAGTTATGGGACAATGCAGAAAACGATTTTTCATCCTGAGATAAGGTCGATTACGGAACGCGAAACATAAAAATGTTCATACCTTTCGAAAAACACTTCAGACAGCTTAGATTTGATGTGCAACAACGAGAAAGACCTTTTCTGCTATAGTGGGAGGTGAAAATTTCATGTTCTGAAGCTTCCCTGCAAAGTTATGGGACAATGCAGAAAACGATTTTTCACCCTGAGATAAAGTCGATTCCGGAACGCCAAACGTGAAAATGTTGATAACTTTCGAAAAACACTTCAGACAGCTTAGATTTGATGTGCAACTACTAGAAAGACCCTTTCTGCTATAGTGGGAGGTGAACATTTCATGTTCTGAAGCTTCCCTGCAAAGTTATGGCACTATGCAGAAAACGCGTTTTCAGCTTGAGATAAGGTGGGTTCCGGAACGCCAAACATAAAAATGTTGATAACTTTGGAAAAACACTTCAGACAGCTTAGATTTGATGTGCAACTACTAGAAAGACCCTTTTTGCTATAGTGGGACGTGAAAATTTCATGTTCGGAAGCTTCCCAGCAAAGTTATGGCACAATGCCGAAAACGCGTTTTCAGCCTGAGATAAGGTGGGTTCCGGAACGCCAAACATAAAAATGTTGATAACTTTCGAAAAACACTTCAGACAGCTTAGATTTGATGTGCAACTACTAGAAAGACCCTTTCTGCTATAGTGGGAGGTGAACATTTCATGTTCTGAATCTTCCCTGAGAAGTTATGGGACAATGCAGAAAACGATTTTTCATCCTGAGATAAGGTCGATTACGGAACGCGAAACATAAAAATGTTCATAACTTTCGAAAATCACTTCAGACAGCTTAGATTTGATGTGCAACAACGAGAAAGACCTTTTCTGCTATAGTGGGAGGTGAAAATTTCATGTTCTGAAGCTTCCCTGCAAAGTTATGGGACAATGCAGAAAACGATTTTTCACCCTGAGATAAAGTCGATTCCGGAACGCCAAACGTGAAAATGTTGATAACTTTCGAAAAACACTTCAGACAGCTTAGATTTGATGTGCAACTACTAGGAAGACCCTTTCTGCTATAGTGGGAGGTGAACATTTCATGTTCTGAAGCTTCCCTGCAAAGTTATGGCACTATGCAGAAAACGCGTTTTCAGCTTGAGATAAGGTGGGTTCCGGAACGCCAAACATAAAAATGTTGATAACTTTGGAAAAACACTTCAGACAGCTTAGATTTGATGTGCAACTACTAGAAAGACCCTTTCTGCTATAGTGGGAGGTGAACATTTCATGTTCTGAAGCTTCCCTGAGAAGTTATGGCACAATGCAGAAAACGCGTTTTCAGCCTGAGATAAGGAGGTTTCCAAAACGCCAAACGTAAAAATGTTGATTACTTTGGAACAACACTTCAGACAGCTTAGATTTAATGTGCAACTACTAGAAAGACCCTTTCTGCTATAGTGGGAGGTGAAAATTTCATTTTCTGAAGCTTCCCTGGAAAGTTATGGCACATTGAGTAAAACGCGTTTTCAGCCTGAGATAAGGTCGATTCCGGAACGCCAAACATAAAAATGTTGATAACTTTCGAAAAACACTTCAGACAGCTTAGATTTGATGTGCAACTACTAGAAAGATCCTTTCTGCTATAGTGGGAGGTGAAAATTTCATGTTCTGAAGCTTCCCTGCAAAGTTATGGGACAATGCAGAAAACGATTTTTCGTCCTGAGATAAAGTCGATTCCGGAACGCCAAACGTAAAAATGTTGATAACTTTCGAAAAACACATCAGACAGCTTAGATTTGATGTGCAACTACTAGAAAGACCCTTTCTGCTATAGTGGGACGTGAACATTTCATGTTCTGAAGCTTCCCTGAGAAGTTATGGCGCAATGCAGAAAACGCGTTTTCAGCCTGAGATAAGGTGGTTTCCAAAACGCCAAACGTAAAAATGTTGATTACTTTGGAACAACACTTCTGACAGCTTAGATTTAATGTGCAACTACTAGAAAGACCGTTTCTGCTATAGTGGGAGGTGAAAATTTCATTTTCTGAAGCTTCCCATGGAAAGTTATGGGACAATGCAGAAAACGATTTTTCATCCTGAGATAAGGTCGATTACGGAACGCGAAACATAAAAATGTTCATAACTTTCGAAAAACACTTCAGACAGCTTAGATTTGATGTGCAACAACGAGAAAGACCCTTTCTGCTAAAGTGGGAGGTGAAAATTTCATGTTCTGAAGCTTCCCTGGAAAGTTATGGGACAATGCAGAAAACGATTTTTCATCCTGAGATAAAGTCGATTCCGGAACGCCAAACGTGAAAATGTTGATAACTTTCGAAAAACACTTCAGACAGCTTAGATTTGATGTGCAATTACTAGAAAGACCCTTTCTGCTATAGTGGGACCAGAAAATTTCATGTTCTGAAGCTTCCCAGCAAAGTTATGGCACAATGCCGAAAATGCGTTTTCAGCCTGAGATAAGGTGGGTTCCAGAACGCCAAACATAAAAATGTTGATAACTTTGGAAAAACACTTCAGACAGCTTAGATTTGATGTGCAACTACTAGAAAGACCCTTTCTGCTATAGTGGGAAGTGAACATTTCATGTTCTGAAGCTTCCCTGCAAAGTTATGGCACTATGCAGAAAACGCGTTTTCAGCTTGAGATAAGGTGGTTTCCAAAACGCCATACGTAAAAAAGTTGATTACTTTGGAACAACACTTCTGACAGCTTAGATTTAATGTGCAACTACTAGAAAGACCCTTTCTGCTATAGTGGGAGGTGAAAATTTCAAGTTTTGAAGCTTCCCTGCAAATTTATGGGACAATGCAGAAAATGATTTTTCATCCTGAGATAAGGTCGATTCCGGAACGCCAAAGGTAAAAATGTTGATAACTTTCGAAAAACACTTCAGACAGCTTAGATTTGATGTGCAACTACTAGAAAGACCCTTTCTGCTATAGTGGGAGGTGAACTTTTCATGTTCTGAAGCTTCCCTGCAAAGTTATGGCACTATGCAGAAAACGCGTTTTCAGCTTGAGATAAGGTGGGTTCCGGAACGCCAAACATAAAAATGTTGATTACTTTGGAAAAACACTTCAGACAGCTTAGATTCGATGTGCAACTACTAGAAAGACCCTTTCTGCTATAGTGGGAGGTGAACATTTCATGTTCTGAAGCTTCCCTGAGAAGTTATGGCACAATGCAGAAAACGCGTTTTCAGCCTGAGATAAGGAGGTTTCCAAAACGCCAAACGTAAAAATGTTGATTACTTTGGAACAACACTTCAGACAGCTTAGATTTGATGTGCAACTACTAGAAAGACCCTTTCTGCTATAGTGGGAGGTGAAAATTTCATTTTCTGAAGCTTCCCTGCAAAGTTATGGCACAATGCGTAAAACGCGATTTCAGCCTGAGATAAGGTCGATTCCGGAACGCCAAACATAAAAATGTTGATAACTTTCGAAAAACACTTCAGACAGCTTAGATTTGATGTGCAACTACTAGAAAGACCCTTTCTGCTATAGTGGGAGGTCAAAATTTCATGTTCTGAAGCTTCCCATGGAAAGTTATGGGACAATGCAGAAAACGATTTTTCATCCTGAGATAAGGTCGATTACGGGACGCGAAACATAAAAATGTTCATAACTTTTGAAAAACACTTCAGACAGCTTAGATTTGATGTGCAACAACGAGAAAGACCCTTTCTGCTATAGTGGGAGGTGAAAATTTCATGTTCTGAAGCTTCCCTGCAAAGTTATGGGACAATGCAGAAAACGATTTTTCATCCTGAGATAAAGTCGATTCCGGAACGCCAAACGTGAAAATGTTGATAACTTTCGAAAAACACTTCAGACAGCTTAGATTTGATGTGCAATTACTAGAAAGACCCTTTCTGCTATAGTGGGACCAGAAAATTTCATGTTCTGAAGCTTCCCAGCAAAGTTATGGCACAATGCCGAAAATGCGTTTTCAGCCTGAGATAAGGTGGGTTCGGGAACGCCAAACATAAAAATGTTGATAACTTTGGAAAAACACTTCAGACAGCTTAGATTTGATGTGCAACTACTAGAAAGACCCTTTCTGCTATAGTGGGAGGTGAACATTTCATGTTCTGAAGCTTCCCTGCAAAGTTATGGCACTATGCAGAAAACGCGTTTTCAGCTTGAGATAAGGTGGGTTCCGGAACGCCAAACTTAAAAATGTTGATAACTTTCGAAAAACACTTCAGACAGCTTAGATTTGATGTGCAACTACTAGAAAGACCCTTTCTGCTATAGTGGGACGTGAACATTTCATGTTCTGAAGCTTCCCTGAGAAGTTATGGCGCAATGCAGAAAACGCGTTTTCAGCCTGAGATAAGGTGGTTTCCAAAACGCCAAACGTAAAAATGTTGATTACTTTGGAACAACACTTCTGACAGCTTAGATTTAATGTGCAACTACTAGAAAGACCCTTTCTGCTATAGTGGGAGGTGAAATTTTCATTTTCTGAAGCTTCCCTGCAAAGTTATGGCACAATGCGTAAAACGCGTTTTCAGCCTGAGATAAGGTCGATTCCGGAACGCCAAACATAAAAATGTTGATAACTTTCGAAAAACACTTCAGACAGCTTAGATTTGATGTGCAACTACTAGAAAGACCCTTTCTGCTATAGTGGGAGGTCAAAATTTCATGTTCTGAAGCTTCCCATGGAAAGTTATGGGACAATGCAGAAAACGATTTTTCATCCTGAGATAAGGTCGATTACGGGACGCGAAACATAAAAATGTTCATAACTTTTGAAAAACACTTCAGACAGCTTAGATTTGATGTGCAACTACGAGAAAGACCCTTTCTGCTATAGTGGGAGGTGAAAATTTCAAGTTCTGAAGCTTCCCTGCAAATTTATGGGACAATGCAGAAAATGATTTTTCATCTTGAGATAAGGTCGATTCCGGAACGCCAAAGGTAAAAATGTTGATAACTTTCGAAAAACACTTCAGACAGCTTAGATTTGATGTGCAACTACTAGAAAGACCCTTTCTGCGATAGTGGGAGGTGAACTTTTCATGTTCTGAAGCTTCCCTGCAAAGTTATGGCACTATGCAGAAAGCGCGTTTTCAGCTTGAGATAAGGTGGGTTCCGGAACGCCAAACATAAAAATGTTGATAACTTTGGAAAAACACTTCAGACAGCTTAGATTTGATGTGCAACTACTAGAAAGACCCTTTCTGCTATAGTGGGAGGTGAACATTTCATGTTCTGAAGCTTCCCTGAGAAGTTATGGCACAATGCAGAAAACGCGTTTTCAGCCTGAGATAAGGAGGTTTCCAAAACGCCAAACGTAAAAATGTTGATTACTTTGGAACAACACTTCAGACAGCTTAGATTATATGTGCAACTACTAGAAAGACCCTTTCTGCTATAGTGGGAGGTGAAAATTTCATTTTCTGAAGCTTCCCTGCAAAGTTATGGCACAATGCGTAAAACGCGTTTTCAGCCTGAGATAAGGTGGGTTCCGGAACGCCAAACATAAAAATATTGATAACTTTGGAAAAACACTTCAGACAGCTTAGATTTGATGTGCAACTACTAGAAAGACCCTTTCTACTATAGTGGGAGGTGAACATTTCATGTTCTGAAGCTTCCCTGAGAAGTTATGGCACAATGCAGAAAATGCGTTTTCAGCCTGAGATAAGGTGGTTTCCAAGACGCCAAACGTAAAAATGTTGATTACTTTGGAACAACACTTCTGACAGCTTAGATTTAATGTGCAACTACTAGAAAGACCCTTTCTGCTATAGTGGGAGGTGAAATTTTCATTTTCTGAAGCTTCCCTGCAAAGTTATGGCACAATGCGTAAAACGCGTTTTCAGCCTGAGATAAGGTGGGTTCCGGAACGCCAAACATAAAAATGTTGATAACTTTGGAAAAACACTTCAGACAGCTTAGATTTGATGTGCAACTACTAGAAAGACCCTTTCTGCTATAGTGGGAGGTCAAAATTTCATGTTCTGAAGCTTCCCATGGAAAGTTATGGGACAATGCAGAAAACGATTTTTCATCCTGAGATTTGGTCGATTATGGAACGCGAAACATAAAAATGTTCAGAACTTTCGAAAAACACTTCAGATAGCTTAGATTTGATGTGCAACTACTAGAAAGACCCTTTCTGCTATAGTGGGAGGTGAACATTTCATGTTCTGAAGCTTCCCTGCAAAGTTATTGCACAATGCGTAAAACGCGTTTTCAGCCTAATATAAGGTCGATTCCGGAACGCCAAACATAAAAATGTTGATAACTTTGGAAAAACACATCAGACAGCTTAGATTTGATTTGCAACTACTAAAAAGACCCTTTCTGCTATAGTGGGAAGTGAACATTTCATGTTCTGAAGCTTCCCTACAAAGTTATGGCACAATGCAGACAATGCGTTTTCAGCCTGAGATAAGGTTGATTTCCGAACGATAAACATAAAAATTTTCATAACTTTGGAAAAACACTTCAGACAGCTTAGATTTGATGTGCAACTACTAGAAAGACCCTTTCTGCTATAGTGGGAGGTGAACATTTCATGTTCCGAAGCTTCCCTGCAAAGTTATGGCACAATGCAGAAAACGCGTTTTCAGCTTGAGATAAGGTCGATTCCGGAACGCCAAACATAAAAATGTTGATAACCTTGGAAAAAAACTTCAGACAGCATAGATTTGATGTGCAACTACTAGAAAGACCCTTTCTGCTGTATTGGGAGGTGAAAATTTCATGTTCTGAAGATTCCCTGCAAAGTTATGGCACAATGCAGAAAACGCGTTTTCAGCCTGAGATAAGGTTGATTCAGGAACACCAAACATAAAAATGTTGATAACTTTGGAAAAACACTTCAGACAGCTTAGATTTGATGTGCAACTACTACAAAGACCCTTTCTGATATAGTGGGAAGTGAAAATTTCATTTTCTGAAGCTTCCCTGCAAAGTTATGGGATAATGCAGAAAACGCGTTTTCAGCCTGAGATAAGGTGGGTTCCGGAACGCCAAACATAAAAATGTTGATAGCTTTGGAAAAACACTTCAGACAGCTTATATTTGAAGTGCAACTACTAGAAAGACCCTTTCTGCTATAGTGGGAGCTGAAAATTTCATGTTCTGATGCTTCCCTGCAAAGTTAAGGAACAATGCAGAAAACGCGTTTTCAGCCTTAGATAAGGTGGGTTCCGGAACACCAAACATAAAAATGTTGATAACTTTGGAAAAACACTTCAGACAGCTTAGATATGATGTGCAACTACTAGAAAGAGCCTTTCTGCTACAGTGGGTGGTTAAAATTTCATGTTCTGAAGCTTTCCTTCAAAGTTATGACACAATGCAGAAAACGCGTTTTCAGCCTGAGACAAGGTGGGTTCCGGAACGCCAAACATAAAAATGTTGATAACTTTGGAAAAACACTTCAGACAGCTTAGATTTGATGTGCAACTACCAGAAAAACCCTTTCTGCTATAGTGGGAGGTGAACATTTCATGTTCTAAAGCTTCCCTGCAAAGTTATGGCACAATGCAGAAAACGCGTTTTCAGCTTGAGAAAAGGTGAGTTCCGGAACGCCAAACATAAAAATGTTGATAACTTTCGAAAAACACTTCAGACAGCTTAGATTTGATGTGCAAATACTAGAAAAACCCTTTCTGGTATAGTGGGACGTGAAAATTTCATGTTCTGAAGCTTCCCAGCAAAGTTATGGTACAATGCAGAAAACGATTTTTCATCCTGAGATAAGGTCGATTCCGGAACGCCAAACATAAAAATGTTGATAACTTTCGAAAAACACTTCAGACAGCTTAGATTTGATGTGCAACTACTAGAAAGACCCTTTTTGCTATAGTGGGACGTGAAAATTTCATGTTCGGAAGCTTCCCAGCAAAGTTATGGCACAATGTCGAAAACGCGTTTTCAGCCTGAGATAAGGTGGGTTCCGGAACGCCAAACATAAAAATGTTGATAACTTTCGAAAAACACTTCAGACAGCTTAGATTTGATGTGCAACTACTAGAAAGACCCTTTCTGCTCTAGTGGGAGGTGAAAATTTCATGTTCTGAAGCTTCCCTGACAAGTTATGGCACAATGCAGAAAACGCGTTTTCAGCCTGAGATAAGGTGGTTTCCAAAACGCCAAACTTAAAAATGTTGATTACTTTGGAACAACACTTCTGACAGCTTAGATTTAATGTGCAACTACTAGAAAGACCCTTTCTGCTATAGTGGGAGGTGAAAATTTCATTTTCTGAAGCTTCCCTGCAAAGTAATGGCACAATGCGTAAAACGCGTTTTCAGCCTGAGATAAGGTCGATTCCGGAATGCCAAACATAAAAATGTTGATAACTTTCGAAAAACACTTCAGACAGCTTAGATTTGATGTGCAACTACTCGAAAGACCCTTTCTGCTATAGTGGGAGGTCAAAATTTCATGTTCTGAAGCTTCCCATGGAAAGTTATGGGACAATGCAGAAAACGATTTTTCATCCTGAGATAAGGTCGATTACGGAACGCGAAACATAAAAATGTTCATAACTTTCGAAAAACACTTCAGACAGCTTAGATTTGATGTGCAACAACGAGAAAGACCTTTTCTGCTATAGTGGGAGGTGAAAATTTCATGTTCTGAAGCTTCCCTGCAAAGTTATGGGACAATGCAGAAAACGATTTTTCACCCTGAGATAAAGTCGATTCCGGAACGCCAAACGTGAAAATGTTGATAACTTTCGAAAAACACTTCAGACAGCTTTGATTTGATGTGCAACTACTAGAAAGACCCTTTCTGCTATAGTGGGAGGTGAACATTTCATGTTCTGAAGCTTCCCTGCAAAGTTATGGCACTATGCAGAAAACGCGTTTTCAGCTTGAGATAAGGTGGGTTCCGGAACGCCAAACATAAAAATGTTGATAACTTTGGAAAAACACTTCAGACAGCTTAGATTTGATGTGCAACTACTAGAAAGACACTTTTTGCTATAGTGGGACGTGAAAATTTCATGTTCGGAAGCTTCCCAGCAAAGTTATGGCACAATGCCGAAAACGCGTTTTCAGCCTGAGATAAGGTGGGTTCCGGAACGCCAAACATAAAAATGTTGATAACTTTCGAAAAACACTTCAGACAGCTTAGATTTGATGTGCAACTACTAGAAAGACCCTTTCTGCTATAGTTGGAGGTGAACATTTCATGTTCTGAATCTTCCCTGAGAAGTTATGGCACAATGCAGAAAACGCGTTTTCAGCCTGAGATAAGGTCGATTCCGGAACGCCAAACATAAAAATGTTGATAACTTTCGAAAAACACTTCAGACAGCTTAGATTTGATGTGCAACTACTAGAAAGACCCTTTCTGCTATAGTGGGAGGTGAAAATTTCATGTTCTGAAGCTTCCCTGACAAGTTATGGCACAATGCAGAAAACGCGTTTTCAGCCTGAGATAAGGTGGTTTCCAAAACGCCAAACTTAAAAATGTTGATTACTTTCAAAAAACACTTCAGACAGCTTAGATTTGATGTGCAACTACTAGAAAGACCCTTTCTGCTATAGTGGGAGGTGAACTTTTCATGTTCTGAAGCTTCCCTGCAAAGTTATGGCACTATGCAGAAAACGCGTTTTCAGCTTGAGATAAGGTGGGTTCCGGAACGCCAAACATAAAAATGTTGATAACTTTGGAAAAACACTTCAGACAGCTTAGATTTGATGTGCAACTACTAGAAAGACCCTTTCTGCTATAGTGGGAGGTGAACATTTCATGTTCTGAAGCTTCCCATGGAAAGTTATGGGACAATGCAGAAAACGATTTTTCATCCTGAGATAAGGTCGATTACGGAACGCGAAACATAAAAATGTTCATAACTTTCGAAAATCACTTCAGACAGCTTAGATTTGATGTGAAACAACGAGAAAGACCTTTTCTGCTACAGTGGGAGGTGAAAATTTCATGTTCTGAAGCTTCCCTGCAAAGTTATGGGACAATGCAGAAAACGATTTTTCACCCTGAGATAAAGTCGATTCCGGAACGCCAAACGTGAAAATGTTGATTACTTTCGAAAAACACTTCAGACAGCTTAGATTTGATGTGCAACTACTAGAAAGACCCTTTCTGCTATAATGGGAGGTGAACATTTCATGTTCTGAAGCTTCCCATGGAAAGTTATGGGACAATGCAGAAAACGATTTTTCATCCTGAGATAAGGTCGATTACGGGACGCGAAACATAAAAATGTTCATAACTTTTGAAAAACACTTCAGACAGCTTAGATTTGATGTGCAACTACGAGAAAGACCCTTTCTGCTATAGTGGGAGGTGAAAATTTCAAGTTCTGAAGCTTCCCTGCAAATTTATGGGACAATGCAGAAAATGATTTTTCATCCTGAGATAAGGTCGATTCCGGAACGCCAAAGGTAAAAATGTTGATAACTTTCGAAAAACACTTCAGACAGCTTAGATTTGATGTGCAACTACTAGAAAGACCCTTTCTGCTATAGTGGGAGGTGAACTTTTCATGTTCTGAAGCTTCCCTGCAAAGTTATGGCACTATGCAGAAAACGCGTTTTCAGCTTGAGATAAGGTGGGTTCCGGAACGCCAAACATAAAAATGTTGATAACTTTGGAAAAACACTTCAGACAGCTTAGATTTGATGTGCAACTACTAGAAAGACCCTTTCTGCTATAGTGGGAGGTGAACATTTCATGTTCTGAAGCTTCCCTGAGAAGTTATGGCACAATGCAGAAAACGCGTTTTCAGCCTGAGATAAGGAGGTTTCCAAAACGCCAAACGTAAAAATGTTGATTACTTTGGAACAACACTTCAGACAGCTTAGATTATATGTGCAACTACTAGAAAGACCCTTTCTGCTATAGTGGGAGGTGAAAATTTCATTTTCTGAAGCTTCCCTGCAAAGTTATGGCACAATGCGTAAAACGCGTTTTCAGCCTGAGATAAGGTCGATTCCGGAACGCCAAACATAAAAATGTTGATAACTTTTGAAAAACACTTCAGACAGCTTAGATTTGATGTGCAACTACGAGAAAGACCCTTTCTGCTATAGTGGGAGGTGAAAATTTCAAGTTCTGAAGCTTCCCTGCAAATTAATGGGACAATGCAGAAAATGATTTTTCATCCTGAGATAAGGTCGATTCCGGAACGCCAAAGGTAAAAATGTTGATAACTTTCGAAAAACACTTCAGACAGCTTAGATTTGATGTGCAACTACTAGAAAGACCCTTTCTGCTATAGTGGGAGGTGAACTTTTCATGTTCTGAAGCTTCCCTGCAAAGTTATGGCATGTTGCAGAAAACGCGTTTTCAGCTTGAGATAAGGTGGGTTCCGGAACGCCAAACATAAAAATGTTGATAACTTTGGAAAAACACTTCAGACAGCTTAGATTTGATGTGCAATTACTAGAAAGACCCTTTCTGCTATAGTGGGAGGTGAACATTTCATGTTCTGAAGCTTCCCTGAGAAGTTATGGCACAATGCAGAAAACGCGTTTTCAGCCTGAGATAAGGAGGTTTCCAAAACGCCAAACGTAAAAATGTTGATTACTTTGGAACAACACTTCAGACAGCTTAGATTTGATGTGCAACTACTAAAAAGACCCTTTCTGCTATAATGGGAGGTCAAATTTTCATGTTCTGAAGCTTCCCTGCAAAGTTATGGGACAATGCAGAAAACGATTTTTCATCCTGAGATAAAGTCGATTCCGGAACGCCAAATGTAAAAATGTTGATAACTTTCGAAAAACACTTCAGACAGCTTAGATTTTATGTGCAACTACTAGAAAGACCCTTTCTGCTAAAGTGGGACGTGAAAATTTCATGTTCTGAAGCTTCCCTCCAAAGTTACGGCACAATGCCGTAAACGCGTTTTCAGCCTGAGATAAGGTGGGTTCCGGAACGCCAAACATAAAAATGTTGATAACTTTGGAAAAACACTTCAGACAGCTTAGATTTGATGTGCAACTACTAGAAATACCCTTTCTGCTAAAGTGGGACATGAAAAGTTCATGTTCTGAAGCTTCCCTCCAAAGTTATGGCACAATGCAGAAAACGCGTTTTCAGCCTGAGATAAGGTGGGTTCCGGAACGCCAAACATAAAAATGTTGATAATTTTGGAAAAACACTTCAGACAGCTTAGATTTGATGTGCAACTACTAGAAAGACCCTTTCTGCTATAGTGGGAGGTGAACATTTCATGTTCTGAAGCTTCCCTGCAAAGTTATGGCACAATGCAGAAAACGCCTTTTCAGCCTGAGATAAGGTTGATTCCCGACCGCCAAAAATGAAAATGTTCATAACTTTGGAAAAACACTTCAGACAGCTTACATTTGATGTGCAACTACTAGAAAGACCCTTTCTGCTATAGTGGGAGGTGAAAATGTCATGTTCTGAAGCTTCCCTGCAAAGTTATTGCACAATGTGTAAAACGCGTTTTCAGCCTAAGATAAGGTCGGATTCCGGAACGCCAAACATAAAAATGTTGATAACCTTGGAAAAAAACTTCAGACAGCTTAGATTTGATGTGCAACTACTAGAAAGACCCTTTCGGCTATTGTGGGAGGCGAAAATTTCATGTCCTGAAGCTTCCTTGCAAAGTTATGGCACAATGCAGAAAACGCCTTTTCAGCCTGAGATAAGGTTGATTCCCGAACGATAAACATAAAAATTTTCATAACTTTGGAAAAACACTTCAGACAGCTTACATTTGATGTGCAACTTCTAGAAAGACCTTTTCTGCTATAGTGGGAGGTGAACAATTCCTGTTCTGATGCTTCCCTGAAAAGTTATGGCACAATGCGTAAAACGCGTTTTCAGCCTGAGATAAGGTCGATTCCGGAACGCCAAACATAAAAATGTTGATAACTTTGGAAAAACACTTCAGACAGCTTAGATTTCATGTGCAACTACTAGAAAGACCCTTTCTGCTATAGTGGGATGTGAACATTTCATGTTCTCAAGCTTCCCTGCAAAGTTATTGCACAATGCGTAAAACGCGTTTTCAGCCTAATATAAGGTCGATTCCGGAACGCCAAACATAAAAATGTTGATAACTTTGGAAAAACACATCAGACAGCTTAGATTTGATCTGCAACTACTAAAAAGACCCTTTCTGCTATAGTGGGAAGTGAACATTTCATGTTCTGAAGCTTCCCGACAAAGTTATGGCACAATGCAGAAAACGCGTTTTCAGCTTGAGATAAGGTCGATTCCGGAACGCCAAACAAAAAAATGTTGATAACCTTGGAAAAAAACTTCAGACAGCTTAGAATTGATGTGCAACTACTAGAAAGACCCTTTCTGCTGTATTGGGAGGTTAAAATTTCATGTTCTGAAGATTCCCTGCAAAGTTATGGCACAATGCAGAAAACGCGTTTTCAGCCTGAGATAAGGTCGATTCAGGAACACCAAACATAAAAATGTTGAAAACTTTGGAAAAACACTTCAGACAGCTTCGATTTGATGTGCAACTACTAGAAAGACCCTTTCTGCTATAGTGGGAGGTGAAAATTTCATTTTCTGAAGATTCCCTGCAAAGTTATGGCACAATGCAGGAAACGCGTTTTCAGCCTGAGATAAGGTCGATTCAGGAACACCAAACATAAAAATGTTGAAAACTTTCGAAAAACACTTCAGACAGCTTAGATTTCATTTGCAACTACTAGAAAGACCCTTTCTGCTGTAGTGGGAGGTGAAAATGTCATGTTCTGAAGCTTCCCTGCAAAGTTATTGCACAATGTGTAAAACGCGTTTTCAGCCTAAGATAAGGTCGATTCCGGAACGCCAAACATAAAAATGTTGATAACTTTCGAAAGACACTTCAGACAGCTTAGATTTGATGTGCAACTACTAGGACGACCCTTTCTGCTATAGTGGGAGGTGAACATTTCATGTTCTGAAGCTTCCCTGCAAATTTGTGTCTCAATGCAGAAAAAGCGTTTTCAGCTTGAGATAAGGTCGATTCCGGAACGCCAAACATGAAAATGTTGATAACCTTGGAAAAAAACTTCAGACAGCTTAGATTTGATGTGCAACTACTAGAAAGACCCTTTCGGCTATTGTGGGAGGCGAAAATTTCATGTCCTGAAGCTTCTTTGCAAAGTTATGGCACAATGCAGAAAACACCTTTTCAGCCTGAGATAAGGTTGATTCCCGAACGATAAACATAATAATTTTCATAACTTTGGAAAAACACTTCAGACAGCTTACATTTGATGTGCAACTTCTAGGAAGACCTTTTCTGCTATAGTGGGAGGTGAACATTTCATGTTCTGAAGAGTCCCTGCAAAGTTATGGCACAATGCAGAAAACGCGTTTTCAGCCTGAGATAAGGTCGATTCAGGAACACCAAACATAAAAATGTTGAAAACTTTGGAAAAACACTTCAGACAGCATAGATTTGATGTGCAACAACTAGAAAGACCCTTTCTGCTATAGTGGGATGTGAACATTTCATGTTCTGAAGCTTCCCTGCAAAGTTATTGCACAATGCGTAAAACGCGTTTTCAGCCTAAGATAAGGTCGATTCCGGAACGCCAAACATAAAAATGTTGATAACTTTGGAAAAACACATCAGACAGCTTGGATTTGTTCTGCAACTACTAAAAAGACCCTTTCTGCTGTAGTGGGAAGTGAACATTTCATGTTCTGAAGCTTCCCTACAAAGTTAAGGCACAATGCAGACAATGCGTTTTCAGCCTGAGATTAGGTCGATTCTGGAACGCCAAACATAAAAATGTTGATAACTTTCGAAAAACACTTCAGACAGCTTAGATTTGATGTGCAACTACTCGAAAGACCCTTTCGGGTATTGTGGGAGGTGAAAATTTCATGTCCTGAAGCTTCCCTGCAAAGTTATGGCACAATGCAGAAAACGCGTGTTCAGCCTGAGATAAGGTGGGTTCCGGAACGCCAAACGTAAAAATGTTGATAACTTTGGAAAAACATTTCAGACAGCTTAGATTTGATGTGCAACTACTAGAAAGACCCTTTCTGCTGTATTGGGAGGTGAAAATTTCATGTTCTGAAGAGTCCCTGCAAAGTTATGGCACAATGCAGAAAACGCGTTTTCAGCCTGAGATAAGGTCGATTCAGGAACACCAAACATAAAAATGTTGAAAACTTTGGAAAAACACTTCAGACAGCTTGGATTTGATGTGCAACTACTAGAAAGACCCTTTCTGCTATAGTGGGAGGTGAACATTTCATGTTCTGAAGCTTCCCTGCAAAGTTATTGCACAATGCGTAAAACGCGTTTTCAGCCTAAGATAAGGTCGAATCCGGAACGCCAAACATAAAAATGTTGATAACTTTGGAAAAACACATCAGACAGCTTGGATTTGTTCTGCAACTACTAGAAAGACCCTTTCTGCTATAGTGGGAGGTGACAATTTCATGTCCTGAAGCTTCCCTGCAAAGTTATGGCACAATGCAGAAAACGCGTTTTCAGCCTGATATAAGGTCGATTCAGGAACACCAAACATAAAAATGTTGAAAACTTTCGAAAAACACTTCAGACAGCTTAGATTTGATGTGCAACTACTAAAAAGACCCTTTCTGCTACAGTGGGAGGTTAAAATTTCATGTTCTGAAGCTTCCCTGCAAAGTTATGGCACAATGCAGAAAACGCGTTTTCAGCCTGAGATAAGGGGGGTTCCGGAACGCCAAACATAAAAATGTTGATAACTTTCGAAAAACACTTCGGACAGCTTAGATTTGATGTGCAACTACTAGAAAGACCCTTTCTGCTGTAGTGGGAGGTGAACATTTCATGTTCTGAAGCTTCCCTGCAAAGTTATGGCACAATGCAGAAAACGCGTTTTCAGCTTGAGATAAGGGGGGTTCCGGAACGCCAAACATAAAAATGTTGCTAACTTTGGAAAAACACTTCAGACAGCTTAGATTTGATGTGCAACTACGAGAAAGACCCTTTCTGCTATAGTGGGAGGTGAAAATTTCATGTTCTGAAGCTTCCCTGCAAAGTTATTGCACAATGCGTAAAACGCGTTTTCTGCCTGAGATAAGGTCGATTCCGGAACGCCAAACATAAAAATGTTGATAACTTTGGAAAAACACATCAGACAGCTTAGATTTGATGTGCAACTACTAGAAAGACCCTTTCTGCTATAGTGGGAGGTTAAAATTTCATGTTTGGAAGCTTCCATGCAAAGTTATGGCACAATGCAGACAACTCGTTTTCAGCCTGAGATAAGATCGATACTGGAATGCCAAACATAAAAATGTTGATAACTTTCGAAAAACACTTCAGACAGCATTGATTTGATGTGCAACTGCTAGTTAGACCCTTTCTGCTGTAGTGGGAGGTGAACATTTCATGTTCTGAAGCTTCCCTGAGAAGTTATGGCACAATGCAGAAAACGCGTTTTCAGCCTGAGATAAGGAGGTTTCCAAAACGCCAAACGTAAAAATGTTGATTACTATGGAACAACACTTCAGACAGCTTAGATTTGATGTGCAACTACTAGAAAGACCCTTTCTGCTATAGTGGGAGGTGAAAATTTCATTTTCTGAAGCTTCCCTGCAAAGTTATGGCACAATGCGTAAAACGCGTTTTCAGCCTGAGATAAGGTGGATTCCGGAACGCCAAACATAAAAATGTTGATAACTTTCGGAAAACACTTCAGACAGCTTAGATTTGATGTGCAACTACTAGAAAGACCCTTTCTGCTATAGTGGGAGGTCAAAATTTCATGTTCTGAAGCTTCCCTGCAAAGTTATGTGACTATGCAGAAAACGATTTTTCATCCTGAGATAAAGTCGATTCCGGAACGCCAAACGTAAAAATGTTGATAACTTTCGAAAAACACTTCAGACAGCTTAGAGTTTATGTGCAACTACTAGAAAGACCCTTTCTGCTAAAGTGGGACGTGAAAATTTCATGTTCTGAAGCTTCCCTCCAAAGTTACGGCACAATGCCGTAAACGCGTTTTCAGCCTGAGATAAGGTGGGTTCCGGAACGCCAAACATAAAAATGTTGATAACTTTGGAAAAACACTTCAGACAGCTTAGATTTGATGTGCAACTACTAGAAATACCCTTTCTGCTAAAGTGGGACATGAAAAGTTCATGTTCAGAAGCTTCCCTCCAAAGTTATGGCACAATGCAGAAAACGCGTTTTCAGCCTGAGATAAGGTGGGTTCCGGAACGCCAAACATAAAAATGTTGATAATTTTGGAAAAACACTTCAGACAGCTTAGATTTGATGTGCAACTACTAGAAAGACCCTTTCTGCTATAGTGGGAGGTGAACATTTCATGTTCTGAAGCTTCCCTGCAAAGTTATGGCACAATACAGAAAACGCCTTTTCAGCCTGAGATAAGGTTGATTCCCGACCGCCAAACATGAAAATGTTCATAACTTTGGAAAAACACTTCAGACAGCTTACATTTGATGTGCAACTAATAGAAAGACCCTTTCTGCTATAGTGGGAGGTGAAAATGTCATGTTCTGAAGCTTCCCTGCAAAGTTATTGCACAATGTGTAAAACGCGTTTTCAGTCTAAGATAAGGTCGGATTCCGGAACGCCAAACATAAAAATGTTGATAACCTTGGAAAAAAACTTCAGACAGCTTAGATTTGATGTGCAACTACTAGAAAGACCCTTTCGGCTATTGTGGGAGGCGAAAATTTCATGTCCTGAAGCTTCCTTGCAAAGTTATGGCACAATGCAGAAAACGCCTTTTCAGCCTGAGATAAGGTTGATTCCCGAACGATAAACATAAAAATTTTCATAACTTTGGAAAAACACCTCAGACAGCTTACATTTGATGTGCAACTTCTAGAAAGACCTTTTCTGCTATAGTGGGAGGTGAACAATTCCTGTTCTGATGCTTCCCTGAAAAGTTATGGCACAATGCGTAAAACGCGTTTTCAGCCTGACATAAGGTCGATTCCGGAACGCCAAACATAAAAATGTTGATAACTTTGGAAAAACACTTCAGACAGCTTAGATTTGATGTGCAACTACTAGAAAGACCCTTTCTGCTATAGTGGGATGTGAACATTTCATGTTCTGAAGCTTCCCTGCAAAGTTATTGCACAATGCGTAAAACGCGTTTTCAGCCTAATATATGGTCGATTCCGGAACGCCAAACATAAAAATGTTGATAACTTTGGAAAAACACATCAGACAGCTTAGATTTGATCTGCAACTACTAGAAAGACCCTTTCTGCTATAGTGGGAAGTGAACATTTCATGTTCTGAAGCTTCCCTACAAAGTTATGGCACAATGCAGACAATGCGTTTTCAGCCTGAGATAAGGTTGATTCCCGAACGATAAACATCAAAATTTTCATTACTTTTGAAAAACACTTCAGACAGCTTAGATTTGATGTGCAACTACTAGAAAGTCCCTTTCTGCTATAGTGGGAGGTGAACATTTCATGTTCTGAAGCTTCCCTGCAAAGTTATGGCACAATGCAGAAAACGCGTTTTCAGCTTGAGATAAGGTCGATTCCGGAACGCCAAACATAAAAATGTTGATAACCTTGGAAAAAAACTTCAGACAGCTTAGATTTGATGTGCAACTACTAGAAAGACCCTTTCTGCTGTATTGGGAGGTGAAAATTTCATGTTCTGAAGATTCCCTGCAAAGTTATGGCACAATGCAGAAAACGCGTTTTCAGCCTGAGATAAGGTTGATTAAGGAACACCAAACATAAAAATGTTGAAAACTTTGGAAAAACACTTCAGACAGCTTAGATTTGATGTGCAACTACTAGAAAGACCCTTTCTGCTATAGTGGGAGGTGAAAATTTCATTTTCTGAAGCTTACCTGCAAAGTTATGGCACAATGCGTGAAACGCGTTTTCAGCCTGAGATAAGGTCGATTCCGGAACGCCAAACATAAAAATGTTGATAACTTTGGAAAAACATTTCAGACAGCTTAGATTTGATGTGCAACTACTAGAAAGACCCTTTCTGCTGTAGTGGGAGGAGAAAATTTCATGTTCTGAAGATTCCCTGCAAAGTTATGGCACAATGCAGGAAACGCGTTTTCAGCCTAAGATAAGGTCGATTCAGGAACACCAAACATAAAAATGTTGAAAACTTTCGAAAAACACTTCAGACAGCTTAGATTTCATTTGCAACTACTAGAAAGACCCTTTCTGCTGTAGTGGGAGGTGAAAATGTCATGTTCTGAAGCTTCCCTGCAAAGTTATTGCACAATGTGTAAAACGCGTTTTCAGCCTAAGATAAGGTCGATTCCGGAACGCCAAACATAAAAATGTTGATAACTTTCGAAAGACACTTCAGACAGCTTAGATTTGATGTGCAACTACTAGGACGACCCTTTCTGCAATAGTGGGAGGTGAACATTTCATGTTCTGAAGCTTCCCTGCAAATTTGTGTCTCAATGCAGAAAAAGCGTTTCAGCTTGAGATAAGGTCGATTCCGGAACGCCAAACATGAAAATGTTGATAACCTTGGAAAAAACTTCAGACAGCTTAGATTTGATGTGCAACTACTAGAAAGACCCTTTCGGCTATTGTGGGAGGCGAAAATTTCATGTCCTGAAGCTTCTTTGCAAAGTTATGGCACAATGCAGAAAACGCCTTTTCAGCCTGAGATAAGGTTGATTCCCGAACGATAAACATAAAAATTTTCATAACTTTGGAAAAACACTTCAGACAGCTTACATTTGATGTGCAACTTCTAGGAAGACCTTTTCTGCTATAGTGGGAGGTGAACATTTCATGTTCTGATGCTTCCCTGAAAAGTTATGGCACAATGCGTAAAGCGCGTTTTCAGCCTAATATAAGGTCGATTCCGGAACGCCAAACATAAAAATGTTGATAACTTTGGAAAAACACATCAGACAGCTTAGATTTGATCTGCAACTACTAAAAAGACCCTTTCTGCTGTAGTGGGAAGTGAACATTTCATGTTCTGAAGCTTCCCTACAAAGTTATGGCACAATGCAGACAATGCGTTTTCAGCCTGAGATAAGGTCGATTCTGGAACGCCAAACATAAAAGTGTTGATAACTTTCGAAAAACACTTCAGACAGCTTAGATTTGATGTGCAACTACTAGAAAGACCCTTTCGGGTATTGTGGGAGGTGAAAATTTCATGTCCTGAAGCTTCCCTGCAAAGTTATGGCACAATGCAGAAAACGCGTGTTCAGCCTGAGATAAGGTGGGTTCCGGAACACCAAACATAAAAATGTTGAAAACTTTGGAAAAACACTTCAGACAGCTTAGATTTGATGTGCAACTACTAGAAAGACCCTTTCTGCTATAGTGGGAGGTGAACATTTCATGTTCTGAAGCTTCCCTGCAAAGTTATTGCACAATGCGTAAAACGCGTTTTCAGCCTAAGATAAGGTCGATTCCGGAACGCCAAACATAAAAATGTTGATAACTTTGGAAAAACACATCAGACAGCTTGGATTTGTTCTGCAACTACTAGAAAGACCCTTTCTGCTATAGTGGGAGGTGACAATTTCATGTCCTGAAGCTTCCCTGCAAAGTTATGGCACAATGCAGAAAACGCGTTTTCAGCCTGATATAAGGTCGATTCAGGAACACCAAACATAAAAATGTTGAAAACTTTCGAAAAACACTTCAGACAGCTTAGATTTGATGTGCAACTACTAAAAAGACCCTTTCTGCTACAGTGGGAGGTTAAAATTTCATGTTCTGAAGCTTCCCTGCAAAGTTATGGCACAATGCAGAAAACGCGTTTTCAGCCTGAGATAAGGGGGGTTCCGGAACGCCAAACATAAAAATGTTGATAACTTTCGAAAAACACTTCGGACAGCTTAGATTTGATGTGCAACTACTAGAAAGACCCTTTCTGCTATAGTGGGAGGTGAACATTTCATGTTCTGAAGCTTCCCTGCAAAGTTATGGCACAATGCAGAAAACGCGTTTTCAGCTTGAGATGAGGTGGGTTCCGGAACGCCAAACATAAAAATGTTGCTAACTTTGGAAAAACACTTCAGACAGCTTAGATTTGATGTGCAACTACGAGAAAGACCCTTTCTGCTATAGTGGGAGGTGAAAATTTCATGTTCTGAAGCTTCCCTGCAAAGTTATTGCACAATGCGGAAAACGCGTTTTCTGCCTGAGATAAGGTCGATTCCGGAACGCCAAACATAAAAATGTTGATAACTTTCGAAAGACACTTCAGACAGCTTAGATTTGATGTGCAACTACTAGGACGACCCTTTCTGCTATAGTGGGAGGTGAACATTTCATGTTCTGAAGCTTCCCTGCAAATTTGTGTCTCAATGCAGAAAAAGCGTTTTCAGCTTGAGATAAGGTCGATTCCGGAACGCCAAACATGAAAATGTTGATAACCTTGGAAAAAAACTTCAGACAGCTTAGATTTGATGTGCAACTACTAGAAAGACCCTTTCTGCTGTAGTGGGAGGTGAACATTTCATGTTCTGAAGCTTCCCTGCAAAGTTATGGCACAACGCAGAAAACCTGTTTTCAGCCTGAGATAAGGTGGGTTCCGGAACGCCATACATAAAATGTTGATAACTTTGGAAAAACACTTCAGTCAGCTTAGATTTGATGTGCATCTACTAGAAAGACCCTTTCTGCTATATTGGGAGGTCAAAATTTCAAGTTCTGAAGCTTCCCTGCAAAGTTATGGGAAAATGCAGAAAGCTATTTTTCATCCCGAGATAAGGTCGATTCCGGAACGCCAAACATAAGAATGTTGATAACTTTGGAAAAACACTTCAGACAGCTTAGATTTGATGTGCAACTACTAGAAAGTCCCTTTCTGCTATAGTGGGAGGTGAACATTTCATGTTCTGAAGCTTCCCTGCAAAGTTATGGCACAATGCAGAAAACGCGTTTTCAGCTTGAGATAAGGTCGATTCCGGAACGCAAACATAAAAATGTTGATAACCTTGGAAAAAAACTTCAGACAGCTTAGATTTGATGTGCAACTACTAGAAAGACCCTTTCTGCTGTATTGGGAGGTGAAAATGTCATGTTCTGAAGATTCCCTGCAAAGTTATGGCACAATGCAGAAAACGCGTTTTCAGCCTGAGATAAGGTCAATTCAGGAACACCAAACATAAAAATGTTGAAAACTTTGGAAAAACACTTCAGACAGCTTAGATTTGATGTGCAACTACTAGAAAGACCCTTTCTGCTATAGTGGGAGGTGAACATTTCATGTTCTGAAGCTTCCCTGCAAAGTTATTGCACAATGCGTAAAACGCGTTTTCTGCCTAAGATAAGGTCGATTCCGGAACGCCAAACATAACAATGTTGATAACTTTGGAAAAACACATCAGACAGCTTGGATTTGTTGTGCAACTACTAGAAATACCCTTTCTGCTATAGTGGGAGGTGAAAATTTCATTTTCTGAAGCTTACCTGCAAAGTTATGGCACAATGCATGAAACGCGTTTTCAGCCTGAGATAAGGTCGATTCCGGAACGCCAAACATAAAAATGTTGATAACTTTGGAAAAACATTTCAGACAGCTTAGATTTGATGTGCAACTACTCGAAAGACCCTTTCTGCTGTAGTGGGAGGAGAAAATTTCATGTTCTGAAGATTCCCTGCAAAGTTATGGCACAATGCAGGAAACGCGTTTTCAGCCTGAGATAAGGTCGATTCAGGAACACCAAACATAAAAATGTTGAAAACTTTCGAAAAACACTTCAGACAGCTTAGATTTCATTTGCAACTACTAGAAAGACCCTTTCTGCTGTAGTGGGAGGTGAAAATGTCATGTTCTGAAGCGTCCCTGAAAAGTTATTGCACAATGTGTAAAACGCGTTTTCAGCCTAAGATAAGGTCGATTCCGGAACGCCAAACATAAAAATGTTGATAACTTTCGAAAGACACTTCAGACAGCTTAGATTTGATGTGCAACTACTAGGACGACCCTTTCTGCTTTAGTGGGAGGTGAACATTTCATGTTCTGAAGCTTCCCTGCAAATTTGTGTCTCAATGCAGAAAACGCGTTTTCAGCTTGAGATAAGGTCGATTCCGGAACGCCAGACATGAAAATGTTGATAACCTTGGAAAAAAACTTCAGACAGCTTAGATTTGATGTGCAACTACTAGAAAGACCCTTTCGGCTATTGTGGGAGGCGAAAATTTCATGTCCTGAAGCTTCTTTGCAAAGTTATGGCACAATGCAGAAAACGCCTTTTCAGCCTGAGATAAGGTTGATTCCCGAACGATAAACATAAAAATTTTCATAACTTTGGAAAAACACTTCAGACAGCTTACATTTGATGTGCAACTTCTAGGAAGACCTTTTCTGCTATAGTGGGAGGTGAACATTTCATGTTCTGATGCTTCCCTGAAAAGTTATGGCACAATGCGTAAAACGCGTTTTCAGCCTGAGATAAGGTCGATTCCGGAACGCCAAACATAAAAATGTTGATAACTTTGGAAAAACACTTCAGACAGCTTAGATTTGATGTGCAACTACTAGAAAGACCCTTTCTGCGATAGTGGGATGTGAACATTTCATGTTATGAAGCTTCCCTGCAAAGTTATTGCACAATGCGTAAAACGCGTTTTCAGCCTAATATAAGGTCGATTCCGGAACGCCAAACATAAAAATGTTGATAACTTTGGAAAAACACATCAGACAGCTTAGATTTGATCTGCAACTACTAAAAAGACCCTTTCTGCTATAGTGGGAAGTGAACATTTCATGTTCTGAAGCTTCCCTACAAAGTTATGGCACAATGCAGACAATGCGTTTTCAGCCTGAGATAAGGTCGATTCTGGAACGCCAAACATAAAAATGTTGATAACTTTCGAAAAACACTTCAGACAGCTTAGATTTGATGTGCAACTACTAGAAAGACCCTTTCGGGTATTGTGGGAGGTGAAAATTTCATGTCCTGAAGCTTCCCTGCAAAGTTATGGCACAATGCAGAAAACGCGTGTTCAGCCTGAGATAAGGTGGGTTCCGGAACGCCAAACGTAAAAATGTTGATAACTTTGGAAAAACATTTCAGACAGCTTAGATTTGATGTGCAACTACTAGAAAGACCCTTTCTGCTGTATTGGGAGGTGAAAATTTCATGTTCTGAAGAGTCCCTGCAAAGTTATGGCACAATGCAGAAAACGCGTTTTCAGCCTGAGATAAGGTCGATTCAGGAACACCAAACATAAAAATGTTGAAAACTTTGGAAAAACACTTCAGACAGCTTAGATTTGATGTGCAACTACTAGAAAGACCCTTTCTGCTATAGTGGGAGGTGAACATTTCATGTTCTGAAGCTTCCCTGCAAAGTTATTGCACAATGCGTAAAACGCGTTTTCAGCCTAAGATAAGGTCGATTCCGGAACGCCAAACATAAAAATGTTGATAACTTTGGAAAAACACATCAGACAGCTTGGATTTGTTCTGCAACTACTAGAAAGACCCTTTCTGCTATAGTGGGAGGTGACAATTTCATCTCCTGAAGCTTCCCTGCAAAGTTATGGCCCAATGCAGAAAACGCGTTTTCAGCCTGATATAAGGTCGATTCAGGAACACCAAACATAAAAATGTTGAAAACTTTCGAAAAACACTTCAGACAGCTTAGATTTGATGTGCAACTACTAAAAAGACCCTTTCTGCTACAGTGGGAGGTTAAAATTTCATGTTCTGAAGCTTCCCTGCAAAGTTTTGGCACAATGCAGAAAACGCGTTTTCAGCCTGAGATAAGGGGGGTTCCGGAACGCCAAACATAAAAATGTTGATAACTTTCGAAAAACACTTCGGACAGCTTAGATTTGATGTGCAACTACTAGAAAGACCCTTTCTGCTATAGTGGGAGGTGAACATTTCATGTTCTGAAGCTTCCCTGCAAAGTTATGGCACAATGCAGAAAACGCGTTTTCAGCTTGAGATGAGGTGGGTTCCCGAACGCCAAACATAAAAATGTTGCTAACTTTGGAAAAACACTTCAGACAGCTTAGATTTGATGTGCAACTACGAGAAAGACCCTTTCTGCTATAGTGGGAGGTGAAAATTTCATGTTCTGAAGCTTCCCTGCAAAGTTATATCACAATGCGTAAAACGCGTTTTCTGCCTGAGATAAGGTCGATTCCGGAACGCCAAACATAAAAATGTTGATAACTATGGAAAAACACAACAGACAGCTTAGATTTGATGTGCAACTACTAGAAAGACCCTTTCTGCTATAGTGGGAGGTTAAAATTTCATGTTTGGAAGCTTCCATGCAAAGTTATGGCACAATGCAGACAACTCGTTTTCAGCCTGAGATAAGATCGATTCTGGAATGCCAAACATAAAAATGTTGATAACTTTCGAAAAACACTTCAGACAGCATTGATTTGATGTGCAACTGCTAGATAGACCCTTTCTGCTGTAGTGGGAGGTGAACATTTCATGTTCTGAAGCTTCCCTGCAAAGTTATGGCACAACGCAGAAAACCTGTTTTCAGCCTGAGATAAGGTGGGTTCCGGAACGCCATACATAAAATGTTGATAACTTTGGAAAAACACTTCAGACAGCTTAGATTTGATGTGCAACTACTAGAAAAACCCTTTCTGCTATAGTGGGAGGTGAACATTTCATGTTCTGAAGCTTCCCTGCAAAGTTATGGCACAATGCAGAAAACGTGTTTTCAGCTTGAGATAAGGTGGGTTCCGGAACGCCAAACATAAAAATGTTGATAACTTTCGAAAAACACTTCAGTCAGCTTAGATTTGATGTGCATCTACCAGAAAGACCCTTTCTGCTATATTGGGAGGTCAAAATTTCAAGTTCTGAAGCTTCCCTGCAAAGTTATGGGACAATGCAGAAAGCTATTTTTCATCCCGATATAAGGTCGATTCCCGAACGCCAAACATAAAAATGTTGATAACTTTGGAAAAACACTTCAGACAGCTTAGATTTGATGTACAACTACTAGAAAGTCCCTTTCTGCTATAGTGGGAGGTGAACATTTCATGTTCTGAAGCTTCCCTGCAAAGTTATGGCACAATGCAGAAAACGCGTTTTCAGCTTGAGATAAGGTCGATTCCGGAACGCCAAACATAAAAATGTTGATAACCTTGGAAAAAAACTTCAGACAGCTTAGATTTGATGTGCAACTACTAGAAAGACCCTTTCTGCTGTATTGGGAGGTGAAAATTTCATGTTCTGAAGATTCCCTGCAAAGTTATGGCACAATGCAGAAAACGCGTTTTCAGCCTGAGATAAGGTCGATTCAGGAACACCAAACATAAAAATGTTGAAAACTTTGGAAAAACACTTCAGACAGCTTAGATTTGATGTGCAACTACTAGAAAGACCCGTTCTGCTATAGTGGGAGGTGAACATTTCATGTTCTGAAGCTTCCCTGCAAAGTTATTGCACAATGCGTAAAACGCGTTTTCTGCCTAAGATAAGGTCGATTCCGGAACGCCAAACATAAAAATGTTGATAACTTTGGAAAAACATTTCAGACAGCTTAGATTTGATGTGCAACTACTAGAAAGACCCTTTCTGCTGTAGTGGGAGGAGAAAATTTCATGTTCTGAAGATTCCCTGCAAAGTTATGGCACAAAGCAGGAAACGCGTTTTCAGCCTGAGATAAGGTCGATTCAGGAACACCAAACATAAAAATGTTGAAAACTTTTGAAAAACACTTCAGACAGCTTAGATTTCATTTGCAACTACTAGAAAGACCCTTTCTGCTGTAGTGGGAGGTGAAAATGTCATGTTCTGAAGCTTCCCTGCAAAGTTATTGCACAATGTGTAAAACGCGTTTTCAGCCTAAGATAAGGTCGATTCCGGAACGCCAAACATAAAAATGTTGATAACTTTCGAAAGACACTTCAGACAGCTTAGATTTGATGTGCAACTACTAGGACGACCCTTTCTGCTATAGTGGGAGGTGAACATTTCATGTTCTGAAGCTTCCCTGCAAATTTGTGTCTCAATGCAGAAAACGCGTTTTCAGCTTGAGATAAGGTCGATTCCGGAACGCCAAACATGAAAATGTTGATAACCTTGGAAAAAAACTTCAGACAGCTTAGATTTGATGTGCAACTACTAGAAAGACCCTTTCGGCTATTATGGGAGGCGAAAATTTCATGTCCTGAAGCTTCTTTGCAAAGTTATGGCACAATGCAGAAAACGCCTTTTCAGCCTGAGATAAGGTTGATTCCCCAACGATAAACATAAAAATTTTCATAACTTTGGAAAAACACTTCAGACAGCTTACATTTGATGTGCAACTTCTAGGAAGACCTTTTCTGCTATAGTGGGAGGTGAACATTTCATGTTCTGAAGTTTCCCTGCAAAGTTATGGCACAATGCAGAAAACGTGTTTTCAGCTTGAGATAAGGTGGGTTCCGGAACGCCAAACATAAAAATGTTGATAACTTTGGAAAAACACTTCAGACAGCTTAGATTTGATGTGCAACTACTAGAAAGTCCCTTTCTGCTATAGTGGGAGGTGAACATTTCATGTTCTGAAGCTTCCCTGCAAAGTTATGGCACAATGCAGAAAACGCGTTTTCAGCTTGAGATAAGGTCGATTCCGGAACGCCAAACATAAAAATGTTGATAACCTTGGAAAAAAACTTCAGACAGCTTAGATTTGATGTGCAACTACAAGAAAGACCCTTTCTGCTGTATTGGGAGGTGAAAATTTCATGTTCTGAAGATTCCCTGCAAAGTTATGGCACAATGCAGAAAACGCGTTTTCAGCCTGAGATAAGGTCGATTCAGGAACACCAAACATAAAAATGTTGAAAACTTTGGAAAAACACTTCAGACAGCTTAGATTTGATGTGCAACTACTGGAAAGACCCTTTCTGCTATAGTGGGAGGTGAACATTTCATGTTCTGTAGCTTCCCTGCAAATTTGTGTCTCAATGCAGAAAACGCGTTTTCAGCCTAAGATAAGGTCGATTCCGGAACGCCAAACATAAAAATGTTGATAACTTTGGAAAAACACATCAGACAGCTTGGATTTGTTCTGCAACTACTAGAAAGACCCTTTCTGCTATAGTGGGAGGTGACAATTTCATCTCCTGAAGCTTCCCTGCAAAGTTATGGCCCAATGCAGAAAACGCGTTTTCAGCCTGATATAAGGTCGATTCAGGAACACCAAACATAAAAATGTTGAAAACTTTCGAAAAACACTTCAGACAGCTTAGATTTGATGTGCAACTACTAAAAAGACCCTTTCTGCTACAGTGGGAGGTTAAAATTTCATGTTCTGAAGCTTCCCTGCAAAGTTTTGGCACAATGCAGAAAACGCGTTTTCAGCCTGAGATAAGGGGGGTTCCGGAACGCCAAACATAAAAATGTTGATAACTTTCGAAAAACACTTCGGACAGCTTAGATTTGATGTGCAACTACTAGAAAGACCCTTTCTGCTATAGTGGGAGGTGAACATTTCATGTTCTGAAGCTTCCCTGCAAAGTTATGGCACAATGCAGAAAACGCGTTTTCAGCTTGAGATGAGGTGGGTTCCCGAACGCCAAACATAAAAATGTTGCTAACTTTGGAAAAACACTTCAGACAGCTTAGATTTGATGTGCAACTACGAGAAAGACCCTTTCTGCTATAGTGGGAGGTGAAAATTTCATGTTCTGAAGCTTCCCTGCAAAGTTATATCACAATGCAGAAAACGCGTTTTCTGCCTGAGATAAGGTCGATTCCGGAACGCCAAACATAAAAATGTTGATAACTATGGAAAAACACAACAGACAGCTTAGATTTGATGTGCAACTACTAGAAAGACCCTTTCTGCTATAGTGGGAGGTTAAAATTTCATGTTTGGAAGCTTCCATGCAAAGTTATGGCACAATGCAGACAACTCGTTTTCAGCCTGAGATAAGATCGATTCTGGAATGCCAAACATAAAAATGTTGATAACTTTCGAAAAACACTTCAGACAGCATTGATTTGATGTGCAACTGCTGGATAGACCCTTTCTGCTGTAGTGGGAGGTGAACATTTCATGTTCTGAAGCTTCCCTGCAAAGTTATGGCACAACGCAGAAAACCTGTTTTCAGCCTGAGATAAGGTGGGTTCCGGAACGCCATACATAAAATGTTGATAACTTTGGAAAAACACTTCAGACAGCTTAGATTTGATGTGCAACTACTAGAAAAACCCTTTCTGCTATAGTGGGAGGTGAACATTTCATGTTCTGAAGCTTCCCTGCAAAGTTATGGCACAATGCAGAAAACGTGTTTTCAGCTTGAGATAAGGTGGGTTCCGGAACGCCAAACATAAAAATGTTGATAACTTTCGAAAAACACTTCAGTCAGCTTAGATTTGATGTGCATCTACCAGAAAGACCCTTTCTGCTATATTGGGAGGTCAAAATTTCAAGTTCTGAAGCTTCCCTGCAAAGTTATGGGACAATGCAGAAAGCTATTTTTCATCCCGAGATAAGGTCGATTCCCGAACGCCAAACATAAAAATGTTGATAACTTTGGAAAAACACTTCAGACAGCTTAGATTTGATGTGCAACTACTAGAAAGTCCCTTTCTGCTATAGTGGGAGGTGAACATTTCATGTTCTGAAGGTTCCCTGCAAAGTTATGGCACAATGCAGAAAATGCGTTTTCAGCTTGAGATAAGGTCGATTCCGGAACGCCAAACATAAAAATGTTGATAACCTTGGAAAAAAACTTCAGACAGCTTAGATTTGATGTGCAACTACTAGAAAGACCCTTTCTGCTGTATTGGGAGGTGAAAATTTCATGTTCTGAAGATTCCCTGCAAAGTTATGGCACAATGCAGAAAACGCGTTTTCAGCCTGAGATAAGGTCGATTCAGGAACACCAAACATAAAAATGTTGAAAACTTTGGAAAAACACTTCAGACAGCTTAGATTTGATGTGCAACTACTAGAAAGACCCGTTCTGCTATAGTGGGAGGTGAACATTTCATGTTCTGAAGCTTCCTTGCAAAGTTATTGCACAATGCGTAAAACGCGTTTTCTGCCTAAGATAAGGTCGATTCCGGAACGCCAAACATAAAAATGTTGATAACTTTGGAAAAACATTTCAGACAGCTTAGATTTGATGTGCAACTACTAGAAAGACCCTTTCTGCTGTAGTGGGAGGAGAAAATTTCATGTTCTGAAGATTCCCTGCAAAGTTATGGCACAAAGCAGGAAACGCGTTTTCAGCCTGAGATAAGGTCGATTCAGGAACACCAAACATAAAAATGTTGAAAACTTTTGAAAAACACTTCAGACAGCTTAGATTTCATTTGCAACTACTAGAAAGACCCTTTCTGCTGTAGTGGGAGGAGAAAATGTCATGTTCTGAAGCTTCCCTGCAAAGTTATTGCACAATGTGTAAAACGCGTTTTCAGCCTAAGATAAGGTCGATTCCGGAACGCCAAACATAAAAATGTTGATAACTTTCGAAAGACACTTCAGACAGCTTAGATTTGATGTGCAACTACTAGGACGACCCTTTCTGCTATAGTGGGAGGTGAACATTTCATGTTCTGAAGCTTCCCTGCAAATTTGTGTCTCAATGCAGAAAACGCGTTTTCAGTTTGAGATAAGGTCGATTCCGGAACGCCAAACATGAAAATGTTGATAACCTTGGAAAAAAACTTCAGACAGCTTAGATTTGATGTGCAACTACTAGAAAGACCCTTTCGGCTATTATGGGAGGCGAAAATTTCATGTCCTGAAGCTTCTTTGCAAAGTTATGGCACAATGCAGAAAACGCCTTTTCAGCCTGAGGTTGATTCCCCAACGATAAACATAAAAATTTTCATAACTTTGGAAAAACACTTCAGACAGCTTACATTTGATGTGCAACTTCTAGGAAGACCTTTTCTGCTATAGTGGGAGGTGAACATTTCATGTTCTGAAGTTTCCCTGCAAAGTTATGGCACAATGCAGAAAACGTGTTTTCAGCTTGAGATAAGGTGGGTTCCGGAACGCCAAACATAAAAATGTTGATAACTTTGGAAAAACACTTCAGACAGCTTAGATTTGATGTGCAACTACTAGAAAGTCCCTTTCTGCTATAGTGGGAGGTGAACATTTCATGTTCTGAAGCTTCCCTGCAAAGTTATGGCACAATGCAGAAAACGCGTTTTCAGCTTGAGATAAGGTCGATTCCGGAACGCCAAACATAAAAATGTTGATAACCTTGGAAAAAAACTTCAGACAGCTTAGATTTGATGTGCAACTACAAGAAAGACCCTTTCTGCTGTATTGGGAGGTGAAAATTTCATGTTCTGAAGATTCCCTGCAAAGTTATGGCACAATGCAGAAAACGCGTTTTCAGCCTGAGATAAGGTCGATTCAGGAACACCAAACATAAAAATGTTGAAAACTTTGGAAAAACACTTCAGACAGCTTAGATTTGATGTGCAACTACTGGAAAGACCCTTTCTGCTATAGTGGGAGGTGAACATTTCATGTTCTGAAGATTCCCTGCAAAGTTATGGCACAATGCAGGAAACGCGTTTTCAGCCTGAGATAAGGTCGATTCAGGAACACCAAACATCAAAATGTTGAAAACTTTCGAAAAACACTTCAGACAGCTTAGATTTCATTTGCAACTACTAGAAAGACCCTTTCTGCTGTAGTGGGAGGTGAAAATGTCATGTTCTGAAGCTTCCCTGCAAAGTTATTGCACAATGTGTAAAACGCGTTTTCAGCCTAAGATAAGGTCGATTCCGGAACGCCAAACATAAAAATGTTGATAACTTTCGAAAGACACTTCAGACAGCTTAGATTTGATGTGCAACTACTAGGACGACCCTTTCTGCTATAGTGGGAGGTGAACATTTCATGTTCAGAAGCTTCCCTGCAAATTTGTGTCTCAATGCAGAAAACGCGTTTTCAGCTTGAGATAAGGTCGATTCCGGAACGCCAAACATGAAAATGTTGATAACCTTGGAAAAAAACTTCAGACAGCTTAGATTTGATGTGCAACTACTAGAAAGACCCTTTCTGCTGTAGTGGGAGGAGAAAATTTCATGTTCTGAAGATTCCCTGCAAAGTTATGGCACAATGCAGGAAACGCGTTTTCAGCCTGAGATAAGGTCGATTCAGGAACACCAAACATAAAAATGTTGAAAACTTTCGAAAAACACTTCAGACAGCTTAGATTTCATTTGCAACTACTAGAAAGACCCTTTCTGCTGTAGTGGGAGGTGAAAATGTCATGTTCTGAAGCTTCCCTGCAAAGTTATTGCACAATGTGTAAAACGCGTTTTCAGCCTAAGATAAGGTCGATTCCGGAACGCCAAACATAAAAATGTTGATAACTTTCGAAAGACACTTCAGACAGCTTAGATTTGATGTGCAACTACTAGGACGACCCTTTCTGCTATAGTGGGAGGTGAACATTTCATGTTCAGAAGCTTCCCTGCAAATTTGTGTCTCAATGCAGAAAACGCGTTTTCAGCTTGAGATAAGGTCGATTCCGGAACGCCAAACATGAAAATGTTGATAACCTTGGAAAAAAACTTCAGACAGCTTAGATTTGATGTGCAACTACTAGAAAGACCCTTTCGGCTATTATGGGAGGCGAAAATTTCATGTCCTGAAGCTTCTTTGCAAAGTTATGGCACAATGCAGAAAACGCGTTTTCAGCCTGAGATAAGGTTGATTCCCCAACGATAAACATAAAAATTTTCATAACTTTGGAAAAACACTTCAGACAGCTTACATTTGATGTGCAACTTCTAGGAAGACCTTTTCTGCTATAGTGGGAGGTGAACATTTCATGTTCTGATGCTTCCCTGAAAAGTTATGGCACAATGCGTAAAACGCGTTTTCAGCCTGAGATAAGGTCGATTCAGGAACACCAAACATAAAAATGTTGAAAACTTTCGAAAAACACTTCAGACAGCTTAGATTTCATTTGCAACTACTAGAAAGACCCTTTCTGCTGAAGTGGGAGGTGAAAATGTCATGTTCTGAAGCTTCCCTGCAAAGTTATTGCACAATGTGTAAAACGCGTTTTCAGCCTAAGATAAGGTCGATTCCGGAACGCCAAACATAAAAATGTTGATAACTTTCGAAAGACACTTCAGACAGCTTAGATTTGATGTGCAACTACTAGGACGACCCTTTCTGCTATAGTGGGAGGTGAACATTTCATGTTCAGAAGCTTCCCTGCAAATTTGTGTCTCAATGCAGAAAACGCGTTTTCAGCTTGAGATAAGGTCGATTCCGGAACGCCAAACATGAAAATGTTGATAACCTTGGAAAAAAACTTCAGACAGCTTAGATTTGATGTGCAACTACTAGAAAGACCCTTTCTGCTGTAGTGGGAGGAGAAAATTTCATGTTCTGAAGATTCCCTGCAAAGTTATGGCACAAAGCAGGAAACGCGTTTTCAGCCTGAGATAAGGTCGATTCAGGAACACCAAACATAAAAATGTTGATAACTTTGGAAAAACACTTCAGACAGCTTAGATTTGATGTGCAACTACAAGAAAGACCCTTTCTGCTATAGTGGGATGTGAACATTTCATGTTCTGAAGCTTCCCTGCAAAGTTATTGCACAATGCGTAAAACGCGTTTTCAGCCTAACATAAGGTCGATTCCGGAACGCCAAACATAAAAATGTTGATAACTTTGGAAAAACACATCAGACAGCTTAGATTTGATCTGCAACTACTAAAAAGACCCTTTCTGCTATAGTGGGAAGTGAACATTTCATGTTCTGAAGCTTCCCTACAAAGTTATGGCACAATGCAGACAATGCGTTTTCAGCCTGAGATAAGGTCGATTCTGGAACGCCAAATATAAAAATGTTGATAACTTTCGAAAAACACTTCAGACAGCTTAGATTTGATGTGCAACTACTAGAAAGACCCTTTCGGGTATTGTGGGAGGTGAAAATTTCATGTCCTGAAGCTTCCCTGCAAAGTTATTGCACAATGCAGAAAACGCGTGTTCAGCCTGAGATAAGGTGGGTTCCGGAACGCCAAACGTAAAAATGTTGATAACTTTGGAAAAACATTTCAGACAGCTTAGATTTGATGTGCAACTACTAGAAAGACCCTTTCTGCTGTATTGGGAGGTGAAAATTTCATGTTCTGAAGAGTCCCTGCAAAGTTATGGCACAATGCAGAAAACGCGTTTTCAGACTGAGATAAGGTCGATTCAGGAACACCAAACATAAAAATGTTGAAAACTTTGGAAAAACACTTCAGACAGCTTAGATTTGATGTCCTACTACTAGAAAGACCCTTTCTGCTATAGTGGGAGGTGAACATTTCATGTTCTGAAGCTTCCCTGCAAAGTTATTGCACAATGCGTAAAACGCGTTTTCAGCCTAAGATAAGGTCGATTCCGGAACGCCAAACATAAAAATGTTGATAACTTTGGAAAAACACATCAGACAACTTGGATTTGTTCTGCAACTACTAGAAAGACCCTTTCTGCTATAGTGGGAGGTGACAATTTCATGTCCTGAAGCTTCCCTGCAAAGTTATGGCACAATGCAGAAAACGCGTTTTCAGCCTGATATAAGGTCGATTCAGGAACACCAAACATAAAAATGTTGAAAACTTTCGAAAAACACTTCAGACAGCTTAGATTTGATGTGCAACTACTAAAAAGACCCTTTCTGCTACAGTGGGAGGTTAAAATTTCATGTTCTGAAGCTTCCCTGCAAAGTTATGGCACAATGCAGAAAACGCGTTTTCAGCCTGAGATAAGGGGGGTTCCGGAACGCCAAACATAAAAATGTTGATAACTTTGGAAAAACACATCAGACAGCTTAGATTTGATGTGCAACTACTAGAAAGACCCTTTCTGCTATAGTGGGAGGTTAAAATTTCATGTTTGGAAGCTTCCATGCAAAGTTATGGCACAATGCTGACAACTCGTTTTCAGCCTGAGATAAGATCGATTCTGGAATGCCAAACATAAAAATGTTGATAACTTTCGAAAAACACTTCAGACAGCATTGATTTGATGTGCAACTGCTAGATAGACCCTTTCTGCTGTAGTGGGGGGTGAACATTGCATGTTCTGAAGCTTCCCTGCAAAGTTATGGCACAACGCAGAAAACCTGTTTTCAGCCTGAGATTAGGTGGGTTCCGGAACGCCATACATAAAATGTTGATAACTTTGGAAAAACACTTCAGACAGCTTAGATTTGATGTGCAACTACTAGAAAAACCCTTTCTGCTATAGTGGGAGGTGAACATTTCATGTTCTGAAGCTTCCCTGCAAAGTTATGGCACAATGCAGAAAACGTGTTTTCAGCTTGAGATAAGGTGGGTTCCGGAACGCCAAACATAAAAATGTTGATAACTTTGGAAAAACACTTCAGACAGCTTAGATTTGATGTGCAACTACTAGAAAGACCCTTTCTGCTATAGTGGGAGGTTAAAATTTCATGTTTGGGAGCTTCCATGCAAAGTTATGGCACAATGCAGAAAACGCGTTTTCAGCCTGAGATAAGGTCGATTCCGGAACGCCAAACATAAAAATGTTGATAACTTTGGAAAAACACTTCAGACAGCTTAGATTTGATGTGCAACTACTAGAAATACCCTTTCTGCTATAGTGGGAGGTTAAAATTTCATGTTCTGAAGCTTCCCTCAAAGTTATGGCAAAATATGTAAAACGCGTTTTCTGGCTGAAATAAGGTGGGTTCCGGAACGCCAAACATAAGAATGTTGATAACTTTGGAAAAACACTTCAGACAACTTAGATTTGATGTGCAACTACTACAAATACCCTTTCTGCTATAGTGGGAGGAGATAATTTCATGTTCTGAAGTCTCCCTGCAAAGTTATGGCACAATGCAGAAAACGCGTTTTCAGCCTGAGATAAGGTGGGTTCCAGAACGCCAAACATAAAAATGTTGATAACTTTGGAAAAACACTTCAGACAGCTTAGATTTGCTCTGCAGCTACTAGAAAGACCGTTTCTGCTGTAGTGGGAGGTGAAAATTTCATGTTCTGAAGCTTCCCTGCAAAGTTATGGCACAATGCAGAAAACGCGTTTTCAGCCTGAGATAAGGTGGGTTCACGAACGCCAAACATAAAAATGTTGATAACTTTGGAAAAACACTTCAGACAGCTTAGATTTGATGTGCAACTACTAGAAAGACCCTATCTGCTATAGTGGGAGGCGAACATTTCATGTTCTGAAGCTTCCCTGCAAAGTGATGGCATAATGCGTAAAACACGTTTTCAGCCTGAGATAAGATCGATTCTGGAATGCCAAACATAAAAATGTTGATAACTTTCGAAAAACACTTCAGACAGCATTGATTTGATGTGCAACTGCTAGATAGACCCTTTCTGCTGTAGTGGGGGGTGAACATTTCATGTTCTGAAGCTTCCCTGCAAAGTTATGGCACAACGCAGAAAACCTGTTTTCAGCCTGAGATAAGGTGGGTTCCGGAACGCCGTACATAAAATGTTGATAACTTTGGAAAAACACTTCAGACAGCTTAGATTTGATGTGCAACTACTAGAAAAACCCTTTCTGCTATAGTGGGAGGTGAACATTTCATGTTCTGAAGCTTCCCTGCAAAGTTATGGCACAATGCAGAAAACGTGTTTTCAGCTTGAGATAAGGTGGGTTCCGGAACGCCAAACATAAAAATGTTGATAACTTTGGAAAAACACTTCAGACAGCTTAGATTTGATGTGCAACTACTAGAAAGACCCTTTCTGCTATAGTGGGAGGTTAAAATTTCATGTTTGGGAGCTTCCATGCAAAGTTATGGCACAATGCAGAAAACGCGTTTTCAGCCTGAGATAAGGTCGATTCCGGAACGCCAAACATAAAAATGTTGATAACTTTGGAAAAACACTTCAGACAGCTTAGATTTGATGTGGAACTACTAGAAATACCCTTTCTGCTATAGTGGGATGTTAAAATTTCATGTTCTGAAGCTTCCTTCAAAGTTATGGCAAAATATGTAAAACGCGTTTTCAGGCTGAGATAAGGTGGGTTCCGGAACGTCAAACATAAGAATGTTGATAACTTTGGAAAAACACTTAAGACAACTTAAATTTGATGTGCAACTACTAGAAATACCCTTTCTGCTATAGTGGGAGGTTAAAATTTCATGTTCTGAAGCTTCCCTCAAAGTTATGGCAAAATATGTAAAACGCGTTTTCTGGCTGAAATAAGGTGGGTTCCGGAACGCCAAACAAAAGAATGTTGATAACTTTGGAAAAACACTTCAGACAACTTAGATTTGATGTGCAACTACTACAAATACCCTTTCTGCTATAGTGGGAGGAGAAAATTTCATGTTCTGAAGTCTCCCTGCAAAGTTATGGCACAATGCAGAAAACGCGTTTTCAGCCTGAGATAAGGTGGGTTCCAGAACGCCAAACATAAAAATGTTGATAACTTTGGAAAAACACTTCAGACAGCTTAGATTTGCTCTGCAGCTACTAGAAAGACCGTTTCTGCTGTAGTGGGAGGTGAAAATTTCATGTTCTGAAGCTTCCCTGCAAAGTTATGGCACAATGCAGAAAACGCGTTTTCAGCCTGAGATAAGGTGGGTTCACGAACGCCAAACATTAAAATGTTGATAACTTTGGAAAAACACTTCAGACAGCTTAGATTTGATGTGCAACTACTAGTAAGACCCTATCTGCTATAGTGGGAGGCGAACATTTCATGTTCTGAAGCTTCCCTGCAAAGTGATGGCATAATGCGTAAAACGCGTTTTCAGCCTGAGATAAGGTTGATTCCGGAACGCCAAACATAAGAATGTTGATAACTTTGGAAAAACACTTCAGACAGCTTAGATTTGATGTGCAACTACTAGAAAGACCCTTTCTGCTATAGTGGGATGTTAAAATTTCATGTTCTTAAGCTTCCCTGCAAAGTTATGGCAAAATATGTAAAACGCGTTTTCAGGCTGAGATAAGGTGGGTTACGGAACGCCAAACATAAAAATGTTGATAAATTTAGAAAAACACTTCAAGACAGCTTAGATTTTATGTGCAACTACTAGAAAGACCCTTTCTGCTATAGTGGGAGGTTAAAATTTCATTTTCTGAAGCTTCCCTGCAAAGTTATGGCACAATGCGTAAAACGCGTTTTCAGCCTGAGATGAGGTGGGTACCAGAACGCCAATCATAAAAATGTTGATAACTTTGGAAATACACTTCAGACAGCTTAGATTTGAAGTGCAACTACTAGAAATACCCTTTCTGCAATAGTGGGAGGAGAAAATTTCATGTTCTGAAGTCTCCCTGCAAAGTTATGGCACAATGCAGAAAACGCGTTTTCAGCCAGAGATAAGGTGGGTTCCAGAACGCCAAACATAAAAATGTTGATAACTTTGGAAAAACACTTCAGTCAGCTTAGATTTGATGTGCAACTCCGAGAAAGACGCTTTCTGCTATATTGGGAGTTGAAAATTTCATGTTCTCAAGCTTTCCTGCAAAGTTATGGCACAATGCGTAAAACGCGTTTTCAGCCTGAGATAAGGTTGATTCCGGAACGCCAAACATAAGAATGTTGATAACTTTAGAAAAACACTTCAGACAGTTTAGATTTGATGTGCAACTACTAGAAAGACCCTATCTGCTATAGTGGGATGTTAAAATTTCATGTTCTGAAGCTTCCCTGCAAAGCTATGGCACAATGCCTGAAACGCGTTTTCAGCCTGAGATGAGGTTGATTTCAGAACGCCAAACATAAAAATGTTGATAACTTTGGAAAAACACTTCAGACAGCTTAGATTTGATGTGCAACTACTAGAAAGACCCTATCTGCTATAGTGGGAGGCGAACATTTCATGTTCTGAAGCTTCCCTGCAAAGTTATGGCACAATGCGTAAAACGCGTTTTCAGCCTGAGATAAGGTTGATTCCGGAACGCCAAACATAAGAATGTTGATAACTTTGGAAAAAAACTTCAGACAGCTTAGATTTGATGTGCAACTACTAGAAAGACCCTTTCTGCTATAGTGGGATGTTAAAATTTCATGTTCTTAAGCTTCCCTGCAAAGTTATGGCAAAATATGTAAAACGCGTTTTCAGGCTGAGATTAGGTGGGTTCCGGAACGCCAAACATAAAAATGTTGATAACTTTAGAAAAACACTTCAAGACAGCTTAGATTTGAAGTGCAACTACTAGAAAGACCCTTTCTGCTATAGTGGGAGGTTAAAATTTCATTTTCTGAAGCTTCCCTGCAAAGTTATGGCACAATGCGTAAACCACGTTTTCAGCCTGAGATGAGGTTGATTTCAGAACGCCAAACATAAGAATGTTGATAACTTTGGAAAAACACTTCAGACAGCTTAGATTTGATGTGCAACTACTAGAAAGACCCTTTCTGCTATAGTGGGATGTTAAAATTTCATGTTCTTAAGCTTCCCTGCAAAGTTATGGCAAAATATGTAAAACGCGTTTTCAGGCTGAGATAAGGTGGGTTACGGAACGCCAAACATAAAAATGTTGATAAATTTAGAAAAACACTTCAAGACAGCTTAGATTTTATGTGCAACTACTAGAAAGACCCTTTCTGCTATAGTGGGAGGTTAAAATTTCATTTTCTGAAGCTTCCCTGCAAAGTTATGGCACAATGCGTAAAACGCGTTTTCAGCCTGAGATGAGGTGGGTACCAGAACGCCAATCATAAAAATGTTGATAACTTTGGAAATACACTTCAGACAGCTTAGATTTGAAGTGCAACTACTAGAAATACCCTTTCTGCAATAGTGGGAGGAGAAAATTTCATGTTCTGAAGTCTCCCTGCAAAGTTATGGCACAATGCAGAAAACGCGTTTTCAGCCAGAGATAAGGTGGGTTCCAGAACGCCAAACATAAAAATGTTGATAACTTTGGAAAAACACTTCAGTCAGCTTAGATTTGATGTGCAACTCCGAGAAAGACGCTTTCTGCTATATTGGGAGTTGAAAATTTCATGTTCTCAAGCTTTCCTGCAAAGTTATGGCACAATGCGTAAAACGCGTTTTCAGCCTGAGATAAGGTTGATTCCGGAACGCCAAACATAAGAATGTTGATAACTTTAGAAAAATACTTCAGACAGTTTAGATTTGATGTGCAACTACTAGAAAGACCCTATCTGCTATAGTGGGATGTTAAAATTTCATGTTCTGAAGCTTCCCTGCAAAGCTATGGCACAATGCCTGAAACGCGTTTTCAGCCTGAGATGAGGTTGATTTCAGAACGCCAAACATAAAAATGTTGATAACTTTGGAAAAACACTTCAGACAGCTTAGATTTGATGTGCAACTACTAGAAAGACCCTATCTGCTATAGTGGGAGGCGAACATTTCATGTTCTGAAGCTTCCCTGCAAAGTTATGGCACAATGCGTAAAACGCGTTTTCAGCCTGAGATAAGGTTGATTCCGGAACGCCAAACATAAGAATGTTGATAACTTTGGAAAAAAACTTCAGACAGCTTAGATTTGATGTGCAACTACTAGAAAGACCCTTTCTGCTATAGTGGGATGTTAAAATTTCATGTTCTTAAGCTTCCCTGCAAAGTTATGGCAAAATATGTAAAACGCGTTTTCAGGCTGAGATTAGGTGGGTTCCGGAACGCCAAACATAAAAATGTTGATAACTTTAGAAAAACACTTCAAGACAGCTTAGATTTGAAGTGCAACTACTAGAAAGACCCTTTCTGCTATAGTGGGAGGTTAAAATTTCATTTTCTGAAGCTTCCCTGCAAAGTTATGGCACAATGCGTAAACCACGTTTTCAGCCTGAGATGAGGTTGATTTCAGAACGCCAAACATAAAAATGTTGATAACTCAGGAAAAACTCTACAGACAGCTTGGATTTGATGTGCAACTACTAGAAATACCCTTTCTGCTCTAGTGGGAGGTGAAAATTTCATGTTCTTAAGCTTCCCTGCAAAGTTATGGCACAATGCAGAAAACACGTTTTCAGCCGGAGATAAGGTTGATTTCAGAACGCCAAACATAAAAATGTTGATAACTTTGGAAAAACACTTCAGACAGCTTAGATTTGATGTGCAACTACTAGAAATACCCTTTCTGCTCTAGTGGGAGGTGAAAATTTCATGTTCTAAAGCTTCCCTGCAAAGTTATGGCACAATGCAGAAAACGCGTTTTCAGCCTGAGATAAGGTGGGTACCAGAACGCCAAACATAAAAATGTTGATAACTTTGGAAATACACTTCAGACAGCTTAGATTTGAAGTGCAACTACTAGAAATACCCTTTCTGCAATAGTGGGAGGAGAAAATTTCATGTTCTGAAGTCTCCCTGCAAAGTTATGGCACAATGCAGAAAACGCGTTTTCAGCCTGAGATAAGGTCCATTCCGGAACGCCAAACATAAAAATATTGATAACTTTGGAAAAACACTTCAGACAGCTGAGATTTGATGTGCAACTACTAGAAAGACCCTTTCTGCTATATTGGGAGTTGAAAATTTCATGTTCTGAAGCTTTCCTGCAAAGTTATGGCACAATGCATAAAACGCGTTTTCAGCCTGAGATAAGGTTGATTCCGGAACGCCAAACATAAGAATGTTGATAACTTTAGAAAAACACTTCAGACAGCTTAGATTTGATGTGCAACTATTAGAAATACCCTTTCTGCTATAGTGGGAGGAGAAAATTTCATGTTCTGAAGTCTCCCAGCAAAGTTATGGCACAATGCAGAAAACCCGTTTTCAGCCTGAGATAAGGTGGTTTCCAGAACGCCAAACATAAAAATGTTGATAACTTTGGAAAAACACTTCAGACAGCTAAGATTTGATGTGCAACTACTAGAAAGACCCATTCTGCTATAGTGGGAGGTTAAAATTTCATGTTCTGAAGCTTCCCTGCAAAGTTATGGCACAATGCAGAAAACGCGTTTTCAGCCTGAGATAAGGTCGATTCCGGAGCGCCAAACATAAAAATGTTGATAACTTTGGAAAAACACTTCAGACAGCTTAGATTTGATGTGAGACTACTAGAAAGACCCTTTCTGCTATAGTGGGATATGAAAATTTCATGTTCTGAAGCTTCCCTGCAAAGTTATGGCAGAATGCGTAAATCGTGTTTTCAGCCTGAGATAAGGTCGATTCCGGAACGCCAAACATAAAAGTGTTGATGACTTTGGAAAAACACTTCAAACAGATTTGATTTGATATGCACCTACTCGAAAGACCCTTTCTGCTATAGTGGGAGGTGAAATTTTCATGTTCTGAAGCTTCCCTGCAAAGTTATGGCACAATGTAGAAAACGCGTTTTCGGCCTGAGATAAGGTCGATTCAGGAACACCATACATAAAAATATTGAAAACTTTCGAAAAATACTTCAGACAGCTTAGATTTGATGTGCAACTATGAGAAAGACCCTTTCTGCTACAGTGGGAGGTGAAAATATAATGTTCTGAAGCTTCCCTGCAAAGTTATGTCACAATGCGTAAAACGCGTTTTCAGCCTGAGATAAGGTTGATTCCGGAACGCCAAAAATAAGAATGTTGATAACTTTAGAAAAACACTTCAGATAGCTTAGATTTGATGTGCAACTACTAGAAAGACCCTTTTTGCTATAGTGGGAGGTGAAAATTTCATGTTCTGAAGCTTCCCTGCAAAGTTATGGCACAATGCAGAAAACCTGTTTTCAGCCTGAGATAAGGTGGTTTCCAGAACGCCAAACATAAAAATGTTGATAACTTTGGAAAAACACTTCAGACAGCTTAGATTTGATGTGCAACTACTAGAAAGACCCTTTCTGCTACAGTGGGAGGTGAAAATTTCATGTTCTGAAGCTTCCCTACAAAGTTATGCCACAATGCAGGAAACGCGTTTTCAGCCTGAGAAAAGGTCGATTCCGGAACGCCAATAATAAAAATATTGATAACTTTGGAAAAACACTTCAGACAGCTTAGATTTGATGTGCAACTACGAGAAAGACCCTTTCAGCTATATTGGGAGTTGAAAATTTCATGTTCTGAAGCTTTCCTGCAAAGTTATGGCACAATGTGTAAAACGCGTTTTCAGCCTGAGATAAGGTTGATTCCGGAACGCCAAACATAAGAATGTTGATAACTTTAGAAAAACACTTCAGACAGCTTAGATTTGATGTGCAACTACTAGAAAGACCCTTTCTGCTATAGTGGGATGTTAAAATTTCATGTTCTGAAGCTTCCCTGCAAAGTTATGGCAGAATGCGTCAATCGTGTTTTCAGCATGAGATAAGGTCGAATCCGGAAAGCCAAACAGAAAAGTCTTGATAAGTTTGGAAAAACACTTCAAACAGCTTTGATTTGATGTGCACCTACTCGAAACACCCTTTCTGCTATAGTGGGAGGTGAAATTTTCATGTTCTGAAGCTTCCCTGCAAAGTTATGGCACAATGCAGAAAACGCGTTTTCGGCCTGAGATAAGGTCGATTCAGGAACATCAAACATAAAAATGTTGAAAACTTTCGAAAAACACTTCAGACAGCTTAGATTTGATGTGTAACTACGAGAAAGACCCTTTCTGCTATAGTAGGAGGTGAAAATTTCATGTTCTGAAGCTTCCCTGCAAAGTTATGGCACAATGCGTAAAACCTGTTTTCAGCCTGAGATAAGGTCGATTCCGGAGCGCCAAACATAAAAATGTCGATAACTTTGGAAAAACACTTCAGACAGCTTAGATTTGATGTGAGACTACTAGAAAGACCCTTTCTGCTATAGTGGGATATGAAAATTTCATGTTCTGAAGCTTCCCTGCAAAGTTATGGCAGAATGCGTAAATCGTGTTTTCAGCCTGAGATAAGGTCGATTCCGGAACGCCAAACATAAAAGTGTTGATGACTTTGGAAAAACATTTCAAACAGATTTGATTTGACATGCACCTACTCGAAAGACCCTTTCTGCTATAGTGGGAGGTGAAATTTTCATGTTCTGAAGCTTCCCTGCAAAGTTATGGCACAATGTAGAAAACGCGTTTTCGGCCTGAGATAAGGTCGATTCAGGAACACCAAACATAAAAATGTTGAAAACTTTCGAAAAATACTTCAGACAGCTTAGATTTGATGTGCAACTATGAGAAAGACCCTTTCTGCTACAGTGGGAGGTGAAAATATAATGTTCTGAAGCTTCCCTGCAAAGTTATGTCACAATGCGTAAAACGCGTTTTCAGCCTGAGATAAGGTTGATTCCGGAACGCCAAAAATAAGAATGTTGATAACTTTAGAAAAACACTTCAGACAGCTCAGATTTGATGTGCAACTACTAGAAAGACCCTTTCCGCTATAGTTGGAGGTGAAAATTTCATGTTCTGAAGCTTCCCTGCAAAGTTATGGGACAATGCAGAAAACGATTTTTCATCCTGAGATAAGGTCGATTCCGGAACGCCAAACATAAAAATGTTGATAACTTTCGAAAAACACTTCAGACAGCTCAGTTTGTTGTGCAACTACTAGAAATACTCTTTCTGCTCTAGTGGGAGGTGAAAATTTCATGTTCTAAAGCTTCCCTGCAAAGTTATGGCACAATGCAGAAAACGGGTTTTCTGCCTGAGATAAGGTCGATTCCGGAACGCCAAACATAAAAATGTTGATAACTCAGGAAAAACTCTACAGACAGCTTTGATTTGATGTGCAACTACTGGAAAGACTGTTTCTGCTATAGTGGGAGGTGAAAATATCATGTTCTGAAGCTTCCCTGCAAAGTTATGGCACAATGCGTAAAACGCGTTTTCAGCTTGAGATAAGGTTGATTCCGGAACGCCAACATAAGAATGTTGATATCTTTGGAAAAACACTTCAGACACCTTAGATTTGATGTGCAACTACTAGAAATACCCTTTCTGATATAGTGGGAGGAGAAAATTTCATGTTCTGAAGTCGCCCTGCAAAGATATGGCACAATGCAGAAAACGCGTTTTCAGCCTGAGAAAAGGTCGATTCAGGAACACCAAACATAAAAATGTTGAAAACTTTCGAAAAACACGTCAGACAGATTAGATTTGATGTGCAACTACTAGAAAGACCCTTTCTGCTACAGCGGGATGTTAAAATTTCATGTTCTGAAGCTTCCCTGCAAAGTTATGGCAAAATATGTAAAACGCGTTTTCAGGCTGAGATAAGGTGGGTTCCAGAACGCCAAACACAAAAATGTTGATAACTTTGGAAAAACACTTCAGACAGCTTAGATTTTATGTGCAACTACTAGAAAGACCCTATCTGCTATAGTGGGACGCGAATATTTCATGTTCTGAAGCTTCCCTGAAAAGTTATGGCAAAATGCAGAAAACGCGTTTTCAGCCTGAGATAAGGTCGATTCCGGAACGCCAAACATAAAAATGTTGAGAACTTTGGAAAAACACTTCAGACAGCTAAGATTTGATGTGCAACTACGAGAAAGACGCATTCTGCTATAGTGGGAGGTTAAAATTTCATGTTCTGAAGCTTCCCTGCAAAGTTATGGCACAATTCAGAAAACGCGTTTTCAGCCTGAGATAATGTCGGTTCCGGAACGCCAAACGTAAAAATGTTGACAACTTTGGAAAAACACTTCAGACAGCTTAGATTTGATGTGCAACTACTAGAAAGACCCTTTCTGCTATAGTGGGATATGAAAATTTCATGTTCTGAAGCTTCCCTGCAAAGTTATGGCAGAATGCGTAAATCGTGTTTTCAGCCTGAGATACGGTCGATTCCGGAACGGCAAACATAAAAGTGTTGATAACTCAGGAAAAACTCTACAGACAGCTTAGATTTGATGTGCAACTACTAGAAATACCCTTACTGATATAGTGGGAGGAGAAAATTTCATGTTCTGAAGTCGCCCTGCAAAGTTATGGCACAATGCAGAAAACGTGTTTTCAGCCTGAGATAAGGTGGGTTCCAGAACGCCAAACATAAAAATGTTGATAACTTTGGAAAAACACTTCAGACAGCTTAGATTTGATGTGCAAATACTAGAAAGACCCTTTCTGCTATAGTGGGAGCTGAAAATTTCATGTTCTGAAGCTTCCCTGCAAAGTTATGGCACAATGCAGAAAACACGTTTTCAGCCTGAGATAAGCTCGATTCTGGAGCGCCAAACGTAAAAATGGTGTTAACTTTGGACAAAAACTTCAGACAGCTTAGATTTGATGAGCAACTACTAGAAAGACCCTTTTAGCTACAGTGGGACGTGAAAATTTCATGTTCTGAAGCTTCCCTGCAAAGTTATGCCACAATGCAGGAAACGCATTTTCAGCCTGAGATAAGGTCGATTCCGGAACGCCAAACATAAAAATGTTGATAACTTTGGAAAAACACTTCAAACAGCTTAGACTGAATGTGCAACTACTAGAAAGACCCTTTCTGCTATAGTGGGAGGTGAAAATTTCATGTTCTGGAGCTTACCTACAAAGTTTTGGCACAATGCAGAAAACGCGTTTTCATCCTCAGATAAGGTCGATTCCGGAACGCCAAACATCAAAATGTTGATAACTTTGGAAAAAAAACATCAGACAGCTTAGATTTGATGTGCAACTACTAGAAAGACCCTTTCTGCTATAGTGGGAGGTGAACATTTCATGTTCTGAAGCTTTCCTGCAAAGTTATGGCACAATGCGTAAAATGCGTTTTCAGCCTGAGATAAGGTTGATTCCGGAACCCCAAACATAAAAATGTTGATAACTTTGGACAAACACTTCAGACAGCTTAGATTTGATGTGCAACTACTAGAAAGACCCTTTCTGCTATAGTGGGAAATGAACATTTCATGATCTGAAGGTTCCCTGCAAAGTTATGGCACAATGCAGAAAATGCGTTTTCAGCCTGAGATAAGGTGGGTTCCAGAACGCCAAACATAAAAATGTTGATAACTTTGGAAAAACAGTTCAGACAGCTTAGATTTGATGTGCAACTACTAGAAAGACCCTATCTGCTATAGTGGGAGGCCTACATTTCATGTTCTGAAGCTTCCCTGAAAAGTTATGGCACAATGCAGAAAACACGTTTTCAGCCTGAGATTAGGTGGGTTCCAGAACGCCAAACATAAAAATGTTGATAACTTTGGAAAAACACTTCAGACAGCTTAGATTTGATGTGCAACTACTAGAAAGACCCTTTTAGCTACAGTGGGAGTTGAAAATTTCATGTTCTGAAGCTTCCCTGCAAAGTTATGCCACAATGCAGGAAACGCGTTTTCAGCCTGAGATAAGGTCGATTCCGGAACGCCAAACATAAAAATATTGATAACTTTGGAAAAACACTTCAGACAGCTTAGATTTGATGTGCAACTACTAGAAAGACCCTTTCTGCTATAGTGGGATGTTAAAATTTCATGTTCTGAAGCTTCCCTGCAAAGTTATGGCACAATGCGGAAAACGCGTTTTCAGCCTGAGATAAGGTCGTTTCCGGAACGCCAAACATAATAATGTTGAGAGCTTTCGAAAAACACTTCAGACAACTTAGATTTGATGTGCAACTACTAGAAAGACCCTGTCTGTTATAGTGGGAGTTGAAACTTTCATGTTCTGAAGCTTCCATGCAAAGTTAAGGAACAATGCAGAAAACGCGTTTTCAGCCTGAGATAAGGTGGGTTCCGGAACGCCAAACATAAAAATGTTGATAACTTTGGGAAAAACATTTCAGACAGCTTAGATTTGAAGTGCAACTACTGGAAAGACCCTTTATGCTATAGTGGGATGTGAAAATTTCATGTTCTGAAGCTTCCTTGCAAAGTTATGGCACAATGCAAAAAACGTGTTTTTAGCCTATGATAATGTGGGTTCCGGAGCGCCAAACGTAAAAATGTTGATAACTTTGGAAAAACACTTCAGATAGCTTAGATTTGATGTACAACGACTAGAAAGACCGTTTCTGCTATAGTGGGAGGTGAAAATTTCATGTTCTGAAGCTTTACTGCAAAGTTATGGCACAATGAAGAAAACGCGTTTTTAGCCTGAGATAAGGTGAGTTCCAGAACGCCAAACATAAAAATGTTGATAACTTTGGGAAAACACTTCAGACAGCTTAGATTTGATGTGCAACTACTAGAAAGACCATTTCTGCTTTTGTGGAAGGTGACAATTTCATGTTTTGAAGCTTCCCTGCAAAGTTATGGCACAATGCAGAAAACGCGTTTTCAGCCTGAGATTAGGTGGGTTCCAGAACGCCAAACTTAAAAATGTTGATACGTTTGGAAAAACACTTCAGACAGCTTAGATTTGATGTGCAACTACTAGAAAGACCCTTTCTGCTACAGTGGGAGGTGAAAATTTCATGTTCTGAAGCTTCCCTGCAAAGTTAAGCCAAAATGCAGGAAACGCGTTTTCAGCCTGAGATAAGGTCGTTTCCGGAACGCCAAACATAAAAATGTTGATAACTTTGGAAAAACACTTTCGACAGCTTAGATTTGATGTGCAACTACTAGAAAGACCCTTTCTGCTATAGTGGGAGGTTAAAATTTCATTTTCTGAAGCTTCCCTGCAAAGTTATGGCACAATGCGTTAAACGCGTTTTCAGCCTGAGATGAGGTTGATTTCAGAACGCCAAACATAAAAATGTTGATAACTTTGGAAAAAAACTTCGACAGCTTAGATTTGATGTGCAACTACTAGAAATACCCTTTCTGCTCTAGTGGGAGGTGAAAATTTCATGTTCTGAAGCTTCCCTGCAAAGTTATGGCACAATGCAGAAATCTCGTTTTCAGCTTGAGATAAGGTCGATTCCGAAACGCCAAACATAAAAATGTTGATAACTTTCGAAAAGCACTTCAGACAGCTTAGATTTGATGTGCAACTACTAGAAAGACCCTTTCTGCTATAGTGGGATGTGAAAATTTCATGTTCTGAAGCTTCCCTGCAAAGTTATGGCACAATGCAGAAAACGCGTTTTCAGCTTGAGATGAGGTGGGTTCCGGAACGCCAAACATAAAAATGTTGATAACTTTGGAAAAACACTTCAGACAGCTTAGATTTGATGTGCAACTATGAGAAAGACCATTTCTGCTACAGTGGGAGGTGAAAATTTCATGTTCTGAAGCTTCCCTGCAAAGTTATTGCACAATGCGTAAAACGCGTTTTCAGCCTGAGATAAGGTCGATTCCGGAACGCCAAACATAAAAATGTCGATAACTTTGGAAAAACACATCAGACAGCTTAGATTTGATGTGCAACTACTAGAAAGACCCTTTCTGCTATAGTGGGAGGTTAAAATTTCATGTTTGGAAGCTTCCATGCAAAGTTATGGCACAATGCAGACAACTCGTTTTCAGCCTGAGATGAGATCGATTCTGGAATGCCAAACATAAAAATGTTGATAACTTTCGAAAAACACTTCAGACAGCTTAGATTTGATGTGCAACTGCTAGAAAGACCCTTTCTGCTATAGTGGGATGTGAAAATTTCATGTTCTAAAGCTTCCTTGCAAAGTTATGCCACAATGCGTAAAACGCGTTTTCAGCCTGAGATAAGGTCGATTCCGGAACGCCAAACATAAAAATGTCGATAACTTTGGAAAAACACATCAGACAGCTTAGATTTGATGTGCAACTACTAGAAAGACCCTTTCTGCTATAGTGGGACGTGAAAATTTCATGTTCTGAAGCTTCCCTGCAAAGTTATGGCACAATGCAGAAAACGCGTTTTCAGCTTGAGATGAGGTGGGTTCCGGAACGCCAAACATAAAAATGTTGATAACTTTGGAAAAACACTTCAAACAACTTAGATTTGATGTGCAACTACTAGAAAGACCCTTTCTGCTATAGTGGGATGTTAAAATTTCATGTTCTGAAGCTTCCCTCAAAGTTATGGCAAAATATGTAAAACGCGTTTTCAGGCTGAAATAAGGTGGGTTCCGGAACGCCAAACATAAAAATGTTGATAACTTTGGAAAAACACTTCAGACAGCTTAGATTTGATGTGCAACTACTAGAAAGACCCTTTCTGCTATAGTCGGATGTTAAAATTTCATGTTCTTAAGCTTCCCTGCAAAGTTATGGCACAATGCGAAAAACGCGTTTTCAGCCTGAGATAAGGTTGATTTCAGAACGCCAAACATAAAAATGTTGAGAACTTTGGAAAAACACTTCAGACAGCTAAGATTTGATGAGCAACTACTAGAAAGATCCATTCTGCTATAGTGGGAGGTGAAATTTTCATGTTCTGAAGTTTCCCTGCAAAGTTAAGGCACAATGCAGAACACGCGTTTTCAGCCTGAGATAAGGTTGATTTCAGAACGCCAAACATAAAAATGTTGAAAACTTTCGAAAAACACTTCAGACAGCTTAGATTTGATGTGCAACTACGAGAAAGAGCCTTTCTGCTATAGTGGGAGGTGAAAATATCATGTTCTGAAGCTTCCCTGCAAAGTTATGGCACAATGCGTGAAGCGCGTATTCAGCCTGAGATGAGGTTGATTTCAGAACGCCAAACATAAAAATGTTGATAACTCAGGAAAAACTCTACAGACAGCTTAGATTTGATGTGCAACTACTAGAAATACCCTTTCTGCTCTAGTGGGAGGTGAAAATTTCATGTTCTTAAGCTTCCCTGCAAAGTTATGGCACAATGCAGAAAACGCGTTTTCAGCCGGAGATAAGGTTGATTCCGAAACGCCAAACATAAAAATGTTGATAACTTTGGAAAAACACTTTCGACAGCTTAGATTTGATGTGCAACTACTAGAAAGACCCTTTCTGCTATAGTGGGAGGTAAACATTTCATGTTCTGAAGCTTCCCTGCAAAGTTATGGCACAATGCGTAAAACGCGTTTTCAGCCTGAGATGAGGTTGATTTCAGAACGCCAAACATAAAAATGTTGATAACTTTGGAAAAACACTTCAGACAGCTAAGATTTGATGTGCAACTACTAGAAAGACCCATTCTGCTATAGTGGGAGGTTAAAATTTCATGTTCTGAAGCTTCCCTGCAAAGTTATGGCACAATGCAGAAAACGCGTTTTCAGCCTGAGATAAGGTCGATTCCGGAGCGCCAAACATAAAAATGTTGATAACTTTGGAAAAACACTTCAGACAGCTTAGATTTGATGTGAGACTACAAGAAAGACCCTTTCTGCTATAGTGGGATATGAAAATTTCATGTTCTGAAGCTTCCCTGCAAAGTTATGGCGGAATGCGTAAATCGTGTTTTCAGCCTGAGATAAGGTCGATTCCGGAGCGCCAAACATAAAAGTGTTGATAACTTTCGAAAAACACTTCAGACAGCTTAGATTTGATGTGCAACTACAAGAAAGACCCTTTCTGCTATAGTGGGAGGTGAAAATATCATGTTCTGAAGCTTCCCTGCAAAGTTATGCCACAATGCGTAAAACGCGTTTTCAGCCTGAGATGAGGTTGATTTCAGAACGCGAAACATAAAAATGTTGATAACTCAGGAAAAACTCTATAGACAGCTTAGATTTGATGTGCAACTACTAGAAAGACCCTTTCTGCTATAGTGGGATGTTAAAATGTCATGTTCTTAAGCTTCCCTGCAAAGTTATGGCACAATGCGAAAAACGCGTTTTCAGCCTGAGATGAGGTTGATTTCAGAACGCCAAACATAAAAATGTTGAGAACTTTGGAAAAACACTTCAGACAGCTAAGATTTGATGTGCAACTACTAGAAAGACCCATTCTGCTATAGTGGGAGGTGAAATTTTCATGTTCTGAAGCTTCCCTGCAAAGTTATGGCACAATGCAGAAAACGCGTTTTCGGCCTGAGATATGGTCGATTCAGGAACACCAAACATAAAAATGTTGAAAACTTTCGAAAAACACTTCAGACAGCTTAGATTTGATGTGCAACTACGAGAAAGAGTCTTTCTGCTATAGTGGGAGGTGAAAATATCATGTTCTGAAGCTTCCCTGCAAAGTTATGGCACAATGCGTGAAACGCGTTTTCAGCCTGAGATGAGGTTGATTTCAGAACGCCAAACATAAAAATGTTGATAACTCAGGAAAAACACTACAGACAGCTTAGATTTGATGTGCAAATACTAGAAAGACCCTTTCTGCTATAGTGGGAGCTGAAAATTTCATGTTCTGAAGCTTCCCTGCAAAGTTATGGCACAATGCAGAAAACACGTTTTCAGCCTGAGATAAGCTCGATTCTGGAGCGCCAAACGTAAAAATGGTGTTAACTTTGGAAAAAAACTTCAGACAGCTGAGATTTGATGTGCAACTACTAGAAAGACCCTTTCTGCTATAGGGGGAGGTGAAAATTTCATTTTCTGAAGCTTCCCTGCAAAGTTATGGCACAATGCAGAAAACGCGTTTTCAGCCTGAGATAAGGTGGGTTCCAGAACGCCAAACATAAAAATGTTGATAACTTTGGAAAAACACTTCAGACAGCTTAGATTTGATGAGCAACTACTAGAAAGACCCTTTTAGCTACAGTGGGACGTGAAAATTTCATGTTCTGAAGCTTCCCTGCAAAGTTATGCCACAATGCAGGAAACGCATTTTCAGCCTGAGATAAGGTCGATTCCGGAACGCCAAACATAAAAATGTTGATAACTTTGGAAAAACACTTCAAACAGCTTAGACTGAATGTGCAACTACTAGAAAGACCCTTTCTGCTATAGTGGGAGGTGAAAATTTCATGTTCTGGAGCTTACCTACAAAGTTTTGGCACAATGCAGAAAACGCGTTTTCATCCTCAGATAAGGTCGATTCCGGAACGCCAAACATCAAAATGTTGATAACTTTGGAAAAAAAACATCAGACAGCTTAGATTTGATGTGCAACTACTAGAAAGACCCTTTCTGCTATAGTGGGAGGTGAACATTTCATGTTCTGAAGCTTTCCTGCAAAGTTATGGCACAATGCGTAAAATGCGTTTTCAGCCTGAGATAAGGTTGATTCCGGAACCCCAAACATAAAAATGTTGATAACTTTGGACAAACACTTCAGACAGCTTAGATTTGATGTGCAACTACTAGAAAGACCCTTTCTGCTATAGTGGGAAATGAACATTTCATGATCTGAAGGTTCCCTGCAAAGTTATGGCACAATGCAGAAAATGCGTTTTCAGCCTGAGATAAGGTGGGTTCCAGAACGCCAAACATAAAAATGTTGATAACTTTGGAAAAACAGTTCAGACAGCTTAGATTTGATGTGCAACTACTAGAAAGACCCTATCTGCTATAGTGGGAGGCCTACATTTCATGTTCTGAAGCTTCCCTGAAAAGTTATGGCACAATGCAGAAAACACGTTTTCAGCCTGAGATTAGGTGGGTTCCAGAACGCCAAACATAAAAATGTTGATAACTTTGGAAAAACACTTCAGACAGCTTAGATTTGATGTGCAACTACTAGAAAGACCCTTTTAGCTACAGTGGGAGTTGAAAATTTCATGTTCTGAAGCTTCCCTGCAAAGTTATGCCACAATGCAGGAAACGCGTTTTCAGCCTGAGATAAGGTCGATTCCGGAACGCCAAACATAAAAATATTGATAACTTTGGAAAAACACTTCAGACAGCTTAGATTTGATGTGCAACTACTAGAAAGACCCTTTCTGCTATAGTGGGATGTTAAAATTTCATGTTCTGAAGCTTCCCTGCAAAGTTATGGCACAATGCGGAAAACGCGTTTTCAGCCTGAGATAAGGTCGTTTCCGGAACGCCAAACATAAAAATGTTGAGAGCTTTCGAAAAACACTTCAGACAACTTAGATTTGATGTGCAACTACTAGAAAGACCCTGTCTGTTATAGTGGGAGTTGAACATTTCATGTTCTGAAGCTTCCATGCAAAGTTAAGGAACAATGCAGAAAACGCGTTTTCAGCCTGAGATAAGGTGGGTTCCGGAACGCCAAACATAAAAATGTTGATAACTTTGGGAAAAACATTTCAGACAGCTTAGATTTGAAGTGCAACTACTGGAAAGACCCTTTATGCTATAGTGGGATGTGAAAATTTCATGTTCTGAAGCTTCCTTGCAAAGTTATGGCACAATGCAAAAAACGTGTTTTTAGCCTATGATAATGTGGGTTCCGGAGCGCCAAACGTAAAAATGTTGATAACTTTGGAAAAACACTTCAGATAGCTTAGATTTGATGTACAACGACTAGAAAGACCGTTTCTGCTATAGTGGGAGGTGAAAATTTCATGTTCTGAAGCTTTACTGCAAAGTTATGGCACAATGAAGAAAACGCGTTTTTAGCCTGAGATAAGGTGAGTTCCAGAACGCCAAACATAAAAATGTTGATAACTTTGGGAAAACACTTCAGACAGCTTAGATTTTATGTGCAACTACTAGAAAGACCATTTCTGCTTTTGTGGAAGGTGACAATTTCATGTTTTGAAGCTTCCCTGCAAAGTTATGGCACTATGCAGAAAACGCGTTTTCAGCCTGAGATTAGGTGGGTTCCAGAACGCCAAACTTAAAAATGTTGATACGTTTGGAAAAACACTTCAGACAGCTTAGATTTGATGTGCAACTACTAGAAAGACCCTTTCTGCTACAGTGGGAGGTGAAAATTTCATGTTCTGAAGCTTCCCTGCAAAGTTAAGCCAAAATGCAGGAAACGCGTTTTCAGACTGAGATAAGGTCGTTTCCGGAACGCCAAATATAAAAATGTTGATAACTTTGGAAAAACACTTTCGACAGCTTAGATTTGATGTGCAACTACTAGAAAGACCCTTTCTGCTATAGTGGGAGGTTAAAATTTCATTTTCTGAAGCTTCCCTGCAAAGTTATGGCACAATGCGTTAAACGCGTTTTCAGCCTGAGATGAGGTTGATTTCAGAACGCCAAACATAAAAATGTTGATAACTTTGGAAAAAAACTTCGACAGCTTAGATTTGATGTGCAACTACTAGAAATACCCTTTCTGCTCTAGTGGGAGGTGAAAATTTCATGTTCTGAAGCTTCCCTGCAAAGTTATGGCACAATGCAGAAATCTCGTTTTCAGCTTGAGATAAGGTCGATTCCGAAACGCCAAACATAAAAATGTTGATAACTTTCGAAAAGCACTTCAGACAGCTTAGATTTGATGTGCAACTACTAGAAAGACCCTTTCTGCTATAGTGGGATGTGAAAATTTCATGTTCTGAAGCTTCCCTGCAAAGTTATGGCACAATGCAGAAAACGCGTTTTCAGCTTGAGATGAGGTGGGTTCCGGAACGCCAAACATAAAAATGTTGATAACTTTGGAAAAACACTTCAGACAGCTTAGATTTGATGTGCAACTATGAGAAAGACCATTTCTGCTATAGTGGGAGGTGAAAATTTCATGTTCTGAAGCTTCCCTGCAAAGTTATTGCACAATGCGTAAAACGCGTTTTCAGCCTGAGATAAGGTCGATTCCGGAACGCCAAACATAAAAATGTCGATAACTTTGGAAAAACACATCAGACAGCTTAGATTTGATGTGCAACTACTAGAAAGACCCTTTCTGCTATAGTGGGAGGTTAAAATTTCATGTTTGGAAGCTTCCATGCAAAGTTATGGCACAATGCAGACAACTCGTTTTCAGCCTGAGATAAGATCGATTCTGGAATGCCAAACATAAAAATGTTGATAACTTTCGAAAAACACTTCAGACAGCTTAGATTTGATGTGCAACTGCTAGAAAGACCCTTTCTGCTATAGTGGGATGTGAAAATTTCATGTTCTGAAGCTTCCTTGCAAAGTTATGCCACAATGCGTAAAACGCGTTTTCAGCCTGAGATAAGGTCGATTCCGGAACGCCAAACATAAAAATGTCGATAACTTTGGAAAAACACATCAGACAGCTTAGATTTGATGTGCAACTACTAGAAAGACCCTTTCTGCTATAGTGGGACGTGAAAATTTCATGTTCTGAAGCTTCCCTGCAAAGTTATGGCACAATGCAGAAAACGCGTTTTCAGCTTGAGATGAGGTGGGTTCCGGAACGCCAAACATAAAAATGTTGATAACTTTGGAAAAACACTTCAAACAACTTAGATTTGATGTGCAACTACTAGAAAGACCCTTTCTGCTATAGTGGGATGTTAAAATTTCATGTTCTGAAGCTTCCCTCAAAGTTATGGCAAAATATGTAAAACGCGTTTTCAGGCTGAAATAAGGTGGGTTCCGGAACGCCAAACATAAAAATGTTGATAACTTTGGAAAAACACTTCAGACAGCTTAGATTTGATGTGCAACTACTAGAAAGACCCTTTCTGCTATAGTCGGATGTTAAAATTTCATGTTCTTAAGCTTCCCTGCAAAGTTATGGCACAATGCGAAAAACGCGTTTTCAGCCTGAGATAAGGTTGATTTCAGAACGCCAAACATAAAAATGTTGACAACTTTGGAAAAACACTTCAGACAGCTAAGATTTGATGTGCAACTACTAGAAAGATCCATTCTGCTATAGTGGGAGGTGAAATTTTCATGTTCTGAAGCTTCCCTGCAAAGTTAAGGCACAATGCAGAAAACGCGTTTTCAGCCTGAGATAAGGTTGATTTCAGAACGCCAAACATAAAAATGTTGAAAACTTTCGAAAAACACTTCAGACAGCTTAGATTTGATGTGCAACTACGAGAAAGAGCCTTTCTGCTATAGTGGGAGGTGAAAATATCATGTTCTGAAGCTTCCCTGCAAAGTTATGGCACAATGCGTGAAGCGCGTATTCAGCCTGAGATGAGGTTGATTTCAGAACGCCAAACATAAAAATGTTGATAACTCAGGAAAAACTCTACAGACAGCTTAGATTTGATGTGCAACTACTAGAAATACCCTTTCTGCTCTAGTGGGAGGTGAAAATTTCATGTTCTTAAGCTTCCCTGCAAAGTTATGGCACAATGCAGAAAACGCGTTTTCAGCCGGAGATAAGGTTGATTCCGAAACGCCAAACATAAAAATGTTGATAACTTTGGAAAAACACTTTCGACAGCTTAGATTTGATGTGCAACTACTAGAAAGACCCTTTCTGCTATAGTGGGAGGTAAACATTTCATGTTCTGAAGCTTCCCTGCAAAGTTATGGCACAATGCGTAAAACGCGTTTTCAGCCTGAGATGAGGTTGATTTCAGAACGCCAAACATAAAAATGTTGATAACTTTGGAAAAACACTTCAGACAGCTAAGATTTGATGTGCAACTACTAGAAAGACCCATTCTGCTATAGTGGGAGGTTAAAATTTCATGTTCTGAAGCTTCCCTGCAAAGTTATGGCACAATGCAGAAAACGCGTTTTCAGCTTGAGATAAGGTCGATTCCGGAGCGCCAAACATAAAAATGTTGATAACTTTGGAAAAACACTTCAGACAGCTTAGATTTGATGTGAGACTACAAGAAAGACCCTTTCTGCTATAGTGGGATATGAAAATTTCATGTTCTGAAGCTTCCCTGCAAAGTTATGGCGGAATGCGTAAATCGTGTTTTCAGCCTGAGATAAGGTCGATTCCGGAGCGCCAAACATAAAAGTGTTGATAACTTTCGAAAAACACTTCAGACAGCTTAGATTTGATGTGCAACTACAAGAAAGACCCTTTCTGCTATAGTGGGAGGTGAAAATATCATGTTCTGAAGCTTCCCTGCAAAGTTATGCCACAATGCGTAAAACGCGTTTTCAGCCTGAGATGAGGTTGATTTCAGAACGCGAAACATAAAAATGTTGATAACTCAGGAAAAACTCTATAGACAGCTTAGATTTGATGTGCAACTACTAGAAAGACCCTTTCTGCTATAGTGGGATGTTAAAATGTCATGTTCTTAAGCTTCCCTGCAAAGTTATGGCACAATGCGAAAAACGCGTTTTCAGCCTGAGATGAGGTTGATTTCAGAACGCCAAACATAAAAATGTTGAGAACTTTGGAAAAACACTTCAGACAGCTAAGATTTGATGTGCAACTACTAGAAAGACCCATTCTGCTATAGTGGGAGGTGAAATTTTCATGTTCTGAAGCTTCCCTGCAAAGTTATGGCACAATGCAGAAAACGCGTTTTCGGCCTGAGATATGGTCGATTCAGGAACACCAAACATAAAAATGTTGAAAACTTTCGAAAAACACTTCAGACAGCTTAGATTTGATGTGCAACTACGAGAAAGAGTCTTTCTGCTATAGTGGGAGGTGAAAATATCATGTTCTGAAGCTTCCCTGCAAAGTTATGGCACAATGCGTGAAACGCGTTTTCAGCCTGAGATGAGGTTGATTTCAGAACGCCAAACATAAAAATGTTGATAACTCAGGAAAAACACTACAGACAGCTTAGATTTGATGTGCAACTACTAGAAATACCCTTTCTGCTCTAGTGGGAGGTGAAAATTTCATGTTCTTAAGCTTCCCTGCAAAGTTATGGCACAATGCAGAAAACGCGTTTTCAGCCGGAGATAAGGTCGATTCCGAAACGCCAAACATAAAAATGTTGATAACTTTGGAAAAACACTTTCGACAGCTTAGATTTGATGTGCAACTACTAGAAAGACCCTTTCTGCTATAGTGGGAGGTAAAAATTTCATGTTCTGAAGCTTCCCTGCAAAGTTATGGCACAATAAGTAAAACGCGTTTTCAGCCTGAGATGAGGTTGATTTCAGAACGCCAAACATAAAAATGTTGATAACTTTGGAAAAACACTTCAGACAGCTAAGATTTGATGTGCAACTACTAGAAAGACCCATTCTGCTATAGTGGGAGGTTAAAATTTCATGTTCTGAAGCTTCCCTGCAAAGTTATGGCACAATGCAGAAAACGCGTTTTCAGCCTGATATGAGGTTGATTTCAGAAAGCCAAACATAAAAATGTTGATAACTCAGGAAAAACTCTATAGACAGCTTAGATTTGATGTGCAACTACTAGAAATACGCTTTCTTCTCTAGTGGGAGGTGAAAATTTCATGTTCTAAAGCTTCCCTGCAAAGTTATGGCACAATGCAGAAAACGCATTTTCAGCCTGAGATAAGGTCGATTCCGGAGCGCCAAACATAAAAATGTTGATAACTTTGGAAATACACTTCAGACAGCTTAGATTTGATGTGCAACTACTAGAAATACCCTTTCTGCTATAGTGGGAGGAGAAAATTTCATGTTCTGAAGTCTCCCTGCAAAGTTATGGCACAATGCAGAAAACGCGTTTTCAGCCAGAGATAAGGTGGGTTCCAGAACGCCAAACATAAAAATGTTGATAACTTTGGAATAACACTTCAGACAGCTTAGATTTGATGTGCAACTACTAGAAAGACCCTTTCTGCTATAGTGGGAGGTGAAAATTTCATGTTCTGAAACTTGCCTGCAAAGTTATGGCACAATGCAGAAAACGCGTTTTCAGCCTGAGATAAGGTGGGTTCCAGAACGCCAAACATAAGAATGTTGATAACTTTGGAAAAACACTTCAGACATCTTAGATTAGATGTGCAACTACTAGAAAGACCCTTTCTGCTATAGTGGGAGGTGAAAATGTCATGTTCTGAAGCTTCCCTGCAAAGTTATGGCAAAATATGTAATGCGCGTTTTCAGCCTGAGATAAGGTCGATTCTGGAACGCCAAACATAAAAATGTTGATAACTTTGGAAAAACACTTCAAACAGCTTAGATTTGATGTGCAACTACGAGAAAGAGCCTTTCTGCTATAGTGGGAGGTAAAAATTTCATGTTCTGAAGCTTCCCTGCAAAGTTATGGCACAATGCGTAAAACGCGTTTTCAGCCTGAGATGAGGTTGATTTCAGAACGCCAAACATAAAAATGTTGATAACTTTGGAAAAACACTTCAGACAGCTAAGATTTGATGTGCAACTACCAGAAAGACCCATTCTGCTATAGTGGGAGATTAAAATTTCATGTTCTGAAGCTTCCCTGCAAAGTTATGGCACAATGCAGAAAACGCGTTTCCAGCTTGAGATGAGGTGGGTTCCGGAACGCCAAACATAAAAATGTTGATAACTTTGGAAAAACACTTCAAACAACTTAGATTTGATGTGCAACTACTAGAAAGACCCTTTCTGCTATAGTGGGATGTTAAAATTTCATGTTCTGAAGCTTCCCTCAAAGTTATGGCAAAATATGTAAAACGCGTTTTCAGGCTGAAATAAGGTGGGTTCCGGAACGCCAAACATAAGAATGTTGATAACTTTGGAAAAACACTTCAGACAACTTAGATTTGAAGTGCAACTACTAGAAATACCCTTTCTGCTATAGTGGGAGGAGAAAATTTCATGTTCTGAAGTCTCCCTGCAAAGTTATGGCACAATGCAGAAAACGCGTTTTCAGCCTGAGATAAGGTGGGTTCCAGAACGCCAAACATAAAAATGTTGATAACTTTGGAAAAACACTTCAGACAGCTTAGATTTGATGTGCAACTACTAGAAAGACCCTTTCTGCTATAGTGGGATGTTAAAATTTCATGTTCTAAAGCTTCCCTGCAAAGTTATGGCACAATGCGAAAAACGCGTTTTCAGCCTGAGATAAGGTTGATTTCAGAACGCCAAACATAAAAATGTTGAGAACTTTGGAAAAACACTTCAGACAGCTAAGATTTGATGTGCAACTACTAGAAAGACCCATTCTGCTATAGTGGGAGGTGAAATTTTCATGTTCTGAAGCTTCCCTGCAAAGTTAAGGCACAATGCAGAAAACGCGTTTTCAGCCTGAGATAAGGTTGATTTCAGAACGCCAAACGTAAAAATGTTGAAAACTTTCGAAAAACACTTCAGACAGCTTAGATTTGATGTGCAACTACGAGAAAGAGCCTTTCTGCTATAGTGGGAGGTGAAAATATCATGTTCTGAAGCTTCCCTGCAAAGTTATGGCACAATGCGTGAAACGCGTTTTCAGCCTGAGATGAGGTTGATTTCAGAACGCCAAACATAAAAATGTTGATAACTCAGGAAAAACTCTACAGACAGCTTAGATTTGATGTGCAACTACTAGAAATACCCTTTCTGCTCTAGTGGGAGGTGAAAATTTCATGTTCTTAAGCTTCCCTGCAAAGTTATGGCACAATGCAGAAAACGCGTTTTCAGCCGGAGATAAGGTTGATTCCGAAACGCCAAACATAAAAATGTTGATAACTTTGGAACAACACTTCATTCAGCTTAGATTTGATGTGCAACTACTAGAAAGACCCTTTCTGCTGTAGTGGGAGGTAAACATTTCATGTTCTGAAGCTTCCCTGCAAAGTTATGGCACAATGCGTAAAACGCGTTTTCAGCCTGAGATGAGGTTGATTTCAGAACGCCAAACATAAAAATGTTGATAACTTTGGAAAAACACTTCAGACAGCTAAGATTTGATGTGCAACTACTAGAAAGACCCATTCTGCTATAGTGGGAGGTTAAAATTTCATGTTCTGAAGCTTCCCTGCAAAGTTATGGCACAATTCAGAAAACGCGTTTTCAGCCTGAGATAAGGTCGATTCCGGAGCGCCAAACATAAAAATGTTGATAACTTTGGAAAAACATTCCAGACAGCTTAGATTTGATGTGCAACTATGAGAAAGACCCTTTCTGCTATAGTGGGAGGTGAAAATGTCATGTTCTGAAGCTTCCCTGCAAAGTTATGGCAAATTGCGTAAAACACGTTTTCAGCCTGAGATGAGGTCGATTCCGCAACGCCAAACGTAAAAATGTTGATAACTCAGGAAAAACACTTCAGACAGCTTAGATTTGATGTGCAACTGCTAGAAAGACCCTTTCTGCTATAGTTGGGGGTGAAAATTTCATGTTCTGAAGCTTTCCTTCAAAGTTAATGGCAAATTGCGTAAAACGCGTTTTCAGCCTGAGATAAGGTTGTTTCTTGAACGCCAAACATAAAAATGGTGTTTACTTTGGAAAAACACTACAAACAGCGTAGATTTGATGTGCAACTACCAGAAAGACCCTTTCTGCTATAGTTGGAGGTGAAAATATCATGTTCTGAAGCTTCCCTGAAAAGTTTTGGCACAATGCAGAAAACGCGTTTTCAGCTTTAGATTAGGTGGGTTCCTGAACGGCAAACATAAAAATGTTGATAACTTTGGAAAAACACATCAGACAGCTTAGATTTGATCTGCAACTACTAGAAAGACCCTTTCTGCTGTGGTGGGAGGTGAAAATTTCATGTTCTGAAGATTCCTTGCAAAGTTATGGCACAATGCAGGAAACGCGTTTTCAGCCTGAGATAAGGTCGATTCAGGAACACCAAACATAAAAATGTTGAAAACTTTCGAAAAACATTTCAGACAGCTTAGATTTGATGTGCAACTACTAGAAAGACCCTTTCTGCTATAGTGGGAGGTGAAAATTTCATGTTCTGAAGCTTCCCTGCAAAGTTATGGGACAATGCAGAAAGCGATTTTTCATCCTGAGATAAGGTCGATTCCGGAACGCCAAACATAAAAATGTTGATAACTTTCGAAAAACACTTCAGACAGCTTAGATTTCATGTGCAACTACTAGAAAGACCCTTTCTGCTATAGTGGGAGGTGAACATTTCATGTTCTGAAGCTTCCCTGCAAAGTCATGGCACAATGCGTAAAACGTGTTTTCAGGCTAAGACAAGGTCGATTCCGGAACGCCAAACATAAAAATGTTGATAACTTTGGAAAAACACATCAGACAGCTTAGATTTGATCTGCAACTACTAGAAAGACTCTTTCTGCTATAGTGGGAGGTTAAATTTTCATGTTCGGAAGCTTCCATGCAAAGTTATGGCACAATGCAGACTACGCGTTTTCAACCTGAGATAAGGTCGATTCTGGAACGCCAAACGTAAAAATGTTGATAACTTTGGAAAAACATTTCAGACAGCTTAGATTTGATGTGCAACTACTAGAAAGACCCTTTCTGGTATTGTGGGAAGTGAAAATTTCATGTTCTGAAGCTTCCCTGCAAAGTTATGGCACAATGCAGAAAACGCGTTTTCAGCTTGTGATAACGTGGGTTCCGGAACGCCAAACATAAAAATGTTGATAACTATCGAAAAACACTTCAGACAGCTTAGATTTGATGTGCAAATACTAGAAAGACCCTTTCTGCTATAGTGGGACGTGAAAATTTCATGTTCTGAAGCTTCCCTGCAAAGTTATGGGACAATGCAGAAAACGATTTTTCATCCTGAGATAAGGTTGATTCCCGACCGCCAAACATGAAAATGTTCATAACTTTGGAAAAACACTTCAGACAGCTTACATTTGATGTGCAACTACTAGAAAGACCCTTTCTGCTATAGTGGGAGGTGAACATTTCATGTTCTGAAGCTTCCCTGCAAAGTTATGGCACAATGCGTAAAACGCGTTTTCAGCCTAAGATAAGGTCGATTCCAGAACGCCAAACATAAAAATGTTGATAACTTTGGAAAAACACATCAGACAGCTTAGATTTGATCTGCAACTACTAGAAAGACCCTTTCTGCTGTGGTGGGTGGTGAAAATTTCATGTTCTGAAGATTCCTTGCAAAGTTATGGCACAATGCAGGAAACGCGTTTTCAGCCTGAGATAAGGTCGATTCAGGAACACCAAACATAAAAATGTTGAAAACTTTCGAAAAACACTTCAGACAGCTTAGATTTGATGTCCAACTACTAGAAAGACCCTTTCTGCTATAGTGGGAGGTTAAAATTTCATGTTCTGAAGCTTCCCTGTAAAGTTATGGGACAATGCAGAAAGCGATTTTTCATCCTGAGATAAGGTCGATTCCGGAACGCCTAACATAAAAATGTTGATAACTTTCGAAAAACACTTCAGACAGCTTAGATTTCATGTGCAACTACTAGAAAGACCCTTTCTGCTATAGTGGGAGGTGAACATTTCATGTTCTGAAGCTTCCCTGCAAAGATATGGCGCAATGCAGAAAACGCGTTTTCAGCTTGAGATAAGGTGGGTTCCGGAACGCCAAACATAAAAATGTTGATAACTTTGGAAAAACACTTCAGACAGCTTAGATTTGATGTGCAACTACTAGAAAGACCCTTTCTGCTATAGTGGGAGGTGAACATTTCATGTTCTGAAGCTTCCCTGAGAAGTTATGGCACAATGCAGAAAACGCGTTTTCAGCCTGAGATAAGGTGGTTTCCGAAACGCCAAACGTAAAAATGTTGATAACTTTGGAACAACACTTCAGACAACTTAGATTTAATGTGCAACGACTAGAAATACCCTTTCTGCTATAGTGGGAGGTCAAAATTTCATTTTCTGAAGCTTCCCTGCAAAGTTATGGCACAATGCGTGAAACGCGTTTTCAGCCTGAGATACGGTCGATTCCGGAACGCCAAACATAAAAATGTTGATAACTTTCGAAAAACACTTCAGTCAGCTTAGATTTAATGTGCAACTACTAGAAAAACCCATTCTGCTGTAGTGGGAGGTGAAAATTTCATGTTCTGAAGATTCCCTGCAAAGTTATGGGACAATGCATACAACGCGTTTTCAGCCAGAGATAAGGTGGGTTCCAGAACGCCAAACATAAAAATGTTGATAACTTTGGAAAAACACTTCAGACAGCTTAGATTTGATGTGCAACTACTAGAAAGACCCTTTCTGCTACAGTGGGAGGTGAAAATTTCATGTTCTGAAGCTTCCCTGCAAAGTTATGGCACAATGCGTGACACGCGTTTTCAGCCTGAGATGAGGTTGATTTCAGAACGCCAAACATAAAAATGTTGATAACTCAGGAAAAACTCTACAGACAGCTTAGATTTGATGTGCAACTACTAGAAAGACCCTTTCTGCACTAGTGGGAGGTGAAAATTTCATGTTCTAAAGCTTCCCTGCAAAGTTATGGCACAATGCAGAAAACGCGTTTGCAGCCGGAGATAAGGTCGATTCCGGAGCGCCAAACATAAAAATGTTGATAACTTTAGAAAAACACTTCAGACAGCTTAGATTTGATGTGAGACTACCAGAAAGACCCTTTCTGCTATAGTGGGATATGAAAATTTCATGTTCTGAAGCTTCCCTGCAAAGTTATGGCAGAATGCGTAAATCGTGTTTTCAGCCAGAGATAAGGTCGATTCCGGAACGCCAAACATAAAAATGTTGAAAACTTTCGAAAAACACTTCAGACAGCTTAGATTTGATGTGCAACTACAAGAAAGACCCTATCTGCAGTATTGGGAGGCGAACATTTCATGTTCTGAAGCTTCCCTGCAAAGTTATGGCACAATGCGTAAAACGCGTTTTCAGCCTGAGATAAGGTTGATTCCGGGACGCCAAACATAAGAATGTTGATAACTTTGGAAAAACACTTCAGACAGCTTAGATTTGATGTGCAACTACTAGAAAGACCCTTTCTGCTATAGTGGGATGTTAAAATTTCATGTTCTGAAGCTTCCCTGCAAAGTTATCGCAAAATATGTAAAACGCGTTTTCAGGCTGAGATAAGGTGGGTTCCGGAACGCCAAACATAAAAATGTTGATAACTTTGGAAAAATACTTCAGACAGCTAAGATTTGATGTGCAACTACTAGAAAGACCCTTTCTGCTCTAGTGGGAGGTGAAAATTTCATGTTCTAAAGCGTCCCTGCAAAGTTATGGCACAATGCAGAAAACGCGTTTTCAGCCTGAGATAAGGTGGGTACCACAACGCCAAACATAAAAATGTTGATAACTTTGGAAATACACTTCAGACAGCTTAGATTTGATGTGCAACTACTAGAAAGACCCTTTCTGCTATAGTGGGATGTTAAAATTTCATGTTCTGAAGCTTCCCTGCAAAGTTACGGCACAATGCGTAAAACGCGTTTTCAGCTGGAGATAAGGTCGATTCCGAAACGCCAAACATAAAAATGTTTATTACTTTAGAAAAACACTTCAAGACAGCTTAGATTTGATGTGCACTTACTCGAAAGACCCTTTCTGCTATAGTGGGAGGTAAAAATTTCATGTTCTGACGCTTCCCTGCAAAGTTATGGCACAATGCAGAAAACGCGTTTTCAGCCTGAGATAAGGTCGATTCCGGAGCGCCAAACATAAAAATGTTGATAACTTTGGAAAAACACTTCAGACAGCTTAGATTTGATGTGAGACTACAAGAAAGACCCTTTCTGCAATAGTGGGATATGAAAATTTCATGTTCTGAAGCTTCCCTGCAAAGTTATGGCAGAATGCGTAAATCGTGTTTTCAGCCTGAGTTAAGGTCGATTCCGGAAAGCCAAACATAAAAATGTTGAAAACTTTCGAAAAACACTTCAGACAGCTTAGATTTGATGTGCAACTACAAGAAAGTCGCTATCTGCTATAGTGGGAGGCGAGCATTTCATGTTCTGAAGCTTCCCTGCAAAGTTATGGCACAATATGTAAAACGCGTTTTCAGGCTGAGATAAGGTGGGTTCCGGAACGCCAAACATAAAAATGTTGATAACTTTAGAAAAACACTTCAAGACAGCTTAGATTTGATGTGCAACTACTAGAAAGACCCTTTCTGCTCTAGTGGGAGGTGAAAATTTCATGTTCTAAAGCTTCCCTGCAAAGTTATGGCACAATGCAGAAAACGCGTTTTCAGCCGGAGATAAGGTCGATTCCGAAACACCAAACATAAATATGTTGATAACTTTGGAAAAACACTTTCGACAGCTTAGATTTGATGTGCACTTACTCGAAAGACCCTTTCTGCTATAGTGGGAGGTGAAATTATCATGTTCTGAAGCTTCCCTGCAAAGTTATGGCACAATGCCGAAAACGCGTTTTCGGCCTGAGATAAGGTCGATTCTGGAACGCCAAACATAAAAATATTGATAACTTTGGAAAAACACTTCAGACAGCTTAGATTTTATGTGCAACTACTAGAAATACCCTTTCTTCTATAGTGGGAGGTGAAAATTTAATGTTCTGAAGCTTCCCTGCCAAGTTATGGCACAATGCAGAAAACCTGTTTTCAGCCTGAGATAAGGTTGATTCGGGAACGCCAAACATAAGAATGTTGATAACTTTAGAATAACACTTCAGACAGCTTAGATTTGATGTGCAACTACTAGAAAGACCCTTTCTGCTATAGTGGGATGTTAAAATTTCATGTTCTGAAGCTTCCCTGCAAAGTTATGGCACAATGCGTAAAACGCGTTTTCAGCCTGAGATAAGGTTGATTCCGGAATGTCAAACATAAAAATGTTGATAACTTTAGAAAAACACTTCAAGACAGCTTAGATTTGATGTGCAACTACAAGAAAGTCCCTATCTGCTATAGTGGGAGGCGAACATTTCATGTTCTGAAGCTTCCCTGCAAAGTTATGGCACAATATGTAAAACGCGTTTTCAGCCTGAGATAAGGTTGATTCCGGAACGTCAAAGATAAAAATGTTGATAACTTTAGAAAAACACTTCAGACAGCTTAGATTTGATGTGAAACTACTAGAAAGACCCTTTCTGCTATAGTGGGAGTTGAAAATTTCATGTTCTGAAGCTTCCCTACAAAGTTATGCCACAATGCAGGAAACGCGTTTTCAGCCTGAGATAAGGTCGATTCCGGAACGCCAAACATAAAAATATTGATAACTTTGGAAAAACACTTCAGACAGCTTAGATTTCATGTGAAACTACTAGAAAGAACCTTTCTGCTATAGTGGGAGTTGAAAATTTCATGTTCTGAAGCTTTCCTGCAAAGTTATGGCACAATGCGTAAAACGCGTTTTCAGCCTGAGATAAGGTTGATTCTGGAACGCCAAACATAAGAATGTTGATAACTTTAGAAAAACACGTCAGACAGCTTAGATTTGATGTGCAACTACTAGAAAAACCCTTTCTGCAAAAGTGGGATGTTAAAATTTCATGTTCTGAAGCTTCCCTGCAAAGTTTTGGCAAAATATGTAAAACGTGTTTTCAGGCTGAGATAAGGTGGGTTCCGGAACGCCAAACATAAGAATGTTGATAACTTTGGAAAAACACTTCAGACAACTTAGATTTGATGTGCAACTACTAGAAATACCCTTTCTGCTATAGTGGGAGGAGAAAATTTCATGTTCTGAAGTCTCCTTGCAAAGTTATGGCACAATGCGTAAAACGCGTTTTCAGCCTGAGATAAGGTGGGTTCCGGAACGCCAAACATAAAAATGTTGATAACTTTAGAAAAACACTTCAAGACAGCTTAGATTTGATGTGCAACTACTAGAAAGACCCTTTCTGCTCTAGTGGGAGGTGAAAATTTCATGTTCTAAAGCTTCCCTGCAAAGTTATGGCACAATGCAGAAAACGCGTTTTCGGCCTGAGATAAGGTCGATTCTGGAACGCCAAACATAAAAATATTGATAACTTTGGAAAAACACTTCAGACAGCTTAGATTTGATGTGCAACTACTAGAAATACCCTTTCTTCTATAGTGGGAGGTGAAAATTTAATGTTCTGAAGCTTCCCTGCAAAGTTATGGCACAATGCAGAAAACCTGTTTTCAGCCTGAGATAAGGTTGATTCGGGAACGCCAAACATAAGAATGTTGATAACTTTAGAATAACACTTCAGACAGCTTAGATTTGATGTGCAACTACTAGAAAGACCCTTTCTGCTATAGTGGGATGTTAAAATTTCATGTTCTGAAGCTTCCCTGCAAAGTTATGGCACAATGCGTAAAACGCGTTTTCAGCCTGAGATAAGGTTGATTCCGGAACGTCAAACATAAAAATGTTGATAACTTTAGAAAAACACTTCAAGACAGCTTAGATTTGATGTGCAACTACAAGAAAGTCCCTATCTGCTATAGTGGGAGGTGAACATTTCATGTTCTGAAGCTTCCCTGCAAAGTTATGGCACAATATGTAAAACGCGTTTTCAGCCTGAGATAAGGTTGATTCCGGAACGTCAAACATAAAAATGTTGATAACTTTAGAAAAACACTTCAGACAGCTTAGATTTGATGTGAAACTACGAGAAAGACCCTTTCTGCTATAGTGGGAGTTGCAAATTTCATGTTCTGAAGCTTCCCTACAAAGTTATGCCACAATGCAGGAAACGCGTTTTCAGCCTGAGATGAGGTCGATTCCGGAACGCCAAACATAAAAATATTGATAACTTTGGAAAAACACTTCAGACAGCTTAGATTTGATGTGAAACTACTAGAAAGACCCTTTCTGCTATAGTGGGAGTTGAAAATTTCATGTTCTGAAGCTTTCCTGCAAAGTTATGGCACAATGCGTAAAACGCGTTTTCAGCCTGAGATAAGGTTGATTCTGGAACGCCAAACATAAAAATGTTGATAACTTTAGAAAAACACTTCAGACAGCTTAGATTTGATGTGCAACTACTAGAAAAACCCTTTCTGCAAAAGTGGGATGTTAAAATTTCATGTTCTGAAGCTTCCCTGCAAAGTTATGGCAAAATATGTAAAACGCGTTTTCAGGCTGAGATAAGGTGGGTTCCGGAACGCCAAACATAAGAATGTTGATAACTTTGGAAAAACACTTCAAGACAGCTTAGATTTGATGTGCAACTACTAGAAAGACCCTTTCTGCTCTAGTGGGAGGTGAAAATTTCATGTTCTAAAGCTTCCCTGCAAAGTTATGGCACAATGCAGAAAACGCGTTTTCAGCCGGAGATAAGGTCGATTCCGAAACGCCAAACATAAAAATGATGATAACTTTGGAAAAACACTTTCGACAGCTTAGATTTGATGTGCATTTACTCGAAAGACCCTTTCTGCTATAGTGGGAGGTGAAATTATCATGTTCTGAAGCTTCCCTGCAAAGTTATGGCACAACGCCGAAAACGCGTTTTCGGCCTGAGATAAGGTCGATTCTGGAACGCCAAACATAAAAATATTGATAACTTTGGAAAAACACTTCAGACAGCTTAGATTTGATGTGCAACTACTAGAAAGACCCTTTCTGCTATAGTGGGAGTTGAAAATTTCATGTTCTGAAGCTTCCCTACAAAGTTATGCCACAGTGCAGGAAACGCGTTTTCAGCCTGAGATAAGGTCGATTCCGGAACGCGAAACATAAAAATATTGATAACTTTGGAAAAACACTTCAGACAGCTTAGATTTGATGTGAAACTACTAGAAAGACCCTTTCTGCTATAGTGGGAGTTGAAAATTTCATGTTCTGAAGCTTTCCTGCAAAGTTATGGCACAATGCGTAAAACGCGTTTTCAGCCTGAGATAAGGTTGTTTCTGGAACGCCAAACATAAGAATGTTGATAACTTTAGAATAACACTTCAGACAGCTTAGATTTGATGTGCAACTACTAAAAAGACCCTTTCTGCTATAGTGGGATGTTAAAATTTCATGTTCTGAAGCTTCCCTGCAAAGTTATGGCAAAATATGTGAAACGCGTTTTCAGGCTGAGATAAGGTGGGTTCCGGAACGCCAAACATAAGAATGTTGATAACTTTGGAAAAACACTTCAGACAACTTAGATTTGATGTGCAACTACTAGAAATACCCTTTCTGCTATAGTGGGAGGAGAAAATTTCATGTTCTGAAGTCTCCTTGCAAAGTTATGGCACAATGCAGAAAACGCTTTTTCAGCCTGAGATAAGGTGGGTTCCAGAACGCCAAACATAAAAATGTTGATAACTTTGGAAAAACACTTCAGACAGCTTAGATTTGATGTGCAACTACTAGAAAGACCCTTTCTGCTATAGTGGGAGGTGAAAATTTCATGTTCTGAAGCTTCCCTGCAAAGTTATGGCACAATGCAGAAAACCTGTTTTCAGCCTGAGATAAGGTGGTTTCCAGAACGCCAAACATAAAAATGTTGATAACTTTGGAAAAACACTTCAGACAGCTTAGATTTGATGTGCAACTACTAGAAATACCCTTTCTTCTATAGTGGGAGGTGAAAATTTCATGTTCTGAAACTTTCCTGCAAAGTTAGGGCAAATTGCGTAAAACGCGTTTTCAGCCTGAGATAAGGTTGTTTCTGGAACGCCAAACATAAAAATGGTGTTAACTTTGGAAAAACACTTCAAACAGCTTAGATTTGATGTGCAACTACGAGAAAGACCCTTTCTGCTATCGTGGGAAGTGAAATTTTCATGTTCTGGAGCTTACCTACAAAGTTTTGGCACAATGCAGAAAACGCGTTTTCATCCTCAGATAAGGTCGATTCCGGAACGCCAAACATCAAAATGTTTATAACTTTTGAAAAACATTTCAGACAGCTGAGATTTGATGTGCAACTACTCGAAAGACCCTTTCTGCTATCGTGGGAGGTGAAAATTTCTTGTTCTGAAGCTTCCCTGCGAAGTTATGGCACAATGCGTAAAACGCGTTTTCAGCCTGAGATAAGGTTGATTCTGGAACGCCAAACATAAGAATGTTGATAACTTTAGAAAAACACTTCAGACAGCTTAGATTTGATGCGCAACTACTAGAAAAACCCTTTCTGCAAAAGTGGGATGTTAAAATTTCATGTTCTGAAGCTTCCCTGCAAAGTTATGGCAAAATATGTAAAACGTGTTTTCAGGCTGAGATAAGGTGGGTTCCGGAACGCCAAACATAAGAATGTTGATAACTTTGGAAAAACACTTCAGACAACTTAGATTTGATGTGCAACTACTAGAAATACCCTTTCTGCTATAGTGGGAGGAGAAAATTTCATGTTCTGAAGTCTCCTTGCAAAATTATGGCACAATGCAGAAAACGCGTTTTCAGCCTGAGATAAGGTGGGTTCCGGAACGCCAAACATAAAAATGTTGATAACTTTAGAAAAACACTTCAAGACAGCTTAGATTTGATGTGCAACTACTAGAAAGACCCTTTCTGCTCTAGTGGGAGGTGAAAATTTCATGTTCTAAAGCTTCCCTGCAAAGTTATGGCACAATGCAGAAAACGCGTTTTCAGCCGGAGATAAGGTCGATTCCGAAACGCCAAACATAAAAATGATGATAACTTTGGAAAAACACTTTCGACAGCTTAGATTTGATGTGCACTTACTCGAAAGACCCTTTCTGCTATAGTGGGAGGTGAAATTATCATGTTCTGAAGCTTCCCTGCAAAGTTATGGCACAACACCGAAAACGCGTTTTCGGCCTGAGATAAGGTCGATTCTGGAACGCCAAACATAAAAATATTGATAACTTTGGAAAAACACTTCAGACAGCTTAGATTTGATGTGCAACTACTAGAAAGACCCTTTCTGCTATAGTGGGAGTTGAAAATTTCATGTTCTGAAGCTTCCCTACAAAGTTATGCCACAATGCAGGAAACGCGTTTTCAGCCTGAGATAAGGTCGATTCCGGAACGCGAAACATAAAAATATTGATAACTTTGGAAAAACACTTCAGACAGCTTAGATTTGATGTGAAACTACTAGAAAGACCCTTTCTGCTATAGTGGGAGTTGAAAATTTCATGTTCTGAAGCTTTCCTGCAAAGTTATGGCACAATGCGTAAAACGCGTTTTCAGCCTGAGATAAGGTTGATTCTGGAACGCCAAACATAAGAATGTTGATAACTTTAGAATAACACTTCAGACAGCTTAGATTTGATGTGCAACTACTAAAAAGACCCTTTCTGCTATAGTGGGATGTTAAAATTTCATGTTCTGAAGCTTCCCTGCAAAGTTATGGCACAATGCGTAAAACGCGTTTTCAGCCTGAGATAAGGTTGATTCCGGAACGTCAAACATAAAAATGTGGATAACTTTACAAAAACACTTCAAGACAGCTTAGATTTGATGTGCAACTACTAGAAAGTCCCTATCTGCTATAGTCGGAGGCGAACATTTCATGTTCTGAAGCTTCCCTGCAAAGTTATGGCACAATATGTAAAAGGCGTTTTCAGCCTGAGATAAGGTTGATTCCGGAACGTCAAACATAAAAATGTTGATAACTTTAGAAAAACACTTCAGACAGCTTAGATTTGATGTGAAACTACTAGAAAGACCCTTTCTGCTATAGTGGGAGTTGAAAATTTCATGTTCTGAAGCTTCCCTACAAAGTTATGCCACAATGCAGGAAAGGCATTTTCAGCCTGAGATAAGGTCGATTCCGGAACGCCAAACATAAAAATATTGATAACTTTGGAAAAACACTTCAGACAGCTTAGATTTGATGTGCAACTACTAGAAAGACCCTTTCTGCTCTAGTGGGAGGTGAAAATTTCATGTTCTAAAGCTTCCCTGCAAAGTTATGGCACAATGCAGAAAACGCGTTTTCGGCCTGAGATAAGGTCGATTCTGGAACGCCAAACATAAAAATATTGATAACTTTGGAAAAACACTTCAGACAGCTTAGATTTGATGTGCAACTACTAGAAAGACCCTTTCTGCTATAGTGGGAGTTGAAAATTTCATGTTCTGAAGCTTCCCTACAAAGTTATGCCACAATGCAGGAAACGCGTTTTCTGCCTGAGATAAGGTCGATTCCGGAACGCGAAACATAAAAATATTGATAACTTTGGAAAAACACTTCAGACAGCTTAGATTTGATGTGAAACTACTAGAAAGACCCTTTCTGCTATAGTGGGAGTTGAAAATTTCATGTTCTGAAGCTTTCCTGCAAAGTTATGGCACAATGCGTAAAACGCGTTTTCAGCCTGAGATAAGGTTGATTCTGGAACGCCAAACATAAGAATGTTGATAACTTTAGAATAACACTTCAGACAGCTTAGATTTGATGTGCAACTACTAAAAAGACCCTTTCTGCTATAGTGGGATGTTAAAATTTCATGTTCTGAAGCTTCCCTGCAAAGTTATGGCACAATGCGTAAAACGCGTTTTCAGCCTGAGATAAGGTTGATTCTGGAACGCCAAACATAAGAATGTTGATAACTTTAGAATAACACTTCAGACAGCTTAGATTTGATGTGCAACTACTAAAAAGACCCTTTCTGCTATAGTGGGATGTTAAAATTTCATGTTCTGAAGCTTCCCTGCAAAGTTATGGCACAATGCGTAAAACGCGTTTTCAGCCTGAGATAAGGTGGGTTCCGGAACGCCAAACATAAAAATGTTGATAACTTTAGAAAAACACTTCAAGACAGCTTAGATTTGATGTGCAACTACTAGAAAGACCCTTTCTGCTCTAGTGGGAGGTGAAAATTTCATGTTCTAAAGCTTCCCTGCAAAGTTATGGCACAATGCAGAAAACGCGTTTTCAGCCGGAGATAAGGTCGATTCCGAAACGCCAAACATAAAAATGATGATAACTTTGGAAAAACACTTTCGACAGCTTAGATTTGATGTGCACTTACTCGAAAGACCCTTTCTGCTATAGTGGGAGGTGAAATTATCATGTTCTGAAGCTTCCCTGCAAAGTTATGGCACAACACCGAAAACGCGTTTTCGGCCTGAGATAAGGTCGATTCTGGAACGCCAAACATAAAAATATTGATAACTTTGGAAAAACACTTCAGACAGCTTAGATTTGATGTGCAACTACTAGAAAGACCCTTTCTGCTATAGTGGGAGTTGAAAATTTCATGTTCTGAAGCTTCCCTACAAAGTTATGCCACAATGCAGGAAACGCGTTTTCAGCCTGAGATAAGGTCGATTCCGGAACGCGAAACATAAAAATATTGATAACTTTGGAAAAACACTTCAGACAGCTTAGATTTGATGTGAAACTACTAGAAAGACCCTTTCTGCTATAGTGGGAGTTGAAAATTTCATGTTCTGAAGCTTTCCTGCAAAGTTATGGCACAATGCGTAAAACGCGTTTTCAGCCTGAGATAAGGTTGATTCTGGAACGCCAAACATAAGAATGTTGATAACTTTAGAATAACACTTCAGACAGCTTAGATTTGATGTGCAACTACTAAAAAGACCCTTTCTGCTATAGTGGGATGTTAAAATTTCATGTTCTGAAGCTTCCCTGCAAAGTTATGGCACAATGCGTAAAACGCGTTTTCAGCCTGAGATAAGGTTGATTCCGGAACGTCAAACATAAAAATGTGGATAACTTTACAAAAACACTTCAAGACAGCTTAGATTTGATGTGCAACTACTAGAAAGTCCCTATCTGCTATAGTCGGAGGCGAACATTTCATGTTCTGAAGCTTCCCTGCAAAGTTATGGCACAATATGTAAAAGGCGTTTTCAGCCTGAGATAAGGTTGATTCCGGAACGTCAAACATAAAAATGTTGATAACTTTAGAAAAACACTTCAGACAGCTTAGATTTGATGTGAAACTACTAGAAAGACCCTTTCTGCTATAGTGGGAGTTGAAAATTTCATGTTCTGAAGCTTCCCTACAAAGTTATGCCACAATGCAGGAAAGGCATTTTCAGCCTGAGATAAGGTCGATTCCGGAACGCCAAACATAAAAATATTGATAACTTTGGAAAAACACTTCAGACAGCTTAGATTTGATGTGCAACTACTAGAAAGACCCTTTCTGCTCTAGTGGGAGGTGAAAATTTCATGTTCTAAAGCTTCCCTGCAAAGTTATGGCACAATGCAGAAACCGCGTTTTCGGCCTGAGATAAGGTCGATTCTGGAACGCCAAACATAAAAATATTGATAACTTTGGAAAAACACTTCAGACAGCTTAGATTTGATGTGCAACTACTAGAAAGACCCTTTCTGCTATAGTGGGAGTTGAAAATTTCATGTTCTGAAGCTTCCCTACAAAGTTATGCCACAATGCAGGAAACGCGTTTTCTGCCTGAGATAAGGTCGATTCCGGAACGCGAAACATAAAAATATTGATAACTTTGGAAAAACACTTCAGACAGCTTAGATTTGATGTGAAACTACTAGAAAGACCCTTTCTGCTATAGTGGGAGTTGAAAATTTCATGTTCTGAAGCTTTCCTGCAAAGTTATGGCACAATGCGTAAAACGCGTTTTCAGCCTGAGATAAGGTTGATTCTGGAACGCCAAACATAAGAATGTTGATAACTTTAGAATAACACTTCAGACAGCTTAGATTTGATGTGCAACTACTAAAAAGACCCTTTCTGCTATAGTGGGATGTTAAAATTTCATGTTCTGAAGCTTCCCTGCAAAGTTATGGCACAATGCGTAAAACGCGTTTTCAGCCTGAGATAAGGTTGATTCCGGAACGTCAAACATAAAAATGTTGATAACTTTAGAAAAACACTTCAAGACAGCTTAGATTTGATGTGCAACTACAAGAAAGTCCCTATCTGCTATAGTCGGAGGCGAACATTTCATGTTCTGAAGCTTCCCTGCAAAGTTATGGCACAATGCATAAAACTCGTGTTCAGCCTCACATAAGGTCAATTCCGGAACGCCAAACATAAAAATGTTAATAACTTCGGAAAAACACTTCAGACAGCTTAGATTTGATGTGCAAGTACTAGAAAGACCCTTTCTGCTATAGTGGGAGTTGAAAATTTCATGTTCTGAAGCTTCCCTACAAAGTTATGCCACAATGCAGGAAAGGCATTTTCAGCCTGAGATAAGGTCGATTCCGGAACGCCAAACATAAAAATATTGATAACTTTGGAAAAACACTTCAGACAGCTTAGATTTGATGTGAAACTACTAGAAAGACCCTTTCTGCTATAGTGGGAGTTGAAAATTTCAAGTTCTGAAGCTTTCCTGCAAAGTTATGGCACAATGCGTAAAACGCGTTTTCAGCCTGAGATAAGGTTGATTCTGGAACGCCAAACATAAGAATGTTGATAACTTTAGAAAAACACTTCAGACAGCTTAGATCTGATGTGCAACTACTAGAAAAACCCTTTCTGCAAAAGTGGGATGTTAAAATTTCATGTTCTGAAGCTTCCCTGCAAAGTTATGGCAAAATATGTAAAACGTGTTTTCAGGCTGAGATAAGGTGGGTTCCGGAACGCCAAACATAAGAATGTTGATAACTTTGGAAAAACACTTCAGACAACTTAGATTTGATGTGCAACTACTAGAAATACACTTTCTGCTATAGTGGGAGGAGAAAATTTCATGTTCTGAAGTCTCCTTGCAAAGTTATGGCACAATGCAGAAAACGCTTTTTCAGCCTGAGATAAGGTGGGTTCCAGAACGCCAAACATAAAAATGTTGATAACTTTGGAAAAACACTTCAGACAGCTTAGATTTGATGTGAAACTACTAGAAAGACCCTTTCTGCTATAGTGGGAGTTGAAAATTTCATGTTCTGAAGCTTCCCTACAAAGTTATGCTACAATGCAGGAAAGGCATTTTCAGCCTGAGATAAGGTCGATTCCGGAACGCCAAACATAAAAATATTGATAACTTTGGAAAAACACTTCAGACAGCTTAGATTTGATGTGAAACTACTAGAAAGACCCTTTCTGCTATAGTGGGAGTTGAAAATTTCAAGTTCTGAAGCTTTCCTGCAAAGTTATGGCACAATGCGTAAAACGCGTTTTCAGCCTGAGATAAGGTTGATTCTGGAACGCCTAACATAAGAATGTTGATAACTTTAGAAAAACACTTCAGACAGCTTAGATCTGATGTGCAACTACTAGAAAAACCCTTTCTGCAAAAGTGGGATGTTAAAATTTCATGTTCTGAAGCTTCCCTGCAAAGTTATGGCAAAATATGTAAAACGTGTTTTCAGGCTGAGATAAGGTGGGTTCCGGAACGCCAAACATAAGAATGTTGATAACTTTGGAAAAACACTTCAGACAACTTAGATTTGATGTGCAACTACTAGAAAGACCCTTTCTGCTATAGTGGGAGGTGAAATTTTCATGTTCTGAAGCTTCCCTGCAAAGTTATGGCACAATGCATAAAACTCGTGTTCAGCCTCACATAAGGTCAATTCCGGAACGCCAAACATAAAAATGTTAATAACTTCGGAAAAACACTTCAGACAGCTTAGATTTGATGTGCAAGTACTAGAAAGACCCTTTCTGGTATAGTGGGAGGTGAAAATTTCATGTTCTGATGCTTCCCTGCAAAGTTATGGCACAATGCAGAAAACGCGTTTTCTGCCTGAGATAAGGTCGATTCCGGAACGCCAAACTTAAAAATGTTGATAACTTTGGAACAACACATCAGACCGCTTAGATTTGATGTGCAACTACTAGAAAGACCATTTCTGCTATAGTGGGAGTTGAAAATTTCATGTTCTGAAGCTTCCCTGCAAAGTTATGGCACAATGCAGAAAACTCGTTTTCGGCCTGAGATAAGGTCGATTCAGGAACACCACACAAAAAAATGTTGAAAACTTTCGAAAAACACTTCAGACAGCTTAGATTTGATGTGCAACTATTGGAAAGACCCTTTCTGCTATAGTGGGAGGAGAAAATTTCTTGTTCTGAAGTCTCCCTGCAAAGTTACCGCACAATGCAGAAAACGCGTTTTCAGCCTGAGATAAGGTGGGTTCCAGAACGCCAAACATAAAAGTGTTGATAACTTTGGAAAAACACTTCAGACAGCTTAGATTTGATGTGCAACTACGAGAAAGACCCTTTCTGCTATAGTGGGAGGAGAAAATTTCATGTTCTGAAGTCTCCCTGCAAAGTTATGGCACAATGCAGAAAATGCGTTTTCAGCCTGAGATAAGGTGGGTTCCAGAACGCCAAACATAAAAATATTGATAACTTTGGAAAAACACTTCAGACAGCTTAGATTTGATGTGCAAGTACTAGAAAGACACTTTCTGCTATAGTGGGAGGTGAAAATTTCATGTTCTGAAACTTTCCTGCAAAGTTAGGGCAAATTGCGTAAAACGCGTTTTCAGCCTGAGATAAGGTTGTTTCTGGAACGCCAAACATAAAAATGGTGTTAACTTTGGAAAAACACTTCAAACAGCTTAGATTTGATGTGCAACTACTAGAAAGAACCTTTCTGCTATAGTTGGAGGTCAAAATTTCATGTTCTCAAGCTTCCCTGCAAAGTTATGGCACAATGCAGAAAACGCGTTTTCAGCCTGAGATAAGGTTGATTCCGGAACCCCAAACATAAAAATGTTGATAACTTTGGACAAACACTTCAGACAGCTTAGATTTGATGTGCAACTACTAGAAAGACCCTTTCAGCTATCGTGGGAAATGAACATTTCATGATCTGAAGCTTTCCTGCAAAGTTATGGCAAATTGTGTAAAACGCGTTTTCAGCCTGAGATAAGGTTGTTTCTGGAACGCCAAACATAAAAATGGTGTTAACTTTGGAAAAACACTTCAAACAGCTTAGATTTGATGTGCAACTACTAGAAAGACCCTTTCTGCTATAGTGGGAGGTGAACATTTCATGTTCTGAAGCTTTCCTGCAAAGTTATGGCACAATGCGTAAAATGCATTTTCAGCCTGAGATAAGGTTGATTCCGGAACCCCAAACATAAAAATGTTGATAACTTTGGACAAACACTTCAGACAGCTTAGATTTGATGTGCAACTACTAGAAAGACCCTTTCAGCTATCGTGGGAAATGAACATTTCATGATCTGAAGCTTTCCTGCAAAGTTATGGCAAATTGTGTAAAACGCGTTTTCAGCCTGAGATAAGGTTGTTTCTGGAACGCCAAACATAAAAATGGTGTTAACTTTGGAAAAACACATCAGACAGCTTAGATTTGATGTGCAACTACTAGAAAGACCCTTTCTGCTATAGTGGGAGGAGAAAATTTCATGTTCTGAAGTCTCCCTGCAAAGTTATGGCACAATGCAGAAAATGCGTTTTCAGCCAGAGATAAGGTGGGTTCCAGAACGCCAAACATAAAAAAGTTGATAACTTTGGAAAAACACTTCAGACAGCTTAGATTTGATGTGCAACTACTAGAAAGACACTTTCTGCTATAGTGGGAGGTGAAAATTTCATGTTCTGAAATTTTCCTGCAAAGTTAGGGCAAATTGCGTAAAACGCGTTTTCAGCCTGAGATAAGGTTGTTACTGGAACGCCAAACATAAAAATGGTGTTAACTTTGGAAAAACACTTCAAACAGCTTAGATTTGATGTGCAACTACTAGAAAGACCCTTTCTGCTATAGTGGGAAGTAAAATTTTCATGTTCTGGAGCTTACCTACAAAGTTTTGGCACAATGCAGAAAACGCGTTTTCATCCTCAGATAAGGTCGATTCCGGAACGCCAAACATCAAAATGTTGATAACTTTTGAAAAACATTTCAGACAGCTGAGATTTGATGTGCAACTACTCGAAAGACCCTTTCTGCTATAGTTGGAGGTCAAAATTTCATGTTCTCAAGCTTCCCTGCAAAGTTATGGCACAATGCAGAAAACGCGTTTTCAGCCTGAGATAAGGTCGATTCCGAAACGCCAAACATAAAAATGTTGATAACTTTGGAAAAACACTTCAAACTGCTTAGATTGGATGTGCAACTACTAGAAAGACCCTTTCTGCTATAGTGGGAGGTGAACATTTCATGTTCTGAAGCTTTTCTGCAAAGTTATGGCACAATGCGTAAAATGCATTTTCAGCCTGAGATAAGGTTGATTCCGGAACCCCAAACATAAAAATGTTGATAACTTTGGACAAACACTTCAGACAGCTTAGATTTGATGTGCAACTACTAGAAAGACCCTTTCAGCTATCGTGGGAAATGAACATTTCATGATCTGAAGCTTTCCTGCAAAGTTATGGCAAATTGTGTAAAACGCGTTTTCAGCCTGAGATAAGGTTGTTTCTGGAACGCCAAACATAAAAATGGTGTTAACTTTGGAAAAACACATCAGACAGCTTAGATTTGATGTGCAACTACTAGAAAGACCCTTTCTGCTATAGTGGGAGGTGAACATTTCATGTTCAGAAGCTTTCCTGCAAAGTTATGGCACAATGCGTAAAATGCATTTTCAGCCTGAGATAAGGTTGATTCCGGAACCCCAAACATAAAAATGTTGATAACTTTGGACAAACACTTCAGACAGCTTAGATTTGATGTGCAACTACTAGAAAGACCGTTTCAGCTATCGTGGGAAATGAACATTTCATGATCTGAAGCTTTCCTGCAAAGTTATGGCAAATTGTGTAAAACGCGTTTTCAGCCTGAGATAAGGTTGTTTCTGGAACGCCAAACATAAAAATGGTGTTAACTTTGGAAAAACACATCAGACAGCTTAGATTTGATGTGCAACTACTAGAAAGACCCTTTCTGCTATAGTGGGAGGAGAAAATTTCATGTTCTGAAGTCTCCCTGCAAAGTTATGGCACAATGCAGAAAATGCGTTTTCAGCCTGAGATAAGGTGGGTTCCAGAACGCCAAACATAAAAAAGTTGATAACTTTGGAAAAACACTTCAGACAGCTTAGATTTGATGTGCAACTACTAGAAAGACACTTTCTGCTATAGTGGGAGGTGAAAATTTCATGTTCTGAAATTTTCCTGCAAAGTTAGGGCAAATTGCGTAAAACGCGTTTTCAGCCTGAGATAAGGTTGTTACTGGAACGCCAAACATAAAAATGGTGTTAACTTTGGAAAAACACTTCAAACAGCTTAGATTTGATATGCAACTACTAGAAAGACCCTTTCTGCTATAGTGGGAAGTGAAATTTTCATGTTCTGGAGCTTACCTACAAAGTTTTAGCACAATGCAGAAAACGCGTTTTCATCCTCAGATAAGGTCGATTCCGGAACGCCAAACATCAAAATGTTGATAACTTTTGAAAAACATTTCAGACAGCTGAGATTTGATGTGCAACTACTCGAAAGACCCTTTCTGCTATCGTGGGAGGTGAAAATTTCTTGTTCTGAAGCTTCCCTGCAAAGTTATGGCACAATGCAGAAAACGCGTTTTCAGCCTCACATAAGGTCGATTCCGGAACGCCAAACATAAAAATGTTGATAATTTCGAAAAAACACTTCAGACAGCTTAGATTTGATGTGCAACTACTAGAAAGACCCTTTCAGCTATCGTGGGAAATGAACATTTCATGATCTGAAGCTTTCCTGCAAAGTTATGGCAAATTGTGTAAAACGCGTTTTCAGCCTGAGATAAGGTTGTTTCTGGAACGCCAAACATGAAAATGGTGTTAACTTTGGAAAAACACTTCAAACAGCTTAGATTTGATGTGCAACTACTAGAAAGAACCTTTCTGCTATAGTGGGAGGAGAAAATTTCATGTTCTGAAGTCTCCCTGCAAAGTTATGGCACAATGCAGAAAATGCGTTTTCAGCCTGAGATAAGGTGGGTTCCAGAACGCCAAACATAAAAATGTTGATAACTTTGGAAAAACACTTCAGACAGCTTAGATTTGATGTGCAACTACTAGAAAGACCCTTTCTGCTATTGTGGGAGTTGAAAATTTCATGTTCTGAAGCTTCCCTGCAAAGTTATGGCAAAATATGTAAAACGCGTTTTCAGGCTGAGATAAGGTGGGTTCCGGAACGCCAAACATAAAAATGTTGATAACTTTGGAAAAACACTTCAGACAGCTTAGATTTGATGTGCAACTACTAGAAAGACCCTTTCTGCTGTAGTGGGAGGTAAAAATTTCATGTTCTGAAGCTTTCCTGCAAAGTTATGGCAAATTGTGTAAAACGCGTTTTCAGCCTGAGATAAGGTTGTTTCTGGAACGCCAAACATAAAAATGGTGTTAACTTTGGACAAACACTTCAAGCAGCTTAGATTTGATGTGCAACTACTAGAAAGACACTTTCTGCTCTAGTGGGAGGTGAAAATTTCATGTTCTGAAACTTTCCTGCAAAGTTAGGGCAAATTGTGTAAAACGCGTTTTCAGCCTGAGATACGGTTGTTTCTGGAACGCCAAACATAAAAATGGTGTTAACTTTGGAAAAACACTTCAAACAGCTTAGATTTGATGTGCAACTACTAGAAAGAACCTTTCTGCTATAGTTGGAGGTCAAAATTTCATGTTCTCAAGCTTCCCTGCAAAGTTATGGCACAATGCAGAAAACGCGTTTTCAGCCTGAGATAAGGTCGATTCCGAAACGCCAAACATAAAAATGTTGATAACTTTGGAAAAACACTTCAAACTGCTTAGATTGGATGTGCAACTACTAGAAAGACCCTTTCTGCTATAGTGGGAAGTGAAAATTTCATGTTCTGGAGCTTACCTACAAAGTTTTGGCACAATGCAGAAAACGCGTTTTCATCCTCAGATAAGGTCGATTCCGGAACGCCAAACATCGAAATGTTGATAACTTTTGAAAAACATTTCAGACAGCTGAGATTTGATGTGCAACTACTCGAAAGACCCTTTCTGCTATAGTGGGAGGTGAAAATTTCTTGTTCTGAAGCTTCCCTGCAAAGTTTTGGCACAATGCTGAAAACGCGTTTTCAGCCTGAGATAAGGTGGGTTCCGGAACGCCAAACAGAAAAATGTTGATAACTTTGGAAAAACACTTCAGACATCTTAGATTTGATGTGCAACTACTATAAAGACCTTTTCTGCTATTGCGGAACTTTAAAATGTCATTTTCTGATGCATCCCTGCAAAGTTATGGCACAATGCAGAAAACGGGTGTTCAGCCTGAGATAAGGTTGATTCCGGAACGTCAAACACAAAAATGTTGATAACTTTGGAAAGCCACTTCAGACAGCTTAGATTTGATGTGCAACTACTAGAAAGACCCTTTCTACTACAGCGGCAGGTGAAAATTTCATGTCCTGTGGCTTCCCTGCAAAGTTATGGCACAATGCTGAAAACGCGTTTTCAGCCTGAGATAAGGTGGGTTCCGGAACGCCAAACATAAAAATGTTGATAACTTTCGAAAAACACTTCAGAGAGCTTAGATTTAATCTGCAACTACTAGAAAGACCCTTTCTGCTATAGTGGGAGGTGAAAATTTCATGTTCTGAAGCTTTATGCAAAGTTATGGCACAATGCGTAAAACGCGTTTTCAGCCTGAGATAAGGTCGATTCCGGAACGCCAAACATTAAAATGTTGATAACTTTGGATAAACACTTCAGACAGCTTAGCTTTGATGGTGCAACTACTAGAAAGACCCTTTCTGCTATAGTGGGAGTTGAAAATTCGATGTTCTGAAGCTTCCCTGCAAAGTTATGGCACAATGCGTAAAACGCATTTTCCGCCTGAGATATGGTCGATTCTCGAACGCCAAACATAAAAAATATGATAACTTTTGAAATACACTTCAGACAGCTTAGATTTGATGTGCAACTACTTGAAAGACCTTTTCTGCCATAGAGGAAGTTTAAAATGTCATGTTCTGAAGCTCCCCTGAAAAGTTATGGCACAATGCAGAAAACGCGTTATCAGCCTGAGATAAGGTGGGTTCCAGAACGCCAAACATAAAAATGTTGATAACTTTGGAAAAACACTTCAGACAGCTTAGATTTGATATGCAACTACGAGAAAAACCTTTCTGCTATAGTGGGATGTGAAAATGTAATGTTCTGAAGCTTTATGCAAAGTTATGGCACAATGCGTAAAACGCGTTTTCAAGCCTGAGATAAGGTCGATTCCGGAACGCCAAACATGAAAATGTTGATAACTTTGGAAAAACACTTCAGACTGCTTAGATTTGATGTGCAACTACAAGACAGACCCTTTCTGCAATAGTGGGAGGTTAAATTTCATATTCTGAAGTTTCCTGCAAAGTTATGGCACAATGCAGAAAACGCGTTTTCAGCTTGAGACAAGGTGGGTTCCCGAACGCCAAACATAAAAATGTTGAAAACTTTGGAAAAACACTTCAGACAGCTTAGATATGATGTGCAACTACCAGAAAGACACTTTCGTCTATTGTGGGAGGTGAAAATGTCATGTTCTGAAGCTTCCCTGCAAAGTTATGGCACAATGCGTAAAACGCGTTTTCAGCCTGAGATAAGGTCGATTCCGAACGCCAAACCAAAAAATGTTGATAACTTTGGAAAAACACTTCAGACAGCTTAGATTTGATGTGAAACTACTAGAAAGACCCTTTCTGCTATAGTGGGAGGTGACAATTTCATGTCCTGAAGATTCCCTGCAAAGTTATGGCACAATGCAGAAAACGCGTTTTCAGCCAGAGATAAGGTCGATTCAGGAACACCAAACATAAAAATGTTGAAAACTTTCGAAAAACACTTCAGACAGCTTAGATTTGATGTGCAACTCCTAAAAAGACCCTTTCTGCTACAGTGGGAGGTTAAAATTTCATGTTCTGAAGCTTCCCTGCAAAGTTATGGCACAATGCAGAAAACGCGTTTTCAGCCTGAGATAAGGGGGGTTCCGGAACGCCAAACATAAAAATGTTGATAACTTTGGAAAAACACTTCAGACAGCTTAGATATGATGTGCAACTACTAGAAAGACCCTTTCGGCTATTGTGGGAGGTGAAAATGTCATGTTCTGAAGCTTCCCTGCAAAGTTATGGCACAATGCGTAAAACGCGTTTTCAGCCTGAGATAAGGTCGATTCCGGAACGCCAAACAAAAAAATGTTGATAACTTTGGAAAAACACTTCAGACAGCTTAGATTTGATGTGAAACTTCTAGAAAGACCCTTTCTGCTATAGTGGGAGGTGACAATTTCAAGTCCTGAAGCTTCCCTGCAAAGTTATGGCACAATGCAGAAAACGCGTTTTCAGCCTGAGATAAGGTCGATTCAGGAACACCAAACATAAAAATGTTGAAAACTTTCGAAAAACACTTCAGACAGCTTAGATTTGATGTGCAACTACTAAAAAGACCCTTTCTGCTACAGTGGGAGGTTAAAATTTCATGTTCTGAAGCTTCCCTGCAAAGTCATGGCACAATGCAGAAAACGCGTTTTCAGCCTGAGATAAGTTGGGTTCCGGAACGCCAAACATAAAAATGTTGATAATTTTCGAAAAACACTTCAGACAGCTTAGATTTGAAGTGCAACTACTAGAAAGACCCTTTCTGCTATAGTGGGAGGTGAACATTTCATGTTCTGAAGCTTCCCTGCAAAGTTATGGCACAATGCAGAAAACGCGTTTTCAGCTTGAGATGAGGTGGGTTCCGGAACGCCAAACATAAAAATGTTGCTAACTTTGGAAAAACACTTCAGACAGCTTAGATTTGATGTGCAACTACGAGAAAGACCCTTTCTGCTATAGTGGGAGGTTAAAATTTCATGTTTGGAAGCTTCCATGCAAAGTTATGACACAATGCAGACAACTCGTTTTCAGCCTGAGATAAGATTGATTCTGGAATGCCAAACATAAAGATGTTGATAACTTTCGAAAAACACTTCAGACAGCATAGATTTGATGTGCAACTACTAGAAAAACCCTTTCTGCTGTACTGGGAGGTGAACATTTCATGTTCTGAAGCTTCCCTGCAAAGTTATGGCACAATGCAGAAAACGCGTTTTCAGCTTGAGATAAGGTGGGTTCCGGAACGCCAAACATAAAAATGTTGATAACTTTCGAAAAACACTTCAGTCAGCTTAGATTTGATTTGCATCTACTAGAAAGACCCTTTCTGCTATATTGGGAGGTCAAAATTTCAAGTTCTGAAGCTTCCCTGCAAAGTTATGGGACAATGCAGAAAACGATTTTTCATCCCGTGATAAGGTCGATTCCGGAACGCCAAACATAAAAATGTTGATAACTTTCGAAAAACACTTCAGACAGCTTAGATTTGATGTGCAACTATTAGAAAGACCCTATATGCTATTGTGGGAGGTGAAAATTTCATGTTCTGAACCTTCCCTTAGAATATATGGCACAATGCAGAAAACGCGTTTTCAGCCTGAGATAAGGTCGATTCCGGAACGCCAAACATAAAATTGTTGACAACTTTGGAAAAACACTTCAGACAGCATACATTTGATGTGCAACTACTAGAAAGACCCTTTCTACTATACTGGGAGGTGAAAATTTCATGTTCTGAAGCTTTATGCAAAGTTATGGCACAATGCGTAAAACGCGTTTTCAGCCTGAGATAAGGTCGATTCCGGAACGCCAAACATAAAAATGTTGATAACTTTGGAAAAACACTTCAGACAGCTTAGATTTGATGTGCAACTTCTAGAAAGACCCTTTCTACAAAAGCGGCAGGTTAAAATGTCATGTTCTGAGGCTTCCCTGCAAAGTTATGGCACAATGCAAAAAACACGTTTGCAGACTGAGACAAGGTGGGTTCCAGAACGCCAAACATAAAAATGTTGATAACTTTGAAAAAACATTTCAGACAGCTTAGATTTGATCTGCAACTGCTAGAAAGACCCTTTCTGCTATAGTGGGAGGTGAAAATTTCATGTGCTGAAGCTTTATGCAAAGTTATGGTACAATGCGTAAAACATGTTTTCAGCCTGAGATAAGGTGGGTTTTGGAACGCCAAACATAAAAATGTTGACAACTTTGGAAAAACACTTCAGACAGCATAGATTTGATGTGCAACTACTAAAAAGGCCCTTTCTGCTATAGTGGGAGGTGAACATTTCATGTTCTGAAGCTTCCCTGCAAAGTTATGGAACAATGCAAAAATCGCGTTTTCAGCCTGAGATAAGGTGGATTCCGGAACGCCAAACATAAAAATGTTGATAACTTTCAAAAAAACACTTCAGACAGCTTAGATTTGAAGTGTAACTACTACAAATACCCTTTCTGCTATAGTGGGAGGTGAAAATTTCATGTTCTGAAGCTTCCCTGCAAAATTATGGCACAATGCAGAAAACGCATTTTCAGCCTGATATAAGGTGGGTTCAGGAACGAGAAACATAAAAATGTTGATAACTTTGGAAAAACACCAGACAGCTTAGATTTGAAGTGTAACTACTAGAAATACCCTTTCTGCTGTAGTGGGATGTGAAATTTTTATGTTCTGAAGCTTCCTTGCAAAGTTATGGCTCAATGCGTAAAACGCGTTTTCAGCCTCACATAAGGTCGATTCCGGAACTGGAAACATAAAAAAGTTGATAACTTTGTAAAAACACTTCAGACAGCTTAGATTTGATGTGCAACTACTAGAAAGACCCTTTCTACTATAGCGGCAGGTGAAAATTTCATGTTCTGAGGCTTCCCTGCAAAGTTATGGCACAATGCAAAAAACACGTTTTCAGACTGAGATAAGGTGGGTTCCAGAACGCCAAACATAAAAATATGATAACTTTGAAAAAACACTTCAGACAGCTTAGATTTCATGTGCAACTACTAGAAAGACCATTTCTGCTATAGTGGGAGGTGAAAATTTCATGTTCTGAAGTTTCCCTGCAAAGTTATGCCACAATGCAGAAAATGCACTCACAGCCTGAGATAAGGTGGGTTCCGGAACGCCAAACATAAAAATGTTGATAACTTTGGAAGAACACTTCAGACAGCTTAGATTTGATGTGCAACTACTCGAAAGACCCTTTCTGCTATAGTGGGATTTGAAAATTTAATGTTCTGAAGCTTCCCTGCAAAGTTATGGCACAATGCGTAAAACGCGTTTTCAGCCTGAGATAAGGTCGATTCCGGAACGCCAAACATAAAAATGTTGATAACTTTGGAAAAACACTTCAGACAGCTTAGATTTGATGTGCAACTACTAGAAAGACCCTTTCTACTATAGTGGGAGGTGAAAATTTGATGTTCTGAAGCTTCCCTGCAAAGTTATGAAACAATGTGTAAAAGGCGTTTTCAGCCTGAGATAAGGTCGATTCTGGAACGCCAACCAAAAAAATGTTGATAACTTTGGAAAAACAATTCAGACAGCCTAGATTTGATGTGCAACTACTAGAAAGACCCTTTCTACTATAGCGGTAGGTGAAAATTTCATGTTCTGAGGCTTCCCTTCAAAGTTATGGCACAATGCAGAAAATACGTTTTCAGACTGAGATAAGGTGGGTTCCAGAACGGCAAACATAAAAATGTTGATAACTTTTGAAAAACATTTCAGACAGCTTAGATTCGATCTGCAACTACTAGAAAGACCCTTTCTGCTATAGTGGGAGGTGAAAATTTCATGTTCTGAAGCTTTATGCAAAGTTATGGCACAATGCGTATAACGCGTTTTCAGCCTGAGATAAGGTCGATTCCGGATCGCCAAACATGAAAATGTAGATAACTTTGGAAAAACACTTCAGACAGCTTAGATTTGATGTGCAACTACTAGAAAGACCCTTTCTGCAATAGTGGGAGGTTAAAATTTTATATTCTGAAGTTTCCTGCAAAGTTATGGCACAATGCAGAAAACGCGTTTTCAGCTTGAGAGAAGGTGGGTTCCCGAACGCCAAACGTAAAAATGTTGTAAAGTTTGGAAAAACACTTCAGACAGCTTAGATTTGATGTACAACTACCAGAAAGACCGTTTCTGCTATAGTGGAAGTTTAAAATTTCATGTTCTGAAGCTTCCTTGCAAAGTTATGGCACAATGCGGGAAACACGTTTTCAGCCTGAGATAAAGTCGATTCCGGAACGCCTAATATAAAAATGTACATAACTTTGGAAAAACACTTCAGACAGCTTAGATTTGATGTGCAACTACTAGAAAGACCATTTCTGCCATTGTGGGAGGTGAAAATTTCATGTTCTGAAGCTTCACGGCAAAGTTATGGAACAATGCGTAAAACGCGTTTTCAGCCTGTGATAAGGTCGATTCAGGAACGTCAAACATAAAAAAGTTGATAACTTTTGAAATACACTTCAGACCGCTTAGATTTGATGTGCAACTACTAGAAAGACCCTTTCTGCTATAGTGGGAGGTGAACATTTCATGTTCTGAAGCTTCCCTGCAAAGGTATGGCACAATGCAGAAAACGCGTTTTCAGCCTGAGATAAGATGGGTTCCGGAACGCCAAACATAAAAATGTTGATAAGTTTGGAAAAACACTTCAGACAGCTTAGCTTTAATGTGCAACTACTAGAAAGACCCTTTCTGCTATAGTGGGAGGTGAAAATTTCATGTTCTGAAGCTTTATGCAAAGTTATGGCACAACGCGTAAAACGCGTTTATAGCCAGAGATAAGGTCGATTCCGGAACGCCAAACATAAAAATGTTGATGACTTTGGAAAAACACTTCAGACAGCTTAGATTTGATCTGCAACTACTAGAAAGACCCTTTCTGCTATAGTGGGAGGTGAAAATTTCATGTTCTGAAGCTTTATGCAGAGTTATGGCAAAATGCGTAAAACGCTTTTTCAGCCTGAGATAAGGTGGGTTCCCGAACGCCAAACATAAAAATGTTGAAAACTTTGGAAAAACACTTCAGACAGCTTAGATTTGATGTGCAACTACTAGAAAGACCCTTTCTGCTGTAGTAGGATGTGAAATTGTAATGTTCTGAAGCTTTATGCAAAGTTATGGCACAATGCGTAAAACGCGTTTTCAGCCTGAGATAAGCTCGATTCCGTAACGCTAAACATAAAAATGATGAGAACTTTGGAAAAACACTTCAGACAGCTTAGATTTGATGTGCAACTACTAGAAAGACCCTATATGCTATTGTGGGAGGTGAAAATTTCATGTTCTGAACCTTCCCTGAGAATATATGGCACAATGCAGAAAACGCGTTTTGAGCCTCAGATAAGGTGGGTTTCGGAACGCCAAAAATAAAATTGTTGACAACTTTGGAAAAACAATTCAGACAGGATAGATTTGATGTGCAACTACTAGAAAGACCCTTTCTGCTATTGTGGGAGGTGAAAATTTTATGTTCTGAAGCTTGCCTGCAAAGTTATGGCACAATGCAGAAAACGCGTTTTCAGCCTGAGATAAGGTCGATTCCGGAACGCCAAACATAAAATTGTTGACAACTTTGGAAAAACACTTCAGACAGCATAGATTTGATGTGCAACTACTAGAAAGACCCTTTCTACTATACTGGGAGGTGAAAATTTCATGTTCTGAAGCTTTATGCAAAGTTATGGCACAATGCGTAAAACGCGTTTTCAGCCTGAGATAAGGTCGATTCCGGAACGCCAAACATAAAAATGTTGATAACTTTGGAAAAACACTTCAGACAGCTTAGATTTGATGTGCAACTACTCGAAAGACCCTTTCTACAAAAGCGGCAGGTGAAAATGTCATGTTCTGAGGCTTCCCTGCAAAGTTATGGCACAATGCAAAAAACACGTTTGCAGACTGAGATAAGGTGGGTTCCGGAACGCCAAACATAAAATGTTGATAACTTTGGAAGAACACTTCAGACAGCTTAGATTTGATGTGCAACTACTCGAAAGACCCTTTCTGCTATAGTGGGATTTGAAAATTTAATGTTCTGAAGCTTCCCTGCAAAGTTATGGCACAATGCGTAAAACGCGTTTTCAGCCTGAGATAAGGTCGATTCCGGAACGCCAAACATAAAAATGTTGATAACTTTGGAAAAACACTTCAGACAGCTTAGATTTGATGTGCAACTACTAGAAAGACCCTTTCTACTATAGTGGGAGGTGAAAATTTCATGTTCTGAAGCTTTATGCAAAGTTATGGCACAACGCGTAAAACGCGTTTATAGCCAGAGATAAGTTCGATTCCGGAACGCCAAACATAAAAATGTTGATGACTTTGGAAAAACACTTCAGACAGCTTAGATTTGATCTGCAACTACTAGAAAGACCCTTTCTGCTATAGTGGGAGGTGAAAATTTCATGTTCTGAAGCTTTATGCAGAGTTATGGCAAAATGCGTAAAACGCTTTTTCAGCCTGAGATAAGGTGGGTTCCCGAACGCTAAACATAAAAATGTTGAAAACTTTGGAAAAACACTTCAGACAGCTTAGATTTGATGTGCAACTACTAGAAAGACCCTTTCTGCTGTAGTAGGATGTGAAAATGTAATGTTCTGAAGCTTTATGCAAAGTTATGGCACAATGCGTAAAACGCGTTTTCAGCCTGAGATAAGCTCGATTCCGTAACGCCAAACATAAAAATGATGAGAACTTTGGAAAAACACTTCAGACAGCTTAGATTTGATGTGCAACTACTAGAAAGACCCTATATGCTATTGTGGGAGGTGAAAATTTCATGTTCTGAACCTTCCCTTAGAATATATGGCACAATGCAGAAATCGCGTTTTGAGCCTCAGATAAGGTGGGTTTCGGAACGCCAAAAATAAAATTGTTGACAACTTTGGAAAAACAATTCAGACAGCATATATTTGATGTGCAACTACTAGAAAGACCCTTTCTGCTATTGTGGGAGGTGAAAATTTTATGTTCTGAAGCTTGCCTGCAAAGTTATGGCACAATGCAGAAAACGCGTTTTCAGCCTGAGATAAGGTCGATTCCGGAACGCCAAACATAAAATTGTTGACAACTTTGGAAAAACACTTCAGACAGCATAGATTTGATGTGCAACTACTAGAAAGACCCTTTCTACTATACTGGGAGGTGAAAATTTCATGTTCTGAAGCTTTATGCAAAGTTATGGTACAATGCGTAAAACATGTTTTCAGCCTGAGATAAGGTGGGTTTCGGAACGCCAAACATAAAAATGTTGACAACTTTGGAAAAACACTTTAGACAGCATAGATTTGATGTGCAACTACTAAAAAGGCCCTTTCTGCTATAGTGGGAGGTGAACATTTCATGTTCTGAAGCTTCCCTGCAAAGTTATGGAACAATGCAAAAAACGCGTTTTCAGCCTGAGATAAGGTGGATTCCGGAACGCCAAACATAAAAATGTTGATAACTTTCAAAAAAACACTTCAGACAGCTTAGATTTGAAGTGTAACTACTACAAATACCCTTTCTGCTATAGTGGGATGTGAAATTTTTATGTTCTGAAGCTTCCCTGCAAAATTATGGCACAATGCAGAAAACGCATTTTCAGCCTGATATAAGGTGGGTTCAGGAACGAGAAACATAAAAATGTTGATAACTTTGGAAAAACACCAGACAGCTTAGATTTGATGTGCAACTACTCGAAAGACCCTTTCTACAAAAGCGGCAGGTGAAAATGTCATGTTCTGAGGCTTCCCTGCAAAGTTATGGCACAATGCAAAAAACACGTTTGCAGACTGAGATAAGGTGGGTTCCAGAACGCCAAACATAAAAATGTTGATAACTTTGAAAAAACATTTCAGACAGCTTAGATTTGATCTGCAACTGCTAGAAAGACCCTTTCTGCTATAGTGGGAGGTGAAAATTTCATGTGCTGAAGCTTTATGCAAAGTTATGGTACAATGCGTAAAACATGTTTTCAGCCTGAGATAAGGTGGGTTTCGGAACGCCAAACATAAAAATGTTGACAACTTTGGAAAAACACTTCAGACAGCATAGATTTGATGTGCAACTACTAAAAAGGCCCTTTCTGCTATAGTGGGAGGTGAACATTTCATGTTCTGAAGCTTCCCTGCAAAGTTATGGAACAATGCAAAAAACGCGTTTTCAGCCTGAGATAAGGTGGATTCCGGAACGCCAAACATAAAAATGTTGATAACTTTCAAAAAAACACTTCAGACAGCTTAGAATTGAAGTGTAACTACTACAAATACCCTTTCTGCTATAGTGGGAGGTGAAAATTTCATGTTCTGAAGCTTCCCTGCAAAATTATGGCACAATGCAAAAAACACGTTTGCAGACTGAGATAAGGTGGGTTCCAGAACGCCAAACATAAAAATGTTGATAACTTTGAAAAAACATTTCAGACAGCTTAGATTTGATCTGCAACTGCTAGAAAGACCTTTTCTGCTATAGTGGGAGGTGAAAATTTCATGTGCTGAAGCTTTATGCAAAGTTATGGTACAATGCGTAAAACATGTTTTCAGCCTGAGATAAGGTGGGTTTCGGAACGCCAAACATAAAAATGTTGACAACTTTGGAAAAACACTTCAGACAGCATAGATTTGATGTGCAACTACTAAAAAGGCCCTTTCTGCTATAGTGGGAGGTGAACATTTCATGTTCTGAAGCTTCCCTGCAAAGTTATGGAACAATGCAAAAAACGCGTTTTCAGCCTGAGATAAGGTGGATTCCGGAACGCCAAACATAAAAATGTTGATAACTTTCAAAAAAACACTTCAGACAGCTTAGATTTGAAGTGTAACTACTACAAATACCCTTTCTGCTATAGTGGGAAGTGAAAATTTCATGTTCTGAAGCTTCCCTGCAAAATTATGGCACAATGCAGAAAACGCATTTTCAGCCTGATTTAAGGTGGGTTCAGGAACGAGAAACATAAAAATGTTGATAACTTTGGAAAAACACCAGACAGCTTAGATTTGAAGTGTAACTACTAGAAATACCCTTTCTGCTATAGTGGGATGTGAAATTTTTATGTTCTGAAGCTTCCTTGCAAAGTTATGGCACAATTCCGAAAACGCGTTTTCAGCCTGAGATAAGGTCGATTCCGGAACGCCAAACATAAAAATGTTGATAACTTTGGAAAAACACTTCAGACAGCTTAGATTTGATGTGCAACTACTCGAAAGACCCTTTCTACAAAAGCGGCAGGTGAAAATGTCATGTTCTGAGGCTTCCCTGCAAAGTTATGGCACAATGCAAAAAACACGTTTGCAGACTGAGATAAGGTGGGTTCCAGAACGCCAAACATAAAAATGTTGATAACTTTGAAAAAACATTTCAGACAGCTTAGATTTGATCTGCAACTGCTAGAAAGACCCTTTCTGCTATAGTGGGAGGTGAAAATTTCATGTGCTGAAGCTTTATGCAAAGTTATGGTACAATGCGTAAAACATGTTTTCAGCCTGAGATAAGGTGGGTTTCGGAACGCCAAACATAAAAATGTTGACAACTTTGGAAAAACACTTCAGACAGCATAGATTTGATGTGCAACTACTAAAAAGGCCCTTTCTGCTATAGTGGGAGGTGAACATTTCATGTTCTGAAGCTTCCCTGCAAAGTTATGGAACAATGCAAAAAACGCGTTTTCAGCCTGAGATAAGGTGGATTCCGGAACGCCAAACATAAAAATATTGATAACTTTCAAAAAAACACTTCAGACAGCTTAGAATTGAAGTGTAACTACTACAAATACCCTTTCTGCTATAGTGGGAGGTGAAAATTTCATGTTCTGAAGCTTCCCTGCAAAATTATGGCACAATGCAGAAAACGCATTTTCAGCCTGATATAAGGTGGGTTCAGGAACGAGAAACATAAAAATGTTGATAACTTTGGAAAAACACCAGACAGCTTAGATTTGAAGTGTAACTACTAGAAATACCCTTACTGCTATAGTGGGACGTGAAATTTTTATGTTCTGAAGCTTCCTTGCAAAGTTATGGCTCAATGCGTAAAAGGCGTTTTCAGCCTTGACATAAGGTCGATTCCGGAACTGGAAACATAAAAAAGTTGATAACTTTGTAAAAACACTTCAGACAGCTTAGATTTGATGTGCAACTACTAGAAAGACCATTTCTGCTATAGTGGGAGGTGAAAATTTCATGTTCTGAAGTTTCCCTGCAAAGTTATGCCACAATGCAGAAAACGCGCTCACAGCCTGAGATAAGGTGGGTTCCGGAACGCCAAACATAAAAATGTTGACAACTTTGGAAGAACACTTCAGACAGCTTAGATTTGATGTGCAACTACTCGAAAGACCCTTTCTGCTATAGTGGGATTTGAAAATTTAATGTTCTGAAGCTTCCCTGCAAAGTTATGGCACAATGCGTAAAACGCGTTTTCAGCCTGAGATAAGGTCGATTCCGGAACGCCAAACATAAAAATGTTGATAACTTTGGAAAAACACTTCAGACAGCTTAGATTTGATGTGCAACTACTAGAAAGACCCTTTCTACTATAGTGGGAGGTGAAAATTTGATGTTCTGAAGCTTCCCTGCAAAGTTATAAAACAATGTGTAAAAGGCGTTTTCAGCCTGAGATAAGGTCGATTCCGGAACGCCAAACATAAAAATGTTGATAACTTTGGAAAAACACTTCAGACAGCTTAGATTTGATGTGCAACTACTCGAAAGACCCTTTCTACAAAAGCGGCAGGTGAAAATGTCATGTTCTGAGGCTTCCCTGCAAAGTTATGGCACAATGCAAAAAACACGTTTGCAGACTGAGATAAGGTGGGTTCCAGAACGCCAAACATAAAAATGTTGATAACTTTGAAAAAACATTTCAGACAGCTTAGATTTGATCTGCAACTGCTAGAAAGACCCTTTCTGCTATAGTGGGAGGTGAAAATTTCATGTGCTGAAGCTTTATGCAAAGTTATGGTACAATGCGTAAAACATGTTTTCAGCCTGAGATAAGGTGGGTTTCGGAACGCCAAACATAAAAATGTTGACAACTTTGGAAAAACACTTCAGACAGCATAGATTTGATGTGCAACTACTAAAAAGGCCCTTTCTGCTATAGTGGGAGGTGAACATTTCATGTTCTGAAGCTTCCCTGCAAAGTTATGGAACAATGCAAAAAACGCGTTTTCAGCCTGAGATAAGGTGGATTCCGGAACGCCAAACATAAAAATGTTGATAACTTTCAAAAAAACACTTCAGACAGCTTAGAATTGAAGTGTAACTACTACAAATACCCTTTCTGCTATAGTGGGAGGTGAAAATTTCATGTTCTGAAGCTTCCCTGCAAAATTATGGCACAATGCAGAAAACGCATTTTCAGCCTGATATAAGGTGGGTTCAGGAACGAGAAACATAAAAATGTTGATAACTTTGGAAAAACACCAGACAACTTAGATTTGAAGTGTAACTACTAGAAATACCCTTACTGCTATAGTGGGACGTGAAATTTTTATGTTCTGAAGCTTCCTTGCAAAGTTATGGCTCAATGCGTAAAAGGCGTTTTCAGCCTTGACATAAGGTCGATTCCGGAACTGGAAACATAAAAAAGTTGATAACTTTGTAAAAACACTTCAGACAGCTTAGATTTGATGTGCAACTACTAGAAAGACCATTTCTGCTATAGTGGGAGGTGAAAATTTCATGTTCTGAAGTTTCCCTGCAAAGTTATGCCACAATGCAGAAAACGCGCTCACAGCCTGAGATAAGGTGGGTTCCGGAACGCCAAACATAAAAATGTTGACAACTTTGGAAGAACACTTCAGACAGCTTAGATTTGATGTGCAACTACTCGAAAGACCCTTTCTGCTATAGTGGGATTTGAAAATTTAATGTTCTGAAGCTTCCCTGCAAAGTTATGGCACAATGCGTAAAACGCGTTTTCAGCCTGAGATAAGGTCGATTCCGGAACGCCAAACATAAAAATGTTGATAACTTTGGAAAAACACTTCAGACAGCTTAGATTTGATGTGCAACTACTAGAAAGACCCTTTCTACTATAGTGGGAGGTGAAAATTTGATGTTCTGAAGCTTCCCTGCAAAGTTATAAAACAATGTGTAAAAGGCGTTTTCAGCCTGAGATAAGGTCGATTCTGGAACGCCAACCAAAAAAATGTTGATAACTTTGGAAAAACAATTCAGACAGCCTAGATTTGATGTGCAACTACTAGAAAGACCCTTTCTACTATAGCGGTAGGTGAAAATTTCATGTTCTGAGGCTTCCGTGCAAAGTTATGGCACAATGCAGAAAACACGTTTTCAGACTGAGATAAGGTGGGTTCCAGAACGGCAAACATAAAAATGTTGATAACTTTGGAAAAACATTTCAGACAGCTTAGATTCGATCTGCAACTACTAGAAAGACCCTTTCTGCTATAGTGGGAGGTGAAAATTTCATGTTCTGAAGCTTTATGCAAAGTTATGGCACAATGCGTATAACGCGTTTTCAGCCTGAGATAAGGTCGATTCCGGATCGCCAAACATGAAAATGTAGATAACTTTGGAAAAACACTTCAGACAGCTTAGATTTGATGTGCAACTACTAGAAAGACCCTTTCTGCAATAGTGGGAGGTTAAAATTTCATATTCTGAAGTTTCCTGCAAAGTTATGGCACAATGCAGAAAACGCGTTTTCAGCTTGAGATAAGGTGGGTTCCCGAACGCCAAACGTAAAAATGTTGAAAAGTTTGGAAAAACACTTCAGACAGCTTAGATTTGATGTACAACTACCAGAAAGTCCTTTTCTGCTATAGTGGAAGTTTAAAATTTCATGTTCTGAAGCTTCCTTGCAAAGTTATGGCACAATTCCGAAAACGCGTTTTCAGCCTGAGATAAGGTCGATTCCGGAACGCCAAACAAAAAAATGTTGATAACTTTGGAAAAACTCTTCAGACAGCTTAGATTTAATGTGCAACTACTAGAAAGACCCTTTCTGCTATAGTGGGAGGTGGAAATTTCATGTTCTGAAGCTTCCATGCCAAGTTATGGCACAATTCCGAAAACGCGTTTTCAGCCTGAGATAAGGTCGATTCCGGAACGCCAAACAAAAAAATGTTGATAACTTTGGAAAAACTCTTCAGACAGCTTAGATTTAATGTGCAACTACTAGAAAGACCCTTTCTGCTATAGTGGGAGGTGGAAATTTCATGTTCTGAAGCTTCCATGCCAAGTTATGGCACAATTCCGAAAACGCGTTTTCAGCCTGAGATAAGGTCGATTCCGGAACGCCAAACAAAAAAATGTTGATAACTTTGGAAAAACTCTTCAGACAGCTTAGATTTAATGTGCAACTACTAGAATGAACCTTTCTGCTATAGTTGGAGGTGAAAATTTCATGTTCTGAAGCTTCCCTGCAAAGTTATGGCAAAATATGTAAAACGCGTTTTCAGCCTGAGATAAGGTGGGTTCCGGAACGCCAAACATAAAAATGTTGATAACTTCAGAAAAACACTTCAAGACAGCTTAGATTTGATGTGCAACTACTAGAAAGACCCTTTCTGCTATAGTGGGAAGTGAAAATTTCATGTTCTGAAGTCTCCCTGCAAAGTTATGGCACAATGCAGAAAATGGGTTTTCAGCCTGAGATAAGGTGGGTTCCAGAACGCCAAACATAAAATAGTTGATAACTTTGGAAAAACGCGTCAGACAGCTTAGATTTGATGTGCAACTACTAGAAAGACACTTTCTGCTATAGTGGGAGGTGAAAATTTCATGTTCTGAAACTTTCCTGCAAAGTTAGGGCAAATTGCGGAAAACCCGTTTTCAGCCTGAGATAAGGTTGTTTCTGGAACGGCAAACATAAAAATGGTGTTAACTTTGGAAAAACACTTCAAACAGCTTAGATTTGATGTGCAACTACTAGAAAGAACCTTTCTGCTATTGTTGGAGGTGAAAATTTCATGTTCTGAAGCTTCCCTGCAAAGTTATGGCACAATGCAGAAAACACGTTTTCAGCCTCACATAAGGTCGATTCCGGAACGCCAAACATAAAAATGTTGATAACTTTGGAAAAACACTTCAGACAGCTTAGATTTGATGTGCAACTACTAGAAAGACCCTTTCAGCTATAGTGGGTGGAGAAAATTTCATGTTCTGAAGCTTCCCTGCAAAGTTATGGCACAATGCGTAAAATGCGTTTTCAGCCTGAGATAAGGTTGATTCCGGAACCCCAAACATAAAAATGTTGATAACTTTGGACAAACACTTCAGACAGCTTAGATTTGATGTGCAACTACTAGAAAGACAGTTTCAGCTATCGTGGGAAATGAACATTTCATGATCTGAAGGTTCCCTGCAAAGTTATGGCACAATGCAGAAAACGCGTTTTCAGCCTGAGATGAGGTTGATTTCAGAACGCCAAACATAAAAATGTTGATAACTTTCGAAAAACACTTCAGACCGCTTAGATTTGTTGTGCAACTACTGGAAAGAACCTTTCTGCTATAGTGGCAGGTTACAATTTCATGTTCTGAAGCTTCCCTCCAAAGTTATGGCACAATGCAGAAAACGCTTTTACAGCCTGAGATAAGGTGGGTTCCGGAACGCCAAACATAAAAATGTTGATTACTTTGGAACAACACTTCAGACAGCTTAGATTTGATGTGCAACTACTAGAAAGACCCTTTCTGCTATAGTGGGAGGTGAAAATTTCATGTTCTGAAGCTTCCCTGCAAAGTTATGGCACAATGCAGAAAACGCGTTTTCAGCATGAGACAAGGTCAATTACGGAACGCCAAACATAAAAATATGATAACTTTGAAAAAACACTTCTGACACCTTAGATTTGATGTGCAACTACTAGAAAGACCCTTTCTGCTATAGTGGGAGGTGAAAATTTCATGTTCTGAAGTTTCCCTGCAAAGTTATGGCACAATGCAGAAAACGCGTTTTCAGCCAGAGATAAGGTCGATTCTGGAATGCCAAACATAAAAATGTTGATAACTTTGGAAAAACACTTCAGACAGCTTAGATTTGACGTGCAACTACTAGAAAGAACCTTTCTGCTGCAGTGGGAGTTGAAAATTTCATGTTCTGAAGCTTCCCTGCAAAGTTATGGCACAATGCAGAAAACAAGTTTTCAGCATCACATAAGGTCGATTCCGGAATGCCAATCATAAAAATGTTGATAACTTTGGAAAAACACTTCAGACAGCTTAGATTTCACGTGAAACTACTAGAAAGACCCTTTCTGCCATTGTGGGAGGTGAAAATTTCATGTTCTGAAGCTTCACGGCAAAGTTATGGAACAATGCGTGAAAAGCGTTTTCAGCCTGAGATAAGGTCGATTCCGGAACGCCAAACATAAAAAGGTTCATAATTCTGGAAAAACACTTCAGACAGCTTAGATTTGATGTGCAACTACTAGAAAGACCATTTCTGCCATTGTGGGAGGTGAAAATTCGATGTTCTGAAGCTTCCCTGCGAAGTTATGCCACAATGCAGGAAACGCGTTTTCAGCCTGAGATAAGGTCGATTCCGGAACGCCAAACATAAAAATATTGATAACTTTGGAAAAACTCTTTAGACAGCTTAGATTTGATGAGCAACTACTAGAAAGACCCTTTCTGCTATCGTGGGAGGTGAAAATTTCATGTTCTGAAGCTTCCCTGCAAAGTTATGTCACAATGCAGAAAACGCGTTTTCAGCCTCACATAAGGTCAATTCCGGAACGCCAAACATAAAAATGTTAATAACTTTGGAAAAACACTTCAGACAGCTTAGATTTGTGTGCAACTACTAGAAAGATCCTTTCTGCTATAGTGGGAGGTGAAATTTTTTTGTTCTGAAGCTTCCCTGCAAAGTTATGGCACAATGCAGAAAACGCGTTTTCAACCTCACATAAGGTTGATTCCGGAACGCCAAACATAAAAATGTTGATAACTTCCGAAAAACACTTCAGACAGCTTAGATTTGATGTGCAACTACGAGAAAGACCCTTTGTGCTATCGTGGGAGGTGAAAATTTCATGATCTGAAGCTTCCCTGCAAAGTTATGGCACAATGCAGAAAACGCGTTTTCAGCCTGAGATAAGGTCGATTCAGGAACACCAAACATAAAAATGTTGATAACTTTGGAAAAACACTTCAGACAGATTAGATTTTATGTGCAACTACTAGAAAGACCCTATCTGCTATAGTGGGAGGTTAAAATTTCATTTTCTGAAGCTTCCCTGCAAAGTTGTGGCACAATGCAGAAAACACATTTTCAGCCTGACAAAAGGTGGGTTCCGGAACGCCAAACATAAAAATGTTGATAACTTTGGAAAAACACTTCAGACAGCTTAGATTTGATGTGCAAATACTAGAAAGACCCTTTCTGCTATAGTGGGAGGTTAAAATTTCGTATTATGCAGCTTTCCTGCAAAGTTATGGCACAATGCAGAAAACACGTTTTCAGTCTGAGATAAGGTTGAATCCGGAACGCCAAACATAAGAATGTTGATAACTTTGGAAAAACACTTCAGACAACTTAGATTTTATGTGCAACTATGAGAAAGACCCTTTCTGCTATAGTGGGACGTGAAAATTTCTAATTCGGAAGCTTCCCTGAAAAGTTTTGGCACAATGCAGAAAACGCGTTTTCAGCTTGAGATTAGGTGGGTTCCAGAACGCCAAACATAAAAATGTTGATAACTTTGGAAAAACACATCAGACAGCTTAGATTTGATGTGCAACTACTAGAAAGACCCTTTCTGCCATATTGGGAGGTCAGAATTTCATGTTCTGAAGCTTCCCTGCAAAGTTATGGGACAATCTAGAAAACGATTTTTCATCCTGAGATAAGGTCGATTCCGGAACGCCAAACATAAAAATGTTGATAACTTTCGAAAAACACTTCAGACAGCTTATATTTGTTGTGCAACTACTAGAAATACCCTTTCTGCTCTAGTGGGAGGTGAAAATTTCATGTTCTAAAGCTTCCCTGCAAAGTTATGGCACAATGCAGAAAACGCGTTTTCTGCCTGAGATAAGGTCGATTCCGGAACGTCAAACATAAAAATGTTGATAACTCAGGAAAAACTCTACAGACAGCTTAGATTTGAGGTGCAAGTACTAGAAATACCCTTTCTGCTGATGTGGGAGGAGAAAATTTTAAGTTCTAAAGCTTCCCTGCAAAGTTATGGCACAATGCAGAAAACGCGTTTTAAGCGTGAGATAAGGAGAGTTCCGGAACGCCAAACATAAAAATGTTGATAACTTTGGAACAACACACCAGACCGCTAAGATTTGATGTGCAACTACTAGAAAGACCATTTCTGCTATAGTGGGAGGTGAAAATTTCATGTTCTGAAGCTTCCCTGCAAAGTTATGTCACAATGCAGAAAACGTGTTTTCGGCCTGAGATGAGGTCGCTTCAGGAACTCTGTTGTATACACTGGAAGTTCGAAAATATTATAATCAAAACCTGCTAAATAATATTTGATATTGTTTCTGTTTTTATCATTAATGGACCTGCTAAATAATATCTGATATTGTTTCTGTTTTTATCATTAATGGACCTGCTAAATAATATTTGATATTGTTTCTGATTGTTTATCATTAATTGTTTAATGTTTCGAACTTTAGTGAACCTGTATGCTTTTGATCGTGCGCGTTTGAACTCACGAACAGCTGTGTGCTTGGATCTGAGAATGACCTTGTAGGCGCGCTCGTTTGAAGTCATGAGAGAGTGGCCATCTTGAACTTAGTTTGAACCTGTGCGCACGTGCTGGCAAAATGGAGTGGATGTACTGACCTAATATGGTGAACCGGGCATCAGTGACGTAAAAAATGATGTAAGTGCTGACGCAATTGACACTAATATGATCTATCAACGAACATGTATCCTTTTGAGGGAAGGACTTCAAAAGGCCACCTGGAGAAAAACAAGATAAGTTATAGATAAGACTAATTGGCTTGGCGTGAGAAAACGGATGTCGGTATGTCTTCAAAGCCGTATGTGGCTATATAAGCGCTCGGAGATGTGACCCTGGGTTCTTGCTCTTTTTGGATCTTCGCCCGCGTCTGTCCGCTGTAAGTTTTTATCTTATCTTGGGACGGTGCTCTTGCTGTTTGCTCTCGGACCATTTGATTTTAACTCATCTTTTATTTCTCTTTTACTATTTTTGAATTAATCCTTTTTATTGAAGTGTTTTTGATTATATGGTTTTGAAGTATTCTTAATTATACGGTTTTTGAAGTGTTTTTGATTATATGGTTTTGAAGTATTCTTAATTATACGGTTTTTGAAGTGTTTTTGATTATATGGTTTTGAAGTATTTTTAATTATACGGTTTTTGAAGTATTTTTGATTATATGGTTTTTGAAGTATATGTACTAGTACCAGCGTCTGGCGGTACTTTTGATATTGTTGGGTATCAGCGTCTGGCAATACCCTTGAGTTTATGGATTTTATTATTTTTGGTTGACTTTGCTGTTTTTACTATTCTTTTATTAATTTTTTAAAGAAACATTTTTGTGACAAAAAACAAAATAAAATTGAGTACGAATTAAGTACTGAAAAGGCACAACGGCGTTGATCCCTGACTACTAAAGAATCAACTGGCTCCTACCTACTACCATCAATTGGGTTATAGGTGAGTTATTGTTTGATTTCCTCCTGTTGCACATTTAATGAGTGTCTCACATGGTAGCATTATTCCATCCTGAATTATTGTGTCAATGATTAGGTGGTAGTTTTAGGCATTTATGGGGAAAATGTTATTTGAAAGGAATGGATTTAGGATCCGATCATGAGTCCCTAAACGAAGTTAAGTAAAGAGACTACGGTAAGAGGTGTAGCATTGTAAGGTCAAGAACCTGTTTCTTAACAGGTCGGGCTAATTAAATAACCCGCTCAGTGAAGCGCCGACACTACTCACTAATATAATAAGGTATAGTTGATATGCTTATTATAGTCTTAGAACCGTGTCCGCAACAAGAGGCTGACTGAGTTGACCAACCGAGGGGCCCTTTACCAGAGAGGCAAAGGGAGGTAGTGTGCTTGGAACTAGGGACGGCTTATGTTATAGCTAATCGCCTTGTACACAAGACCTTGAAAACCTAAACCCGACGACAAACACCAAACAAAAAAATGTTGAAAACTTTCGAAAAACACTTCAGACAGGTTAGATTTGATGTGCAACTACGAGAAAGACCCTTTCTGCTATAGTGGGAGGTGAAAATATCATGTTCTGAAGCTTCCCTGCAAAGTAATGGCACAATGCGTAAAACGCGTTTTCAGCCTGAGATGAGGTTGATTTCAGAACGCCAAACATAAAAATGTTGATAACTCAGGAAAAACTCTACAGACAGCTTAGATTTGATGTGCAACTACTAGAAAGACCCTTTCTGCTATTGTGGGACGTGAAAATTTCATATTCTGAAGCTTCCCTGAAAAGTTTTGGCACGATGCAGAAAACGCGTTTTCAGCTTGAGATTAGGTGGGTTCCAGAACGCCAAACATAAAAATGTTGATAACTTTGGAAAAACACTTCAGACAACTTAGATTTGATGTGCATCTACTAGAAATACCCTTTCTGATATAGTGGGAGGAGAAAATTTCATGTTCTGAAGTCGCCCTGCAAAGTTATGGCACAATGCAGAAAACGCGTTTTTAGCCTGAGATAAGGTGGGTTCCAGAACGCCAAACATAAAAATGTTGATAACTTTGGAAAAAAAATTCAGACAGCTTAGATTTGATGTGCAACTACTAGAAAGACACTTTCTGCTATAGTGGGAGGTGAAAATTTCATGTTCTGAAACTTTCCTGCAAAGTTAGGCCAAATTGCGTAAAACGCGTTTTCAGCCTGAGATGAGGTTGATTTCAGAACGCCAAACATAAAAATGTTGATAACTCAGGAAAAACTCTACAGACAGCTTAGATTTGATGTGCAACTGCTAGAAAGACCCTTTCTGCTATAGTGGGAGGTTAAAATTTCTTGTTCTGAAGCTTCCCTGCCAAGTTATGGCACAATGCAGAAAACACGTTTTCAGCCTCACATAAGGTTGATTCCGGAACGCCAAACATAAAAATGTTGATAACTTCGAAAAAAACACTTCAGACAGCTTAGATTTGATGTGCAACTACTAGAAAGACCCTTTCTGCTATAGTGGGAGGTGAACATTTCATGTTCTGAAGCTTTCCTGCAAAGTTATGGCACAATGCGTAAAATGCGTTTTCAGCCTGAGATAAGGTTGATTCCGGAACCCCAAACATAAAAATGTTGATAACTTTGGACAAACACTTCAGACAGCTTAGATTTGATGTGCAACTACTAGAAAGACCCTTTCACCTATCGTGGGAAATGAACATTTCATGTTCTGAGGCTTCCCTGCAAAGTTATGGCACAATGCAGGAAACGCGTTTTCAGCCTGAGATAAGGTCGATTCCGGAAAGCCAAACATAAAAATGTTGATATCTTTGGAAAAACACTTCAGACAGCTTAGATTTGATGTGCAACTACTGGAAAAAGCCTTTCTGCTATAGTGGGAGTTGAAAATGTCATGTTCTGAAGCTTCCCTGCAAAGTTATGGCACAATGCAGAAAACGCGTTTTCAGCATGAGACAAGGTCAATTACGGAACGCCAAACATAAAAATATGATAACTTTGAAAAAACACTTCAGACAGCTTAGATTTGATGTGCAACTACTAGAAAGACCCTTTCTGCTATAGTGGGAGGTGAAAATTTCATGTTCTGAAGTTTCCCTGCAAAGTTATGGCACAATGCAGAAAACGCGTTTTCAGCCTGAGATAAGGTCGATTCAGGAACGCCAAATATAAAAATGTTGAAAACTTTCGAAAAACACTTCAGACAGCTTAGATTTGAAGTGCAACTACTAGAAAGACCCTTTCTGCTGTAGTGGGAGTTGAAAATTTCATGTTCTGAAGCTTTCCTGCAAAGTTATCGCGCAATGCGTAAAACGCGTTTTCAGCCTGAAATAAGGTTGATTCCGGAACGCCAAACATAAAAATGTTGATAACTTTGGAAAAACACTTCGAACAGCTTAGATTTGATGTGCAACTACTAGAAAGACCCTTTCTGCTATAGTGGGAGGTGAAAATTTTATGTTCTGAAGATTCCCTGCAAAGTTATGGCACAATGCAGAAAACGCGTATTCAGCCTGAGATATGGTCGATTCCGGAACGCCAAACATAAAAATGTTGATAACTTTCGAAAAACACTTCAAACTGCTTAGATTTGATGAGCAACTACTAGAAAGACCCTTTCTGCTATAGTGGGATGTTTAAATGTCATGTTCTGAAGCTTCCCTGCAAAGTTATGGCACAATGCAGAAAACGCGTTTTCAATAAGGTGCGATCCGGAACGCCAAACATAAAAATGTTGATAACTTTCGAAAAACACTTCAGACAGGTTAGATTTGATGTGCAACTACTAGAAGGACCTTTTCTGCTATAGTGGCAGGTTAAAATTTCATGTTCTGAAGCTTCTCTCCAAAGTTATGGCACAATGCAGAAAACGCTTTTACAGCCTGAGATAAGGTGGATTCCGGAAAGCCAAACATAAAAATGTTGATAACTTTGGAAAAACACTTCAAACAGCTTAGATTTGATGTGCAACTACTAGAAAGACCCTTTCTGCTATCATGGGATGTTTAAATGTCATGTTCTGAAGCTTCCCTGCAAAGTTATTGCACAATGCAGAAAAGGCGTTTTCAATAAGGTGCGATCCGGAACGCCAAACATAAAAATGTTGATAACTTTCGAAAAACACTTCAGACCGCTTAGATTTGTTGTGCAACTACTAGAAAGACTCTTTCTGCTATAGTGGGAGGTGAAAATTTTATATTCTGCAGCTTACCTGCAAAGTGATGGCACAATGCTGAAAACGCGTTTTCAGCCTGAGATAAGGTTGATTCCGAAACGCCAAACATAAGAATGTTGATAACTTTGGAAAAACACTTCAGACAGGTTAGATTTGATGTGCAACTACTAGAAGGACCCTTTCTGCTATAGTGGCAGGTTAAAATTTCATGTTCTGAAGCTTCCCTCCAAAGTTGTGGCACAATGCAGAAAACGCTTTTACAGCCTGAGATAAGGTGGATTCCGGAAAGCCAAACATAAAAATGTTGATAACTTTGGAAAAACTCTTCAGACAGCTTAGATTTGATGTGCAACAACTGGAAAAAGCCTTTCTGCTGTAGTGGGAGTTGAAAATTTCATGTTCTGAAGCTTCCCTCCAAAGTTATGGCACAATGCAGAAAACGCTTTTACAGCCTGAGATAAGGTCGATTCCGGAACGCCAAACATAAAAATGTTGATAACTTTGGAAAAACACTTCAAACAGCTTAGATTTGATGTGCAACTATTAGAAATACCCTTTCTGCTATAGTGGGAGGTGAAAATTTCATGTTCTGTGGCTTGCCTGCAAAGTTATGGCACAATGCAGAAAACACGTTTTCAGGCTGAGATAAGGTCGATTCCGGAAAGCCAAACATAAAAATGTTGATAACTTTGGAAAAACACTTCAGACAGCTTAGATTTGATGTGCAACTACTGGAAAAAGCCTTTCTGCTATAGTGGGAGTTGAAAATTTCATGTTCTGAAGCTTCCCTGCAAAGTTATGGCACATTGCAGAAAACGCGTTTTCAGCCTGAGATAAGGTCGATTCCGGAACGCCAAACATAAAAATGTTGATAACTTTCGAAAAACACTTCAAACAGCTTAGATTTGATGTGCAACTACTAGAAAGACCCTTTCTCCTATAGTGGGATGTTGAAATGTCATGTTCTGAAGCTTCCCTGCAAAGTTATGGCTCAATGCAGAAAACGCGTTTTCAGCATGAGACAAGGTCAATTCCGGAACGCCAAACATAAAAATGTTGATAACTTTGGAAAAACACTTCAAACAGCTTAGATTTGATGTGCAACTATTAGAAATACCCTTTCTGCTATAGTGGGAGGTGAAAATTTCATGTTCTGAGGCTTCCCTGCAAAGTTATGGCACAATGCAGAAAACACGTTTTCAGCCTGAGATAAGGTCGATTCCGGAAAGCCAAACATAAAAATGTTGATAACTTTGGAAAAATACTTCAAACAGCTTAGATTTGATGTGCAACTACTAGAAAGACCCTTTCTGCTATAGTGGGAGGTGAAAATTTTATGTTCTGAAGTTTCCCTGCAAAGTTATGGCACAATGCAGAAAACGCGTATTCAGCCTGAGATAAGGTCGATTCCGGAACACCAAACATAAAAATGTTTATAACTTTGGCAAAACACTTCAGACAGCTTAGATTTGATGTGCAACTACTAGAAAGACCCTTTCTGCTATAGAGGGATTTGAAAATTTCGTGTTCTTAAGATTCCCTGCAAAGTTATGGCAGAATGCGTAAATCGCGTTTTCTGCCTGAGATATGGTCGATTCCGGAACGCCAAACATAAGAATGTTGATAACTTTCGAAAAACAATTCAAACTGCTTAGATTTGATGTGCAACCACTATAAACACCCTTTCTGCTATAGTGGGATGTTTAAATGTCATGTTCTGAAGCTTCCCTGCAAAGTTATGGCACAATGCAGAAAACGCGTTTTCAATAAGGTGCGATCCGGAACGCCAAACATAAAAATGTTGATAACTTTCGAAAAACACTTCAGACCGCTTAGATTTGTTGTGCAACTACTAGAAAGACTCTTTCTGCTATAGTGGGAGGTGAAAATTTTATATTCTGCAGCTTTCCTGCAAAGTGATGGCACAATGCTGAAAACGCGTTTTCAGCCTGAGATAAGGTTGATTCCGAAACACCAAACATAAGAATGTTGATAACTTTGGAAAAACACTTCAGACAGGTTAGATTTGATGTGCAACTACTAGAAGGACCCTTTCTGCTATAGTGGCAGGTTAAAATTTCATGTTCTGAAGCTTCCCTCCAAAGTTGTGGCACAATGCAGAAAACGCTTTTACAGCCTGAGATAGGGTGGATTCCGGAAAGCCAAACATAAAAATGTTGATAACTTTGGAAAAACTCTTCAGACAGCTTAGATTTGATGTGCAACAACTGGAAAAAGCCTTTCTGCTGTAGTGGGAGTTGAAAATTTCATGTTCTGAAGCTTCCCTCCAAAGTTATGGCACAATGCAGAAAACGCTTTTACAGCCTGAGATAAGGTGGGTTCCGGAACGCCAAACATAAAAATGTTGATAACTTTGGAAAAACACTTCAAACAGCTTAGATTTGATGTGCAACTATTAGAAATACCCTTTCTGCTATAGTGGGAGGTGAAAATTTCATGTTCTGAGGCTTCCCTGCAAAGTTATGGCACAATGCAGAAAACACGTTTTCAGCCTGAGATAAGGTCGATTCCGGAAAGCCAAACATAAAAATGTTGATAACTTTGGAAAAACACTTCAGACAGCTTAGATTTGGTGTGCAACTACTGGAAAAAGCCTTTCTGCTATAGTGGGAGTTGAAAATTTCATGTTCTGAAGCTTCCCTGCAAAGTTATGGCACAATGCAGAAAACGCGTTTTCAGCATGAGATAAGGACAATTCCGGAACGCCAAACATAAAAATGTTGATAACTTTGGAAAAACACTTCAAACAGCTTAGATTTGATGTGCAACTATTAGAAATACCCTTTCTGCTATAGTGGGAGGTGAAAATTTCATGTTCTGAGGCTTCCCTGCAAAGTTATGGCACAATGCAGAAAACACGTTTTCAGCCTGAGATAAGGTCGATTCCGGAAAGCCAAACATAAAAATGTTGATAACTTTGGAAAAACACTTCAGACAGCTTAGATTTGATGTGCAACTACTGGAAAAAGCCTTTCTGCTATAGTGGGAGTTGAAAATATCATGTTCTGAAGCTTCACTGCAAAGTTATGGCACATTGCAGAAAACGCGTTTTCAGCCTGAGATTAGGTCGATTCCGGAACGCCAAAAATAAAAATGTTGATAACTTTCGAAAAACACTTCAGACAGCTTAGATTTGATGTGCAACTACTGGAAAGACCCTTTCTGCTATAGTGGGAGGTGAACATTTCATGTTCTGAAGCTTCCCTGCAAAGTTATTGCACAATGCGTAAAACGCGTTTTCAGCCTAAGATAAGGTCGATTCCGGAACGCCAAACATAAAAATGTTGATAACTTTGGAAAAACACATCAGACAGCTTAGATTTGTTGTGCAACTACTAGAAAGACCCTTTCTGCTATAGTGGGAGGTGAACATTTCATGTTCTGAAGCTTCCCTGCAAAGTTATGGCACAATGCAGAAAACGCGTGTTCAGCCTGAGATAAGGTGGGTTCCGGAACGCCAAACATAAAAATGTTGATAACTTTGGAAAAACACTTCAGACAGCATAGATTTGATGTGCAACTACTAGAAAGACCCTTTCTGCTATCGTGGGAGGTGAAAATTTCGTGTTCTGAAGCTTTATGCAAAGTTATGGCACAATGCGTATAACGCGTTTTCAGCCTGAGATAAGGTCGATTCCGGAACGCCAAACATTAAAATGTGGATAACTTTGGAAAAACACTTCAGACAGCTTAGATTTGATGTACAACTACGAGAAAGACCTTTTCTGCTATAGCGCAATTTTAAAATTTCATGTTCTGAAGCTTCCTTGCAAAGTTATGGCACAATGCAGAAAACGCGTTTTCAGCCTGAGATAAGGTCGATTCCTGTACGCCAAACATAAAAAGGTTGATAACTTTGGAAAAACACTTCAGACTGCTTAGATTTGATGTGCAACTACTAGAAAGACCCTTTCTGATATAGTGGGTGGTGAAAATTCGATTTTCTGAAGCTTCCCTCCAAAGTTATGGCACAATGCGTAAAACGCGTTTTCAGTCTGAGATAAGGTTGATTCCGGAACGCCAAACATAAAAATGTTGATAACTTTGGAAAGACACTTCAGACAACTTAGATTTGATGTGCAACTACTAGAAAGACCCTTTCTGCTATAGTGGGAGGTGAAAATTTCAAGTTCTGAAGCTTTATGCAAAGTTATGGCACAATGCGGAAAACACGTTTTCAGCCTGTGATAAGGTCGATTCAGGAACGTCAAACATAAAAAAGTTGATAACTTTTGAAATACACTTCAGACCGCTTACCTTTGATGTGCAACTACTAGATAGACACTTTCTGCTATAGTGGGACGTATAAATTTCATGTTCTGAAGCTTCCCTGCAAAGTTATGGCACAATGCAGAAAACACGTTTTCAGCCTGAGATAAGTTCGATTCCGGAACGCCAAACATAAAAATGTAGATAACTTTGGAAAAACACTTCAGACAGCTTAGATTTGATGTGCAACTACTAGAAAGACCGTTTCTGCTATAGTGGGAGGTGAACATTTCATGTTCTGAAGCTTCCCTGCAAAGTTATTGCACAATGCGTAAAACGCGTTTTCAGCCTAAGATAAGGTCGATTCCGGAACGCCAAACATAAAAATGTTGATAACTTTGGAAAAACACATCAGACAGCTTAGATTTGTTGTGCAACTACTAGAAAGACCCTTTCTGCTATAGTGGGAGGTGAACATTTCATGTTCTGAAGCTTCCCTGCAAAGTTATGGCACAATGCAGAAAACGCGTGTTCAGCCTGAGATAAGGTGGGTTCCGGAACGCCAAACATAAAAATGTTGATAACTTTGGAAAAACACTTCAGACAGCATAGATTTGATGTGCACCTACTAGAAAGACCCTTTCTGCTATCGTGGGAGGTGAAAATTTCGTGTTCTGAAGCTTTATGCAAAGTTATGGCACAATGCGTAAAACGCGTTTTCAGCCTGAGATAAGGTCGATTCCGGAACGCCAAACATTAAAATGTGGATAACTTTGGAAAAACACTTCAGACAGCTTAGATTTGATGTACAACTACGAGAAAGACCTTTTCTGCTATAGCGCAATTTTAAAATTTCATGTTCTGAAGCTTCCTTGCAAAGTTATGGCACAATGCAGAAAACGCGTTTTCAGCCTGAGATAAGGTCGATTCCTGTACGCCAAACATAAAAAGGTTGATAACTTTGGAAAAACACTTCAGACTGCTTAGATTTGATGTGCAACTACTAGAAAGACCCTTTCTGATATAGTGGGTGGTGAAAATTCGATGTTCTGAAGCTTCCCTCCAAAGTTATGGCACAATGCGTAAAACGCGTTTTCAGTCTGAGATAAGGTTGATTCCGGAACGCCAAACATAAAAATGTTGATAACTTTGGAAAGACACTTCAGACAACTTAGATTTGATGTGCAACTACTAGAAAGACCCTTTCTGCTATAGTGGGAGGTGAAAATTTCATGTTCTGAAGCTTTATGCAAAGTTATGGCACAATGCGGAAAACACGTTTTCAGCCTGTGATAATGTCGATTCAGGAACGTCAAACATAAAAAAGTTGATAACTTTTGAAATACACTTCAGACCGCTTACCTTTGATGTGCAACTACTAGATAGACCCTTTCTGCTATAGTGGGACGTATAAATTTCATGTTCTGAAGCTTCCCTGCAAAGTTATGGCACAATGCAGAAAACACGTTTTCAGCCTGAGATAAGTTCGATTCCGGAACGCCAAACATAAAAATGGAGATAACTTTGGAAAAACACTTCAGACAGCTTAGATTTGATGTGCAACTACTAGAAAGACCGTTTCTGCTATTGTGGGAGGTGAAATTTTGATTTTCTGAAGCTTCCCAGCAAAGTTATGGCACCATGCGTAAAACGCGTTTACAGCCTGAGATAAGGTCGATTCCGGAATGCCAAACATAAAACTGTTGATAACTTTGGAAAAACATTTCAGACAGCTTAGTTTTGATCTGCAACTACTAGAAAGACCCTTTCTGCTATCGTGGGAGGTGAAAATTTCGTGTTCTGAAGCTTTATGCAAAGTTATGGCACAATGCGTAAAACGCGTTTTCAGCCTGAGATAAGGTCGATTCCGGAACGTCAAACATTAAAATGTGGATAACTTTGGAAAAACACTTCAGACAGCTTAGATTTGATGTACAACTACGAGAAAGACCTTTTCTGCTTTAGCGCAATTTTAAAATTTCATGTTCTGAAGCTTCCTTGCAAAGTTATGGCACAATGCAGAAAACGCGTTTTCAGCCTGAGATAAGGTCGATTCCTGTACGCCAAACATAAAAAGGTTAATAACTTTGGAAAAACACTTTAGACTGCTTAGATTTGATGTGCAACTACTACAAAGACCCTTTCTGATATAGTGGGTGGTGAAAATTCGATGTTCTGAAGCTTCCCTCCAAAGTTATGGCACAATGCGTAAAAGGCGTTTTCAGTCTGAGATAAGGTCGATTCCGGAACGCCAAACATAAAAATGTTGATAACTTTGGAAAAACATATCAGACAGCTTAGATTTGATGTGCAACTACTAGAAAGACCCTTTCTGCTATAGTGGGAGGTGGAAATTTCATGTTCTGAAGCTTCCCTGCCAAGTTATGGCACAATTCCGAAAACGCGTTTTCAGCCTGAGATAAGGTCGATTCCGGAACGCCAAACAAAAAAATGATGATAACTTTGGAAAAACTCTTCAGACAGCTTAGATTTAATGTGCAACTACTAGAAAGACCCTTTCTGCTATAGTGGGAGGTGAAAATTTCATGTTCTGAAGTTTCCCTGCAAAGTTATGGCACAATGCAGAAAACACGTTTTCAGTCTAAGACAAGGTTGATTCCGGAACGCCAAAGATAAGAATGTTGATAACTTTGGAAAAACACTTCAGACAAATTAGATTTGATGTGCAACCACTAGAAAGAACCTTTCTGCTATAGTTGAAGGTGAAAATTTCATGTTCTGAAGCTTCCCTGCAAAGTTATGGCAAAATATGTAAAACGCGTTTTCAGCCTGAGATAAGGTGGGTTCCGGAACGCCAAACATAAAAATGTTGATAACTTCAGAAAAACACTTCAAGACAGCTTAGATTTGATGTGCAACTACTAGAAAGACCCTTTCTGCTATAGTGGGAAGTGAAAATTTCATGTTCTGGAGCTTACCTACAAAGTTATGGAACCATGCAGAAAACGCGTTTTCATCCTCAGATAAGGTCGATTCCGGAACGCCAAACATCAAAATGTTGATATCTTTGGAAAAACACTTCAGACAGCTTAGATTTGATGTGCAACTGCTAGAAAGACCCTTTCTGCTATAGTGGGAGGAGAAAATTTCATGTTCTGAAGTCTCCCTGCAAAGTTATGGCACAATGCAGAAAATGCGTTTTCAGCCTGAGATAAGGTGGGTTCCAGAACGCCAAACATAAAATAGTTGATAACTTTGGAAAAACTCGTCAGACAGCTTAGATTTGATGTGCAACTACTAGAAAGACACTTTCTGCTATAGTGGGAGGTGAAAATTTCATGTTCTGAAACTTTCCTGCAAAGTTAGGGCAAATTGCGGAAAACCCTTTTTCATCCTGAGATAAGGTTGTTTCTGGAACGGCAAACATAAAAATGGTGTCAACTTTGGAAAAACACTTCAGACAGCTTAGATTTGATGTGCAACTACTGGAAAAAGCCTTTCTGCTATAGTTGGAGGTGAAAATTTCATGTTCTGAAGCTTCCCTGCAAAGTTATGGCACAATGCAGAAAACGCTTTTACAGCCTGAGATAAGGTGGGTTCCGGAACGCCAAACATAAAAATGTTGATTACTTTGGAACAACACTTCAGACAGCTTAGATTTGATGTGCAACTACTAGAAAGACCCTTTCTGCTATAGTGGGAGGTGAAAATTTCATGTTCTGAAGCTTCCCTGCAAAGTTATGGCTCAATGCAGAAAACGCGTTTTCAGCTTGAGACAAGGTCAATTACGGAACGCCAAACATAAAAATATGATAACTTTGAAAAAACACTTCTGACACCTTAGATTTGATGTGCAACTACTAGAAAGACCCTTTCTGCTATAGCGGGAGGTGAAAATTTCATGTTCTGAAGTTTCCCTGCAAAGTTATGGCACAATGCAGAAAACGCGTTTTCAGGCAGAGATAAGGTCGATTCTGGAATGCCAAACATAAAAATGTTGATAACTTTGGAAAAACACTTCAGACAGCTTAGATTTGACGTGCAACTACTAGAAAGACCCTTTCTGCTGTAGTGGGAGTTGAAAATTTCATGTTCTGAAGCTTCCCTGCAAAGTTATGGCACAATGCAGAAAATGCGTTTTCAGCCCGAGATAAGGTCGTTTCCGGAACGCTAACCTAAAAAATGTTGATAGCTTTGGAAAAACACTTCAGACAACTTAGATTTGATGTGCAACTACTAGAAAGACCCTGTCTGTTATAGTGGGAGTTGAAAATTTCATGTTCTGTAGCTTCCCTGCAAAGTTATGGCACAATGCAGAAAACCCGTTTTCAGCCCGAGATAATGTGGGTTCCGGAGCGGCAAACGTAAAAATGTTGATAACTTTGGAAAAACACTTCAGACAGCTTAGATGTGATGTGCAACTACTAGAAAGACCCTTTCTGCTATAGTGGGAGGTGAAAATTTCATTTTCTGAATCTTCCCTGAGAATTAATGGCTCAATGCACAAAATGCGTTTTCAGCCTGAGATAAGGTGGGTTCCGGAACGCCAAACATAAAAATGTTGATAACTTTCGAAAAACACTTCAGACAGATTAGATTTGATGTGCAACTATTAGAAAGACCCTGTTTGTCATAGTGGGAGCCGAAAATTTCATGTTCTGATGCTTCCCTGCAAAGTTAAGGAACAATGCAGTAAACGCGTTTTCAGCCTGAGATAAGGTGGGTTTCGGAATGCCAAACTTAAAAATGTTGATAACTTTGGAAAAACACTTCAGACAGCTTAGATTTAATGTGCAACGACTAGAAAGAACCTTTCTGCTACAGTGGGAGGTTAAAATTTCATGTTCTGAAGCTTCCCTGCAAAGTTATGGCACAATGCAGAAAACCCGTTTTCAGCCCGAGATAATGTGGGTTCCGGAGCGGCAAACGTAAAAATGTTGATAACTTTGGAAAAACACTTCAGACAGCTTAGATTCAATGTGCATCGACTAGAAAGACCCTTTCTGCTATAGTGGGAGGTGAAAATTTCATGTTCTGAAGCTTCCCTGCAAAGTTATGGCACAATGCAGAAAATGCGTTTTCAGCCCGAGATAAGGTCGTTTCAGGAACGCTAACCTAAAAAATGTTGATAGCTTTCGAAAAACACTTCAGACAACTTAGATTTGATGTGCAACTACTAGAAAGACCCTGTCTGTTATAGTGGGAGTTGAAAATTTCATGTTCTGTAGCTTCCCTGCAAAGTTATGGCACAATGCAAGAAACACGTTTGCAGACTGAGATAAGGTGGGTTCCAGAACGCCAAACATAAAAATGTTGATAACTTTGGAAAAACATTTCAGACAGCTTAGATTTGATCTGCAACTGCTAGTAAGACCCTTTCTGCTACAGTGGGAGGTGAAAATTTCATGTTCTGAAGCATCCCTGCAAAGTTATGCCACAATGCAGGAAACGCGTTTTCAGCCTGAGATAAGGTCGATTCCGGAAAGCCAAACATAAAAATGTTGACAACTTTGGAAAAACACTTCAGACAGCTTAGATTTGATGTGCAACTACTAGAAAGACCCTTTCTGCTATTGTGGGAGTTGAAAATTTCATGTTCTGAAGCTTTCCTGCAAAGTTATGGCACAATGCGTAAAACGCGTTTTCAGCCTGAGATAAGGTTGATTCCGGAACACCAAACATAAGAATGTTGATAACTTTGGAAAAACACTTCACACAGCTTAGATTTGATGTGCAACTACTAGAAAGACCCTTTCTGCTATAGTGGGAGGTAAAAATTTCATGTTCTGAAGCTTTCCTGCAAAGTTATGGCAAATTGTGTAAAACGCGTTTTCAGCCTGAGATAAGGTTGTTTCTGGAACGCCAAACATAAGAATGTTGATAACTTTGGAAAAACACTTCAAACAGCTTAGATTTGATGTGCAACTATTAGAAAAACCCTTTCTGCTATAGTGGGAGGTGAAAATTTCATGTTCTGAGCCTTCCCTGCAAAGTTATGGCACAATGCAGAAAACGCGTTTTCAGCCTGAGATAAGGTCGATTCCGGAAAGCCAAACATAAAAATGTTGATAACTTTGGAAAAACACTTCAGACAGCTTAGATTTGATGTGCAACTACTGGAAAAAGCCTTTCTACTATAGTGGGAGTTGAAAATTTCATGTTCTGAAGCTTCCCTGCAAAGTTATGGCACAATGCAGAAAACGCGTTTTCAGCATGAGACAAGGTCAATTACGGAACGCCAAATATAAAAATATGATAACTTTGAAAAAACACTTCAGATAGCTTAGATTTGATGTGCAACTACTAGAAAGACCCTTTCTGCTATAGTGGGAGGTGAAAATTTCATGTTCTGAAGTTTCCCTGCAAAGTTATGGCACAATGCAGAAAACGCGTTTTCAGCCTCACATAAGTTCGATTCCGGAACGCCAAACATGAAAATGTTGATAACTTTGGAAAAACACTTCAGACAGCTTAGATTTGATGTGCAACTACTAGAAAGACCCTTTCTGCTATAGTGGGAGGTGAAATTTTCATGTTCTGAAGCTTTCCTGCAAAGTTATGGCACAATGCGTAAAATGCGTTTTCAGCCTGAGATAAGGTCGATTCAGGAACACCAAACATAAAAATGTTGAAAACTTTGGAAAAACACTTCAGACAGCTTAGATTTGATGTGCAACTACGAGAAAGACCCTTTCTGCTATAGTGGGAGGTGAAAATTTCATGTTCTGAAGCTTCGCCGCAAAGTTCTGGCACAATGCGTGAAACTCGTTTTCAGCCTGAGATGAGGTTGATTTCAGAACGGCAAACATACAAATGTTGATAACTTTGGAAAAACACTTCAGACATCTTAGATTTGATGTGCAACGACTAGAAAGACAATTTCTGCTATAGTGGTAGATGAAAATTTCATGTTCTGAAGCTTCCCTGCAAAGTTGTGGCACAATGCAGATAACGCATTTTCAGCCTGAGATGAGGTTGATTTCAGAACGCCAAACATAAAAATGTTAATAACTTTGGATAAACACTTCAAACAGCTTAGATTTGATGTGCAACTACTAGAAAGACCCTTTCTGCTATAGTGGGAGGTGAAAATTTCATATTCTGCAGCTTTCCTGCAAAGTGATGGCACAATGCAGAGAACGCGTTTTGAGCCTGAGAGAAGGTTGATTACTGAACGCCAAACATAAGACTGTTGATAACCTTGGAAAAACACTTCAGACAGGTTAGATTTGATGTGCAACTACTAGAAGGACCCTTTCTGCTATAGTGGCAGGTTAAAATTTCATGTTCTGAAGCTTCCCTGCAAAGTTATATCACAATGCAGAAAACGCGTTTTCAGCCAGAAATAAGGTCGATTCCGAAACGCCAAACATAAAAGTGTTGATATCTTTGGAAAAACACTTCAGAGCGCTTAGATTTGATGTGCAACTACTAGAAAGACCCTTTCTGCTATCGTGGGAGGAGAAAATTTCATGTTCTGAAGCTTCACTGCAAAGTTATGCCACAATGCAGGAAACGCGTTTTCAGCCTGAGATAAGGTCGATTCCGGAACGCCAAACATAAAAGTGTTGATAACTATGGAAAAACACTTCAGAAAGCTTCGATTTGATGTGCACCTACTAGAAAGACCCTTTCTGCTATAGTGGGAGGTGAAAATTTCATGTTCTGGAGCTTACCTACAAAGTTTTGGCACAATGCAGAAAACGCGTTTTCAGCCTGAGATAAGGTGGGTTCCAGAACGCCAAACATAAAAATGTTGATAACTTTGGAAAAACACTTCAGACAGCTTAGATTTGATCTGCAACTACGAGAAAGACCCTTTCTGCTATAGTGGGAGCTGAAAATTTCATGTTTTGAGGCTTCCCTGCAAAGTTATGGCACAATGCATAAAACGCGTTTTCAGCCTGAGATAAGGTTGATTCAGGAACGCCAAACATAAAAGTGTTGATAACTTTGGAAAAACACTTCAAACAGATTAGATTTGATGTGCAACTACTAGAAAGACCCTTTCTGCTATAGTGGGAGGTGAAAATTCATGTTCTGAAGCTTTCCTGCAAAGTTATGGCAGAATGCGTAAATCGTGTTTTCAGCCTGAGATAAGGTCCATTCCGGAACGCCAAACATAAAAATGTTGATAACTTTCGAAAAACACTTCAGACAGGTTAGATTTGATGTGCAACTACTAGAAGGACCCTTTCTGCAATAGTGGCAGGTTAAAATTCGATGTTCTGAAGCTTCCCTGCAAAGTTATGGCACCATGCGTAAAACGCGTTTTCAGCCTGAGATAAGGTCGATTCCGGAACGCCAAACATAAAAGTGTTGATAACTTTGGAAAAACACTTCAGACAGCTTAGATTTGATGTGCAACTACTAGAAAGACCCTTTCTGCTACAGTGGGAGGTGAAAATTTCATGTTCTGAAGCTTCCCTGCAAAGTTATGCCACAATGCAAGAAACTCGTTTTCAGCCTGAGATAAGGTCGATTCCGGAACGCCAAACATAAAAATATTGATAACTTTGGAAAAACACTTCAGACAGCTTTGATTTGATGTGCAACCACTAGAAAGACCCTTTCTGCTATAGTTGGAGTAGAAAATTTCATGTTCTGAAGCTTTCCTGCAAAGTTATGGCACAATGCGTAAAACGCGTTTTCAGCCTGAGATAAGGTTGATTCCGGAACGCCAAACATAAGAATGTTGATAACTTTGGAAATACAATTTCGACAGCTTAGATTTGATGTGCAACTACTAGAAAGACCCTTTCTGCTATAGTGGGATGTTAAAATTTCATGTTCTGAAGTCTCCCTGCAAAGTTATGGCACAATCCAGAAAACGCGTTTTTAGCTTGAGATAAGGTGGGTTCCAGAACGCCAAACATAAAAATGTTGATAACTTTGGAAAAACAATTTCGACAGCTTAGATTTGATGTGCAACTACTAGAAAGACCCTTTCTGCTATAGTGGGAAGTTAAAATTTCATGTTCTGAAGCTTCGCTGCACAGTTATGGCACAATGCGTAAAACTCGTTTTCAGCCTGAGATGAGGTTGATTTCAGAACGCCAAACATAAAAATGTTGATAACTTTGGAAAAACACTTGAAACAGATTAGATTTGATGAGCAACTACTAGAAAGACCCTTTCTGCTATAGTGGGAGGTGAAAATTCATGTTCTGAAGCTTTCCTGCAAAGTTATGGCAGAATGCGTAAATCGTGTTTTCAGCCTGAGATAAGGTCCATTCCGGAACGCCAAACATAAAAATGTTGATAACTTTCGAAAAACACTTCAAACAGCTTAGATTTGTTGTGCAACTACTAGAAAGACCCTTTCTGCTATAGTGGGAGGTGAAAATTTCATATTCTGCAGCTTTCCTGCAAAGTGATGACACCATGCAGAAAACGCGTTTTCAGCCTGAGATAAGGTTGATTCCGGAACGCCACACATAAGAATGTTGATAACTTTGGAAAAACACTTCAGACAGGTTAGATTTGATGTGCAACTACTAGAAGGACCCTTTCTGCAATAGTGGCAGGTTAAAATTCGATGTTCTGAAGCTTCCCTGCAAAGTTATGGCACCATGCGTAAAACGCGTCTTCAGCCTGAGATAAGGTCGATTCCGGAACGCCAAACATAAAAGTGTTCATAACTTTGGAAAAACACTTCAGACAGCTTAGATTTGATGTGCAACTACTAGAAAGACCCTTTCTGCTACAGTGGGAGGTGAAAATTTCATGTTCTGAAGCTTCCCTGCAAAGTTATGCCACAATGCAAGAAACGCGTTTTCAGCCTGAGATAAGGTCGATTCCGGAACGCCAAACATGAAAATATTGATAACTTTGGAAAAACACTTCAGACAGCTTTGATTTGATGTGCAACCACTAGAAAGACCCTTTCTGCTATAGTGGGAGTAGAAAATTTCATGTTCTGAAGCTTTCCTGCAAAGTTATGGCACAATGCGTAAAACGCGTTTTCAGCCTGAGATAAGGTTGATTCCGGAACGCCAAACATAAGAATGTTGATAACTTTGGAAATACAATTTCGACAGCTTAGATTTGATGTGCAACTACTAGAAAGACCCTTTCTGCTATAGTGGGATGTTAAAATTTCATGTTCTGAAGTCTCCCTGCAAAGTTATGGCACTATCCAGAAAACGCGTTTTTAGCTTGAGATAAGGTGGGTTCCAGAACGCCAAACATAAAAATGTTGATAACTTTGGAAAAACAATTTCGACAGCTTAGATTTGATGTGCAACTACTAGAAAGACCCTTTCTGCTATAGTGGGAAGTTAAAATTTCATGTTCTGAAGCTTCGCTGCACAGTTACGGCACAATGCGTAAAACTCGTTTTCAGCCTGAGATGAGGTTGATTTCAGAACGCCAAACATAAAAATGTTGATAACTTTGGAAAAACACTTGAAACAGATTAGATTTGATGAGCAACTACTAGAAAGACCCTTTCTGCTATAGTGGGAGGTGAAAATTCATGTTCTGAAGCTTTCCTGCAAAGTTATGGCAGAATGCGTTAATCGTGTTTTCAGCCTGAGATAAGGTCCATTCCGGAACGCCAAACATAAAAATGTTGATAACTTTCGAAAAACACTTCAAACAGCTTAGATTTGACGTGCAACTCCTAGAAAGACCCTTTCTGCTGTAGTGGGAGTTGAAAATTTCATGTTCTGAAGCTTCCCTGCAAAGTTATATCACAATGCAGAAAACGCGTTTTCAGCCTGAGATAAGGTCGATTCTGGAATGCCAAACATAAAAATGTTGATAACTTTGGAAAAACACTTCAGACAGCTTAGATTTGACGTGCAACTACAAGAAAGACCCTTTCTGCTATAGTGGGAGTTGAAAATTTCATGTTCTGAAGCTTCCCTGCAAAGTTATGGCACAATGCAGAAAAGGCGTTTTCAATAAGGTGGGTTCCGGAACGCCAAACATAAAAATGTTGATAACTTTGGAAAAACACTTCAAACAGCTTAGATTTGATGTGCAACTACTAGAAAGACCCTTTCTGCTATAGTGGGAGGTGAAAATTTCATGTTCTGAAGCTTCTCTGCAAAGTTATGGCACAATGCGGAAAACGCGTTTTCAGCCTGAGATAAGGTGGGTTTCGGAACGCCAAGCATCAAAATGTTGATAACTTTGGAAAAACACTTCACACAGCTTACATTTGATGTGCAACTACTAGAAAGACCATTTCTGCTATAGTGGGAGGTGTAAATTTCAAGTTCTGAAACTTCCCTGCAAAGTTATGGCACAATGCAGAAAACACGTATTCAGCATGAGACAAGGTCAATTCCGGAACGCCAAATACAAAAATATGATAAATTTTGAAAAACACTTCAGACAGCTTAGATTTGATGTGCAACTACTAGAAAGACCCTTTTTGCTACAGTGGGAGGTGAAAATTTCATGTTCTGAAGCTTCCGTGCAAAGTTATGGCACAATGCAGGAAACGCGTTTTCAGCCTGAGATAAGGTTGATTCCGGAACGCCAAACATAAAAATGTTGATAACTTTGGAAAAACACTTCAAACAGCTTAGATTTGATGTGCAACTACTAGAAAGACCCTTTCTGCTATAGTGGGAGTTGAAAATGTCATGTTCTGAAGCTTCCCCGCAAAGTTATGGCACATTGCAGAAAACGCGTTTTCAGCCTGAAATAAGGTCGATTGCGGAACGCCAAACACAAAAATGTTGAAAACTTTCAAAAAACACTTCAGTTTAGATTTGAAGTGCAAGTACGACAAAGACCCTTTCTGCTATAATGGGAATTGAAAATTTCATGTTCTGAAGCTTTCCTCCAAAGTTATGGCACATTGCTGAAAACGCGCTCACAGCTTGAGATAAGGTGGGTTCCGGAACGCCAAACATAAAAATGTTGATAACTTTGGAAAAACACTTCAAACAGCTTAGATTTGATGTGCAACTACTAGAAAGACCCTTTCTGCTATAGTGGGATGTGAAAATGTCATGTTCTGAAGCTTCCCTGCAAAGTTATGGCACAAGGCAGAAAAAGCGTTTTCAGCCTGTGATAAGGTGGGTTCCGGAACGCAAAACAAAAAATTGTTGATAACTTTCGAAAAACCCATCAGACAGCTTAGATTTGATGTGCAACTACGAGAAAGACACTTTCTGCAATAGTGGGAGGTGAAAATTTCATGTTCTGAAGCTTCCCTGCAAAGTTATGGCACAATGCAGAAAACGTGTTTTCAGCCTGAGATAAGATGGGTTTCGGAACGCCAAGCATAAAAATGTTGATAACTTTCGAAAAACACTTCAGACAGCTTAGGTTTGATGTGCAACTACTGGAAAGACCATTTCTGCTTTAGTGGGAGGTGTAAATTTCATGTTCTGAAACTTCCCTGCAAAGTTATGGCACAATGCAGAACACACGTTTTCAGCATGAGACAAGGTCAATTCTGGAACGCCAAACATAGAAATGTGATAACTTTGGAAAAACACTTCAGACAGCTTAGATTTGATGTGCAACTACTAGAAAGACCCCTTCTGCTACAGTGGGAGGTGAAAATTTCATGTTCTGAAGCTTCCCTGCAAAGTTATGGCACAATGCAGAAAACGTGTATTCAGCCTGAGATAAGGTCGATTCCGGAACGCCAAACATAAAAATGTTGATAACTTTGGAAAAACACGTCAAACAGCTTAGATTTGATGTGCATCTACTAGAAAGACCCTTTCTGCTATAGTGGGATGTGAAAATGTCATGTTCTGAAGCTTCCCTGCAATGTTATGGCACAATGCAGGAAACGCGTTTTCAGCCTGAGATAAGGTGGGTTTCAGAACGTCAAGCATAAAAATATTGATAACTTTGGAAAAACACTTCAGACAGAATAGATTTGATGTGCAACTACTAGAAAGACCCTTTCTGCTTTATTGGGAGTTGAAAATGTCATGTTCTGAAGCTTTCCTCCAAAGTTATGGCACAATGCAGAAAACGCGCTCACAGCCTGAGATAAGGTGGGTTCCGGAACGCCAAACGTAAAAATGTTGATAACTTCGGAAAAACACTTCAAACAGCTTAGATTTGATGTGCAACTACTAGAAAGAGACTTTCTGCAATAGTGTGAGGTGAAAATTTCATGTTCTGAAGCTTCCCTGCAAAGTTATGGCACAATGCAGAAAACGTGTTTTCAGCCTGAGATAAGGTGGGTTTCGGAACGCCAAGCATAAAAATGTTGATAACTTTGGAAAAACACTTCAGACAGCTTAGGTTTGATGTGCAACTACTAAAAAGACCATTTCTGCTTTAGTGGGAGGGGTAAATTTCATGTTCTGAAACTTCCCTGCAAAGTTATGGCACAATGCAGAACACACGTTTTCAGCATGAGACAAGGTCAATTCTGGAACGCCAAACATAGAAATATGATAACTTTGGAAAAACAGTTCAGACAGCTTAGATTTGATGTGCAACTACTAGAAAGACCCCTTCTGCTACAGTGGGAGGTGAAAATTTCATGTTCTGAAGCTTCCCTGCAAAGTTATGGCACAATGCAGAAAACGTGTATTCAGCCTGAGATAAAGTCGATTCCGGAACGCCAAACATAAAAATGTTGATAACTTTGGAAAAACACGTCAAACAGCTTAGATTTGATGTGCATCTACTAGAAAGACCCTTTCTGCTATAGTGGGATGTGAAAATGTCATGTTCTTAAGCTTCCCTGCAATGTTATGGCACAATGCAGGAAACGCGTTTTCAGCCTGAAATAAGGTCGATTGCGGAACGCCAAACACAAAAATGTTGAAAACTTTCAAAAAACACTTCAGTTTAGATTTGAAGTGCAAGTACGACAAAGACCCTTTCTGCTATAATGGGAATTGAAAATTTCATGTTCTGAAGCTTTCCTCCAAAGTTATGGCACATTGCAGAAAACGCGCTCACAGACTGAGATAAGGTGGGTTCCGGAACGCCAAACATAAAAATGTTGATAACTTTGGAAAAACACTTCAAACAGCTTAGATTTGATGTGCAACTACTAGAGAGACACTTTCTGCAATAGTGGGAGGTGAAAATTTCATGTTCTGAAGCTTCCCTGCAAAGTTATGGCACAATGCAGAAAACGTGTTTTCAGCCTGAGATAAGGTGGGTTTCGGAACGCCAAGCATAAAAATGTTGATAACTTTGGAAAAACACTTCAGACAGCTTAGGTTTGATGTGCAACTACTAGAAAGACCATTTCTGCTATAGTGGGAGGTGTAAATTTCATGTTCTGAAACTTCCCTGCAAAGTTATGGCACAATGCAGAGCACACGTTTTCAGCATGAGACAAGGTCAATTCTGGAACGCCAAACATAGAAATATGATAACTTTGGAAAAACACTTCAGACAGCTTAGATTTGATGTGCAACTACTAGAAAGACCCTTTCTGCTACAGTGGGAGGTGAAAATTTCATGTTCTGAAGCTTCCCTGCAAAGTTATGGCACAATGCAGAAAACGTGTATTCAGCCTGAGATAAGGTCGATTCCGGAACGCCAAACATAAAAATGTTGATAACTTTGGAAAAACACGTCAAACAGCTTGGATTTGATGTGCATGTACTAGAAAGACCCTTTCTGCTATACTGGGATGTGAAAATGTCATGTTCTGAAGCTTCCCTGCAATGTTATGCCACAATGCAGGAATCGCGTTTTCAGCCTGAGATAAGGTGGGTTTCAGAACGCCAAGCATAAAAATATTGATAACTTTGGAAAAACACTTCAGACAGAATAGATTTGATGTGCAACTACTAGAAAGACCCTTTCTGCTATAGTGGGAGTTGAAAATGTCATGTTCTGAAGCTTCCCCGCAAAGTTATGGCACATTGCAGAAAACGCGTTTTCAGCCTGAAATAAGGTCGATTGCGGAACGCCAAACACAAAAATGTTGAAAACATTCAAAAAACACTTCAGACAGTTTAGATTTGAAGTGCAAGTACGACAAAGACCCTTTCTGCTATAATGGGAATTGAAAATTTCATGTTCTGAAGCTTTCCTCCAAAGTTATGGCACAATGCAGAAAACGCGCTCACAGCCTGAGATAAGGTGGGTTCCGGAACGCCAAACATAAAAATGTTGATAACTTTGGAAAAACACTTCAAACAGCTTAGATTTGATGTGCAACTACTAGAAAGACCCTTTCTGCTATAGTGGGATGTGAAAATGTCATGTTCTGAAGCTTCCATGCAAAGTTATGGCTCAAGGCAGAAAAAGCGTTTTCAGCCTGTGATAAGGTGGGTTCCAGAACGCAAAACAAAAAATTTTTGATAACTTTCGAAAAACCCATCAGACAGCTTAGATTTGATGTGCAACTACTAGAAAGACCCTTTCTGCTATAGTGGGAGGTGAAAATTTCATGTTCTGAAACTTCCCTGCAAAGTTATGGCACAATGCAGAAAACACGTTTTCAGCATGAGACAAGGTCAATTCTGGAACGCCAAACATAGAAATATGATAACTTTGGAAAAACACTTCAGACAGCTTAGATTTGATGTGCAACTACTAGAAAGACCCTTTCTGCTACAGTGGGAGGTGAAAATTTCATGTTCTGAAGCTTCCCTGCAAAGTTATGGCACAATGCAGAAAACGTGTATTCAGCCTGAGATAAGGTCGATTCCGGAACGCCAAACTTAAAAATGTTGATAACTTTGGAAAAACACGTCAAACAGCTTAGATTTGATGTGCATCTACTAGAAAGACCCTTTCTGCTATAGTGGGATGTGAAAATGACATGTTCTGAAGCTTCCCTGGAAAGTTATGGGACAATGCAGAAAATGATTTTTCATCCTGAGATAAGGTCGATTCCGGAACGCCAAACATAAAAATGTTGATAACTTTCGAAAAACACTTCGGACAGCTAAGATCTGACGTGCAACTACTGGAAAGACCCTTTCTGCTATAGTGGGAGGTGAAAATTTCATGTTGTGAAGCTTCACTGCAAAGTTATGGCAAAATGCAGAAAACGCGTTTTCAGCCCGAGATAAGGTCGTTTCCGGAACGCCAAACATAAAAATGTTGATAGTTTTCGAGAAACACTTCAGACAACTTATATTTGATTTGCAACTACTAGAAAGACCCTGTCTGTTATAGTGGGAGTTGAAAATTTCATGTTCTGAAGCTTCCCTTCAAAGTTATGGCACAATGCAGAAAATGCGTTTTCAGCCTGAGATAAGGTCGATTCCGGAACGCCAAACATAAAAATGTTATTAACTTTGGAAAAACACATAAGACTGCTTAGATTTGATGTGCAAGTACTAGAAAGACCCTTTCTGCTATAGTGGGAGGTGAAACTTTCATGTTCTGAAGCTTTCCTTCAAAGTTATGGCACAATGCAGAAAATGCGTTTTCAGCCTGAGATAAGGTGGGTTCCGGAACGCCAAACATAAAAATGTTGATAACTTTGGAAAACCACTTCAGACAGCTTAGATTTGATGTGCAACTACTAGAAAGACAATTTCTGATATAGTGGTAGATGAAACTTTCGTGTTCTGAAGCTTTCCTTCAAAGTTATGGCACAATGCAGAAAACGCGTTTTCTGCCTGAGATAAGATGTTTTCCGTAACGCCAAAAATAAAAATGTTGATAACTTTGGAAAAACACTTCAGACAGCTTAGATTTGATGTGCAACTACAAGAAAGACCCTTTCTGCTATAGTGGGAGGTGAAACTTTCATGTTCTGAAGCTTTCCTTCAAAGTTATGGCACAATGCAGAACACGGGTTTTCAGCCTGAGACAAGGTGGGTTCCGGAACGCCAAATATAAAAATGTTGATAACTTTCGAAAAACACTTCAGACAGCTTAGATTTTATGTGCAACTACTACAAAGACCCTGTCTGTCATAGTGGGAGTTGAAAATTTCATGTTCTGAAGCTTCTCTGCAAAGTTATGGCACAATGCAGAAATCGCATTTTCAGCCTGAGATAAGGTGGGTTCCGGAACGCCAAACATAAAAATGTTGATAACTTTGGAAAAAACATTTCAGACAGCTTAGATTTGATGTGCAACTACTAGAAAGACCCTTTCTGCTACAGTGGGAGGTTAAAATTTCATGTTCTGAAGCTTCCCTGCAAAGTTATGGCACAATGCAGAAAACACGTTTTCAGCCTGAGATAAGGTGGGTTCCGGAACGCCAAACATAAAAATGTTGATAACTTTGGAAAAAACATTTCAGACAGCTTAGATTAGATGTGCAACTACTAGAAAGACCCTTTCTGCTACAGTGGGAGGTGAAAATTTCATGTTCTGAAGCTTCCCTGCAACGTTATGGCACAATGCGGAAAACGCGTTTTCAGCCCCAGATAAGGTCGTTTCCGGAACGCCAAACATAAAAATGTTGATAGCTTTCGAAAAACACTTCAGACAACTTAGATTTGATGTGCAACTACTGGAAAGACCCTGTCTGTTATAGTGGGAGTTGAAAATTTCATGTTCTGAAGCTTCCCTGCAAAGTTATAGAACAATGCGGAAAACGCATTTTCAGCCTGAGATAAGGTGGGTTCCGGGACGCCAAACATAAAAATGTTGATAACTTTCGAAAAACACTTCAGACAGCTTAGATTTGATGTGCAACTACTAGAAAAACCCTTTCTGCTATAGTGGGAGGTGAAAATTTCATTTTCTGGAACTTCCCTGCAAAGTTATGGCACAATGCGTAATACGCGTCGTCAGCCTGAGATAAGGTCGATTCCGGAACGCCAAACATGAAAATGTTGATAACTTTGGAAAAACTCATCAGACAGCTTAGATTTGATGTGCAACTACTAGAAAGAGACTTTCTTCAATAGTGGGAGGTGAAAATTTCATGTTTTGAAGCTTCCCTGCAAAGTTATGGCACAATGCAGAAAACGCGTTTTCAGCCTGAGATAAGGTGGGTTCCGGAACGCCAAACATAAAAATGTTGATAACTTTGGAAAAACAGTCCAGACAGATTAGATTTGATGTGCAACTACTAGAAAGACCCTTTCTGCTATAGTGGGAGGTGAAAATCTCATGTTCTGAAGCTTCCCTGCAAAGTTATGGCACAATGCAGAAAATGCGTTTTCAGCCTGAGATAAGGTTGATTCCGGAACGCCAAACATAAAAATGTTGATAACTTTGGAAAAACATTTCAGACAGCTGAGAGTTGATATGCAACTACGAGAAAACCCCTTTTCTGCTATAGTGGGAGGTGAAAATTTCATTTTCTGAAGCTTCCCTGTAAAGTTATGGCACAAAGCGTGAAAAGCGTTTTCAGCCTGAGAAAAGGTAGATTCCGGAACGCCAAACATAAGAATGTTGATAACTTTGGAAAAACACTTCAGACAGCTTAGATTTGATGTGCAACTACTAGAAAGAGCCTTTCTGCTACAGTGGGTGGTTAAAATTTCATGTTCTGAAGATTCCCAGCAAAGTTATGGCATAAAGCAGAAAACGCGTTTCCAGCCAGGGATAAGGTGGGTTCCGGAACGCCAAACATAAAAATGTTGATAACTTTGGAAAAACACTTCAGACAGCTTAGATTTGATGTGTAACTACTTGAAAGACCCTTTCTGCAATAGTGGGAGGTGAAACTTTCATGTTCTGAAGCTTTCCTTCAAAGTTATGACACAATGCAGAAAACGCGTTTTCAGCTTGAGATAAGGTGGGTTCCGGAACGCCAAATATAAAAATGTTGATAACTTTGGAAAAACACTTCAGACAGCTTGGATTTGATGTGCAACTACTAAAAAGACCCTGTCTGTTATAGTGGGAGTTGAAAATTTCATGTTATGAAGCTTCCCTGCAAAGTTAAGGAACAATGCAGAAAACGCGTTTTCAGCCTGAGATAAGGTGGGTTCCGGAACGCCAAACATAAAAATGTTGATAACTTTGGAAAAACACTTCAGACAGCTTAGATTTGATGTGCAACTACTAGAAAGAGCCTTTCTGCTACAGTGGGTGGTTAAAATTTCATGTTCTGAAGCTTTCCTTCAAAGTTATGGCACAATGCATAAAACGCGTTTTCAGCCTGAGACAAGGTGGGTTCCGGAACGCCAAACATAAAAATGTTGATAACTTTCGAAAAACACTTTAGACAGCTTAGATTTGATGTGCAACGACTACAAAGACCCTGTCTGTTATAGTGGGAGTTGAAAATTTCATGTTCTGAAGCTTCCCTGCAAAGTTAAGGAACAATGCAGAAAATGCGTTTACAGCCTGACATAAGGTGGGTTCCGGAACGCCAAACATAAAAATGTTGACAACTTTGGAAAAACACTTCAGACAGCTTAGATTTGATGTGCAACTACTAGAAAGACCCTTTCTGCTACAGTGGGAGGTTAAAATTCCATGTTCTGAAGCTTCCCTGCAAAGTTATGGCACAATGCAGAAAACGCGTTTTCAGCCTGAGATAAGGTGGGTTCCGGAACGCCAAACATAAAAATGTTGATAACTTTGGAAAAAACATTTCAGACAGCTTAGATTTGATGTGCAACTACTAGAAAGGCCCTTTCTGCTATTGTGGGAGGTGAAAATTTCATGTTTTGAAGATTCCCTGCACAGTTATGGCACAATGCAGAAAATGCGTTTTCAGCCTGAAAAAAGGTGGGTTCCGGAACGCCAAACACAAAAATGTTGATAACTTTGGAAAACCAATTCAGACAGCATAGATTTGATGTGCAACTACAAGAAAGACCCTTTATGCTATTGTGGGAGGTTAAAATTTCATGTTCTAAAGATTCCCAGCAAAGTTATGGCACAAAGCAGAAAATGCGTTTTCAGCCTGAGATGAGGTGGGTTCCGGAACGCCAAACATAAAAATGTTGATAATTTTGGAAAAAACACTTCATACTGCTTAGAATTGATGTGCAACTACTAGAAAGACCCTGTCTGTTATAGTGGGAGTTGAAAATTTCATGTTCTGAAGCTTCCCTGCGAAGTTAAGTAACAATGCATAAAACGCGTTTTCAGCCTGAGATAAGGTGGGTTCCGGAACGCCAAACATAAAAATGTTGATAACTTTTAAAAAACACTTCAAGACAGCTTAGATTTGATGTGCAACTACTAGAAATACCCTTTCTGCTATAGTGGGAGGAGAAAATTTCATGTTCTGAAGTCTCCCTGCAAAGTTATGGCACAATGCAGAAAACGCGTTTTCAGCCTGAGATATGGTGGTTTCCAGAACGCCAAACATAAAAATGTTGATAACTTTGGAAAAACACTTCAGACCGCTTAGATTTGATGTGCAACTACTAGAAAGACCCTTTCTGCTATAGTGGGAGGTGGAAATTTCATGTTCTGAAGCTTCCCTGCAAAGTTATGGCACAATGCAGAAAACCTGTTTTCCGCCTGAGATAAGGTGGTTTCCAGAACGCCAAACATAAAAATGTTGATAACTTTGGAAAAACTCTTCAGACAGCTTAGATTTGATGTGCAACTATTAGAAAGACCCATTCTGCTATAGTGGGAGGTTAAAAATTCATGTTCTGAAGCTTCCCTGCAAAGTTATGGCAGAATGCGTAAATCGTGTTTTCAGCCTGAGATGAGGTCGATTCCGGAACGCCAAACATAAAAGTGTTGATAACTTTGGAAAAACACTTCAAACAGCTTTGATTTGATGTGCAACTACTAGAAAGACCCTTTCTGCTATAGTGGGAGGTGAAATTTTCATGTTCTGAAGCTTCCCTGAAAAGTTATGGCAGAATGCGTCAATCGTGTTTTAAGCCTGAGATAAGGTCGATTCCGGAACGCCAAACATAAAAGTGTTGATAACTTTGGAAAAACACTTCAGACAGCTTCGATTTGATGTGCACCTACAAGAAAGGCCCTTTCTGCTATAGTGGGAGGTGAAATTTTCATGTTCTGAAGCTTCCCTGCAAAGTTATGGCACAATGCAGAAAACCTGTTTTCCGCCTGAGATAAGGTGGTTTCCAGAAGGCCAAACATAAGAATGTTGATAACTTTGGAAAAACTCTTCAGACAGCTTAGATTTGATGTGCAACTACTAGAAAGACCCTTTCTGCTACAGTGGGAGGTGAAAATTTAATGTTCTGAAGCTTCCCTGCAAAGTTATGGCACAATGCGTAAAACGCGTTTTCAGCCTGAGATGAGGTTGATTTCAGAACTCCAAACATAAAAATGTTGATAACTTTGGAAAAACACTTCAGACAGCTAAGATTTGATGTGCAACTATTAGAAAGACCCATTCTGCTATAGTGGGAGGTTAAAAATTCATGTTCTGAAGCTTCCCTGAAAAGTTATGGCACAATGCAGAAAACGCGTTTTCAGCCTGAGATAAGGTCGATTCCGGAGCGCCAAACATAAAAATGTTGATAACTTTGGAAAAACACTTCAGACAGCTTAGATTTGATGTGAGACTACTAGAAAGACCCTTTCTGCTATAGTGGGATATGAAAATTTTATGTTCTGAAGCTTCCCTGCAAAGTTATGGCAGAATGCGTAAATCGTGTTTTCAGCCTGAGATGAGGTCGATTCCGGAACGCCAAACATAAAAGTGTTGATAACTTTGGAAAAACACTTCAAACAGCTTTGATTTGATGTGCAACTACTAGAAAGACCCTTTCTGCTATAGTGGGAGGTGAAATTTTCATGTTCTGAAGCTTCCCTGAAAAGTTATGGCAGAATGCGTCAATCGTGTTTTAAGCCTGAGATAAGGTCGATTCCGGAACGCCAAACATAAAAGTGTTGATAACTTTGGAAAAACACTTCAGACAGCTTAGATTTGATGTGCAACTGCGAAAAAGATCCTTTCTGCTGTAGTGGGAGGTGAAAATATCATGTTCTGAAGCTTCCCTACAAAGTTATGGCACAATGCGTAAAACGCGTTTTCAGCCTTACGGTACGTACAGACCAAACGCGACTTCCGCGAGCGACACGACTGATTTGCATAGAAAGTCAATGGGGTTGGGCGACTGACGGCGACCAGCGGCGACCAACATGGCAGCGACACGACTGGGGTGTGCAATGCTACAAGATTTGAGCTACATACGGCGACTCCGGCTACTCAAGACGACACAACTGGGGTTCAGCGACAGTCGCAGAAGTTCACCACCTGCGGAGCGTTGACCAATCAGAGACCAGATCCGCGAGTGACGTGTCCCGGCGGAGGAGAAGCAAATCGCTGCGGTTGTTTACAAGCAGACTTTCCGCCGTCCTGAGAGTGGCTCAAATCGTGTATTTTTTAATTTCCACCGGAACATAAATAGGAAGAATCTTGTCCGGAGGGAAGGTTCGCCACAACGGTGGCGTTCCTGGTGAGTTGAGACCTTTATTTACGTAAGTTTACTAAAGTTATGTTCACCTAAACGCAATGTCCACCGAGTTTACGAGGCGAATGCACCGCTGCGACGGTAGAAACTACGTATGTATGGCGACGAGATAAATAAGTACTGTTTCTGATTTAATTAAATTCAGATGAGACGTCCTGAAGGGTCTGTTTATATGAGGGGAGGACGGTGACCGAGGAGCGGAGTGGTCAGCGGCATCTACTGTAGTGCCGTGAAGTGACCGTTCTTCACCGTCCTCTCTCTTCTGGAGCCCTTCATCTCCAAGAGAGACCTCAGCCAACATGAGTGGAGAGGCAGCAGCTGCTGCAGCAGCAAGGTAGCAGGTAGGTTTGCACGTTCATTTAGTGGTGACATTCTGAATATTAGATTAATATATAAATATAAAAATGTATGTAGCTTTCTGTATAGCTTTTTTCTGTATAGCTTGTACAATAATGTAATCACGCTATGCTGTCATTAAGGAGAGGAGGAGGATGGATCCACTCATGATGTTGGTGATGATGATGAGGAGGATGGACCTCCCTCTGCCTCACCTGGTGCTGCTGCGTCTCCTCCACCTGCCACTGTCCCCTCCTCATCCACTGCTGCTCCTGATGTATGTAGAAATAGTATTTGCTAGTATTATTCTATTTTTTTAATTAAATGTTATTGTTCTACATCATTCAAGCACTGTCATAGTGACATGACTTGCTTTAGGTTAACTATTGCTGTCCTATACAGATTTTATTTATTCGTACTCATCACTATGGCATGTAATTGGACTCAACTTTCATTATGTGCAGGACACCGATGGAAGAGACCAACAGAGGAAGGGGTCCCCCGATGCTGAAGCTGAGCTCAAACATCTACTAATGTACTCCCTCCACAAACCCAGCTCAGAAGAAGGCACAGTTTTCAAGGTCCTCGTTCCTTCCAGGTTCCACATACATTTAAAATGTACATGTTACTTTACCAAGCAAAACAACAGCTGACTGAAACCATTTGGACCCTTCATTTATTTTCTTTGTAGCCACAGTTTCATTAAAGAACCGGATGCCGCCCCACTTCCTCCGCCTCTCTTGACCCTCGTCCCTCTGAGGAAGATCCTTCAAAACACACCTACGTAGTTCACTTCAAGTTTGACTGTGATTCTGTGTGTATTGAATGAGTATAAATGAATGGGGTTACTTTATTTTTGCAAATAAAGTGTTTGACAATGAACATTTCTTTTTGTGAAAAATGGATTCACAGAAAATAATAAAATCAAAAGCACTTTGCAAAATATCAACAAATTGAGTTGAACACAGCTTTGTTTTATTGCAGAGATGAAATATATATGCAAGAACTTCCTCTGGTCATCTCCTGGAAGTAGACCGTCACACCAACACAGAAGCAGTTGGTGATGAGTCTCCTGTTACCGAAGATCTGCAAAATATAAACCATACATGGATATGTAAACATATATATGTTGGTGATAATTTAACAAAGTATATATCAACCATACAACAGTGCATCTAGGATAAATTGTTTCATCACAATGCATTTAACTGTTGCATTCATTGATTACCACAAAGTGGCGCTCACTGAAAAGACTTTAGTGTACAAATTATTGACGATGACAGATTATATATCTCCGAAAATTACTTCAAGCATACAGCAGATACGACCGCGGAGTTCATGAACTGATGACAGTTCAGAAAGACTTGGACACAAGTCGCCGTACATAACTACACATCGAGTTGCTTACCGAAGACAGACGTTCGCCAGAGGACAGACCGCGGCACTTGGTGTCCTGTATTCGGCCACTGATCCGGACCAACAGGTCGTACAACTCGCGGCGGTTCCGCATGAAGTACCGCACGAAGCGGCCGTATCCCGGTGACGCTGCTGGAGCAGGAAGTTAAATTCACCTGTGTGAGCGGCTCTGGCGAATGCTACGAAACGAGAGACGTCTCTTTTTCCATGTTTTCAATTAATAAGTAGCGATAGTTTGAGCACCGGCTCCGCCATCTTCAATCCACCGTCCACAACAACTTGAGACCACGCCCTCCGGCGACTGACCTACTTTCGATCCGGACAGGTGGCGACTAATGACGACTTGAGCAAGCTACCTGCTGCTGACGACTGGCGCTACAGCGACAGAAATGTCGCGTTCGGTGTGTACGTACCTTTAGATGAGGTTGATTTCAGAACGGCAAACATAAAAGTGTTGATAACTTTGGAAAAACACTTCAGACAGCTTCGATTTGATGTGCACCTACAAGAAAGGTTCTTTCTGCTATAGTGGGAGGTGAAATTTTCATGTTCTGAAGCTTCCCTGCAAAGTTATGGCACAATGCAGAAAACTCGTGTTCAGCCTCACATAAGGTCAATTCCGGAACGCCAAACATAAAAATGTTAATAACTTCGGAAAAACACTTCAGACAGCTTAGATTTGATGTGCAAGTACTAGAAAGACCCTTTCTGGTATAGTGGGAGGTGAAAATTTCATGTTCTGGAGCTTACCTGCAAAGTTACGGCACAATGCAGAAAACGCGTTTTCGTCGTCAGATAAGGTCGATTCCGGAACGCCAAACATCAAAATGTTGATAACTTTGGAAAAACACTTCAGACAGCTTAGATTTGATGTGCAACTACTCGAAAGACCCTTTCTGCTATCGTGGGAGGTGAAAATTTCATGTTCTGAAGCTTCCCTGCAAAGTTATGGCATAATGCAGAAAATGCGTTTTCAACCTGAGATGAGGTTGATTTCAGAACGCCAAACATAAAAATGTTGAGAACTTTGGAAAAACACTTCAGACAGCTAAGATTTGATGTGAGACTACTAGAAAGGCCCTTTCTGCTATAGTGGTGTATGAAAATTTCATGTTCTGAATCTTCCCTGCAAAGTTATGGCAGAATGCGTAAATCGTGTTTTCAGCCTGAGATAAGGTCGATTCCGGAACGCCAAACATAAAAATGTTAATAACTTCGGAAAAACACTTCAGACAGCTTAGATTTGATGTGCAAGTACTAGAAAGACCCCTTCTGGTATAGTGGGAGGTGAAAATTTAATGTTCTGGAGCTTACCTGCAAAGTTACGGCACAATGCAGAAAACGCGTTTTCGTCGTCAGATAAGGTCGATTCCGGAACGCCAAACATCAAAATGTTGATAACTTTGGAAAAACACTTCAGACAGCTTAGATTTGATGTGCAACTACTCGAAAGACCCTTTCTGCTATCGTGGGAGGTGAAAATTTCATGTTCTGAAGCTTCCCTGCAAAGTTATGGCACAATGCAGAAAATGCGTTTTCAGCCTGAGATGAGGTTGATTTCAGAACGCCAAACATAAAAATGTTGAGAACTTTGGAAAAACACTTCAGACAGCTAAGATTTGATGTGCAACTACTAGAAAGACGTATTCTGCTATAGTGGGAGGTTAAAATTTCATGTTCTGAAGCTTCCCTGCAAAGTTATGGCACAATGCAGAAAACGCGTTTTCAGCCTGAGATAAGGTGGGTTCCAGAACGCCAAACATAAAAATGTTCATAACTTTGGAAAAACACTTCAGACAGCTTAGATTTGATGTGCAACTACTAGAAAGACCCTTTCTGCTACAGTGGGAGGTGAAAATTTCTTGTTCTGAAGCTTCCCTGCAAAGTTATTCCACAATGCAGGAAACGCGTTTTCAGCCTGAGATAAGGTCGATTCCGGAACGCCAAACATAAGAATGTTGATAACTTTGGAAAAACACTTCAGACAGCTTAGATTTGATGTGCAACTACTAGAAAGACCCTTTCTGCTATAGTGGGAGGTGAAAATTTCATGTTCTGAAGCTTTCCTGCAAAGTTATGGCACAATGCGTAAAACGCGTTTTTAGCCTGAGATGAGGTTGATTTCAGAACGCCAAACATAAAAATGTTGATAACTTTGGAAAAACACTTCAGACAGCTTAGATTTGATGTGCAACTACTAGAAAGACCCTTTCTGCTATAGTGGGAGGTGAACATTTCATGTTCTGAAGCTTCCCTGCAAAGTTATGGCACATTGCAGAAAACCTGTTTTCAGCATGAGATAAGGTGGTTTCCAGAACGCCAAACATAAAAATGTTGATAACTTTGGAAAAACATTTCAGACAGCTTAGATTTGATGTGAGACTACTAGAAAGGCCCTTTCTGCTATAGTGGGTATGAAAATTTCATGTTCTGAATCTTCCCTGCAAAGTTATGGCAGAATGCGTAAAACGTGTTTTCAGCCTGAGATAAGGTCGATTCCGGAACACCAAACATAAAATGTTGATAACTCTGGAAAAACACTTCAGACAGCTAAGATTTGATGTGCAACTACTAGAAAGACCCATTCTGCTATAGTGGGAGGTTAAAATTTCATGTTCTGAAGCTTCCCTGCAAAGTTATGGCACAATGCAGAAAACGCGTTTTCAGCTTGAGATAAGGTCAATTCCGGAACGCCAAACATAAAAATGTTAATAACTTCGGAAAAACACTTCAGACAGCTTAGATTTGATGTGCAAGTACTAGAAAGACCCTTTCTGGTATAGTGGGAGGTGAAAATTTCATGTTCTGGAGCTTACCTGCAAAGTTACGGCACAATGCAGAAACGCGTTTTCGTCGTCAGATAAGGTCGATTCCGGAACGCCAAACATCAAAATGTTGATAACTTTGGAAAAACACTTCAGACAGCTTAGATTTGATGTGCAACTACTCGAAAGACCCTTTCTGCTATCGTGGGAGGTGAAAATTTCATGTTCTGAAGCTTCCCTGCAAAGTTATGGCACAATGCAGAAAATGCGTTTTCAACCTGAGATGAGGTTGATTTCAGAACGCCAAACATAAAAATGTTGAGAACTTTGGAAAAACACTTCAGACAGCTAAGATTTGATGTGAGACTACTAGAAAGACCCTTTCTGCTATAGTGGGATATGAAAATTTCATGTTCTGAAGCTTCCCTGCAAAGTTATGGCAGAATGCGTAAATCGTGTTTTAAGCCTGAGATAAGGTCGATTCCGGAACGCCAAACATAAAAGTGTTGATAACTTTGGAAAAACACTTCAGACAGCTTAGATTTGATGTGCAACTGCGAGAAAGACCCTTTCTGCTGTAGTGGGAGGTGAAAATATCATGTTCTGAAGCTTCCCTACAAAGTTATGGCACAATGCAGAAAAGGCGTTTTCAGCCTGAGATGAGGATAATTTCAGAACGGCAAACATAAAAGTGTTGATAACTTTGGAAAAACACTTCAGACAGCTTCGATTTGATGTGCACCTACAAGAAAGGCCCTTTCTGCTATAGTGGGAGGTGAAATTTTCATGTTCTGAAGCTTCCCTGCAAAGTTATGGCACAATGCAGAAAACTCGTGTTCAGCCTCACATAAGGTCGATTCCGGAACGCCAAACATCAAAATGTTGATAACTTTGGAAAAACACTTCAGACAGCTTAGATTTGATGTGCAACTACTAGAAAGACCCTTTCTGCTATAGTGGGAGGTGAAAATTTCATGTTCTGAAGCTTCCCTGCAAAGTTATGGCACAATGCAGAAAATGCGTTTTCAGCCTGAGATGAGGTTGATTTCAGAACGCCAAACATAAAAATGTTGAGAACTTTGGAAAAACACTTCAGACAGCTAAGATTTGATGTGCAACTACTAGAAAGACGTATTCTGCTATAGTGGGAGTTGAAAATTTCATGTTCTGAAGCTTCCCTGCAAAGTTATGGCACAATGCAGAAAAGGCGTTTTCAATAAGGTGGGTTCCGGAACGCCAAACATAAAAATGTTGATAACTTTGGAAAAACACTTCAAACAGCTTAGATTTGATGTGCAACTACTAGAAAGACCCTTTCTGCTATAGTGGGAGGTGAAAATTTCATGTTCTGAAGCTTCTCTGCAAAGTTATGGCACAATGCGGAAAACGCGTTTTCAGCCTGAGATAAGGTGGGTTTCGGAACGCCAAGCATCAAAATGTTGATAACTTTGGAAAAACACTTCACACAGCTTACATTTGATGTGCAACTACTAGAAAGACCATTTCTGCTATAGTGGGAGGTGTAAATTTCAAGTTCTGAAACTTCCCTGCAAAGTTATGGCACAATGCAGAAAACACGTATTCAGCATGAGACAAGGTCAATTCCGGAACGCCAAATACAAAAATATGATAAATTTTGAAAAACACTTCAGACAGCTTAGATTTGATGTGCAACTACTAGAAAGACCCTTTTTGCTACAGTGGGAGGTGAAAATTTCATGTTCTGAAGCTTCCGTGCAAAGTTATGGCACAATGCAGGAAACGCGTTTTCAGCCTGAGATAAGGTTGATTCCGGAACGCCAAACATAAAAATGTTGATAACTTTGGAAAAACACTTCAAACAGCTTAGATTTGATGTGCAACTACTAGAAAGACCCTTTCTGCTATAGTGGGAGTTGAAAATGTCATGTTCTGAAGCTTCCCCGCAAAGTTATGGCACATTGCAGAAAACGCGTTTTCAGCCTGAAATAAGGTCGATTGCGGAACGCCAAACACAAAAATGTTGAAAACTTTCAAAAAACACTTCAGTTTAGATTTGAAGTGCAAGTACGACAAAGACCCTTTCTGCTATAATGGGAATTGAAAATTTCATGTTCTGAAGCTTTCCTCCAAAGTTATGGCACATTGCTGAAAACGCGCTCACAGCTTGAGATAAGGTGGGTTCCGGAACGCCAAACATAAAAATGTTGATAACTTTGGAAAAACACTTCAAACAGCTTAGATTTGATGTGCAACTACTAGAAAGACCCTTTCTGCTATAGTGGGATGTGAAAATGTCATGTTCTGAAGCTTCCCTGCAAAGTTATGGCACAAGGCAGAAAAAGCGTTTTCAGCCTGTGATAAGGTGGGTTCCGGAACGCAAAACAAAAAATTGTTGATAACTTTCGAAAAACCCATCAGACAGCTTAGATTTGATGTGCAACTACGAGAAAGACACTTTCTGCAATAGTGGGAGGTGAAAATTTCATGTTCTGAAGCTTCCCTGCAAAGTTATGGCACAATGCAGAAAACGTGTTTTCAGCCTGAGATAAGATGGGTTTCGGAACGCCAAGCATAAAAATGTTGATAACTTTCGAAAAACACTTCAGACAGCTTAGGTTTGATGTGCAACTACTGGAAAGACCATTTCTGCTTTAGTGGGAGGTGTAAATTTCATGTTCTGAAACTTCCCTGCAAAGTTATGGCACAATGCAGAACACACGTTTTCAGCATGAGACAAGGTCAATTCTGGAACGCCAAACATAGAAATGTGATAACTTTGGAAAAACACTTCAGACAGCTTAGATTTGATGTGCAACTACTAGAAAGACCCCTTCTGCTACAGTGGGAGGTGAAAATTTCATGTTCTGAAGCTTCCCTGCAAAGTTATGGCACAATGCAGAAAACGTGTATTCAGCCTGAGATAAGGTCGATTCCGGAACGCCAAACATAAAAATGTTGATAACTTTGGAAAAACACGTCAAACAGCTTAGATTTGATGTGCATCTACTAGAAAGACCCTTTCTGCTATAGTGGGATGTGAAAATGTCATGTTCTGAAGCTTCCCTGCAATGTTATGGCACAATGCAGGAAACGCGTTTTCAGCCTGAGATAAGGTGGGTTTCAGAACGTCAAGCATAAAAATATTGATAACTTTGGAAAAACACTTCAGACAGAATAGATTTGATGTGCAACTACTAGAAAGACCCTTTCTGCTTTATTGGGAGTTGAAAATGTCATGTTCTGAAGCTTTCCTCCAAAGTTATGGCACAATGCAGAAAACGCGCTCACAGCCTGAGATAAGGTGGGTTCCGGAACGCCAAACGTAAAAATGTTGATAACTTCGGAAAAACACTTCAAACAGCTTAGATTTGATGTGCAACTACTAGAAAGAGACTTTCTGCAATAGTGTGAGGTGAAAATTTCATGTTCTGAAGCTTCCCTGCAAAGTTATGGCACAATGCAGAAAACGTGTTTTCAGCCTGAGATAAGGTGGGTTTCGGAACGCCAAGCATAAAAATGTTGATAACTTTGGAAAAACACTTCAGACAGCTTAGGTTTGATGTGCAACTACTAAAAAGACCATTTCTGCTTTAGTGGGAGGGGTAAATTTCATGTTCTGAAACTTCCCTGCAAAGTTATGGCACAATGCAGAACACACGTTTTCAGCATGAGACAAGGTCAATTCTGGAACGCCAAACATAGAAATATGATAACTTTGGAAAAACAGTTCAGACAGCTTAGATTTGATGTGCAACTACTAGAAAGACCCCTTCTGCTACAGTGGGAGGTGAAAATTTCATGTTCTGAAGCTTCCCTGCAAAGTTATGGCACAATGCAGAAAACGTGTATTCAGCCTGAGATAAAGTCGATTCCGGAACGCCAAACATAAAAATGTTGATAACTTTGGAAAAACACGTCAAACAGCTTAGATTTGATGTGCATCTACTAGAAAGACCCTTTCTGCTATAGTGGGATGTGAAAATGTCATGTTCTTAAGCTTCCCTGCAATGTTATGGCACAATGCAGGAAACGCGTTTTCAGCCTGAAATAAGGTCGATTGCGGAACGCCAAACACAAAAATGTTGAAAACTTTCAAAAAACACTTCAGTTTAGATTTGAAGTGCAAGTACGACAAAGACCCTTTCTGCTATAATGGGAATTGAAAATTTCATGTTCTGAAGCTTTCCTCCAAAGTTATGGCACATTGCAGAAAACGCGCTCACAGACTGAGATAAGGTGGGTTCCGGAACGCCAAACATAAAAATGTTGATAACTTTGGAAAAACACTTCAAACAGCTTAGATTTGATGTGCAACTACTAGAGAGACACTTTCTGCAATAGTGGGAGGTGAAAATTTCATGTTCTGAAGCTTCCCTGCAAAGTTATGGCACAATGCAGAAAACGTGTTTTCAGCCTGAGATAAGGTGGGTTTCGGAACGCCAAGCATAAAAATGTTGATAACTTTGGAAAAACACTTCAGACAGCTTAGGTTTGATGTGCAACTACTAGAAAGACCATTTCTGCTATAGTGGGAGGTGTAAATTTCATGTTCTGAAACTTCCCTGCAAAGTTATGGCACAATGCAGAGCACACGTTTTCAGCATGAGACAAGGTCAATTCTGGAACGCCAAACATAGAAATATGATAACTTTGGAAAAACACTTCAGACAGCTTAGATTTGATGTGCAACTACTAGAAAGACCCTTTCTGCTACAGTGGGAGGTGAAAATTTCATGTTCTGAAGCTTCCCTGCAAAGTTATGGCACAATGCAGAAAACGTGTATTCAGCCTGAGATAAGGTCGATTCCGGAACGCCAAACATAAAAATGTTGATAACTTTGGAAAAACACGTCAAACAGCTTGGATTTGATGTGCATGTACTAGAAAGACCCTTTCTGCTATACTGGGATGTGAAAATGTCATGTTCTGAAGCTTCCCTGCAATGTTATGCCACAATGCAGGAATCGCGTTTTCAGCCTGAGATAAGGTGGGTTTCAGAACGCCAAGCATAAAAATATTGATAACTTTGGAAAAACACTTCAGACAGAATAGATTTGATGTGCAACTACTAGAAAGACCCTTTCTGCTATAGTGGGAGTTGAAAATGTCATGTTCTGAAGCTTCCCCGCAAAGTTATGGCACATTGCAGAAAACGCGTTTTCAGCCTGAAATAAGGTCGATTGCGGAACGCCAAACACAAAAATGTTGAAAACATTCAAAAAACACTTCAGACAGTTTAGATTTGAAGTGCAAGTACGACAAAGACCCTTTCTGCTATAATGGGAATTGAAAATTTCATGTTCTGAAGCTTTCCTCCAAAGTTATGGCACAATGCAGAAAACGCGCTCACAGCCTGAGATAAGGTGGGTTCCGGAACGCCAAACATAAAAATGTTGATAACTTTGGAAAAACACTTCAAACAGCTTAGATTTGATGTGCAACTACTAGAAAGACCCTTTCTGCTATAGTGGGATGTGAAAATGTCATGTTCTGAAGCTTCCATGCAAAGTTATGGCTCAAGGCAGAAAAAGCGTTTTCAGCCTGTGATAAGGTGGGTTCCAGAACGCAAAACAAAAAATTTTTGATAACTTTCGAAAAACCCATCAGACAGCTTAGATTTGATGTGCAACTACTAGAAAGACCCTTTCTGCTATAGTGGGAGGTGAAAATTTCATGTTCTGAAACTTCCCTGCAAAGTTATGGCACAATGCAGAAAACACGTTTTCAGCATGAGACAAGGTCAATTCTGGAACGCCAAACATAGAAATATGATAACTTTGGAAAAACACTTCAGACAGCTTAGATTTGATGTGCAACTACTAGAAAGACCCTTTCTGCTACAGTGGGAGGTGAAAATTTCATGTTCTGAAGCTTCCCTGCAAAGTTATGGCACAATGCAGAAAACGTGTATTCAGCCTGAGATAAGGTCGATTCCGGAACGCCAAACTTAAAAATGTTGATAACTTTGGAAAAACACGTCAAACAGCTTAGATTTGATGTGCATCTACTAGAAAGACCCTTTCTGCTATAGTGGGATGTGAAAATGACATGTTCTGAAGCTTCCCTGGAAAGTTATGGGACAATGCAGAAAATGATTTTTCATCCTGAGATAAGGTCGATTCCGGAACGCCAAACATAAAAATGTTGATAACTTTCGAAAAACACTTCGGACAGCTAAGATCTGACGTGCAACTACTGGAAAGACCCTTTCTGCTATAGTGGGAGGTGAAAATTTCATGTTGTGAAGCTTCACTGCAAAGTTATGGCAAAATGCAGAAAACGCGTTTTCAGCCCGAGATAAGGTCGTTTCCGGAACGCCAAACATAAAAATGTTGATAGTTTTCGAGAAACACTTCAGACAACTTATATTTGATTTGCAACTACTAGAAAGACCCTGTCTGTTATAGTGGGAGTTGAAAATTTCATGTTCTGAAGCTTCCCTTCAAAGTTATGGCACAATGCAGAAAATGCGTTTTCAGCCTGAGATAAGGTCGATTCCGGAACGCCAAACATAAAAATGTTATTAACTTTGGAAAAACACATAAGACTGCTTAGATTTGATGTGCAAGTACTAGAAAGACCCTTTCTGCTATAGTGGGAGGTGAAACTTTCATGTTCTGAAGCTTTCCTTCAAAGTTATGGCACAATGCAGAAAATGCGTTTTCAGCCTGAGATAAGGTGGGTTCCGGAACGCCAAACATAAAAATGTTGATAACTTTGGAAAACCACTTCAGACAGCTTAGATTTGATGTGCAACTACTAGAAAGACAATTTCTGATATAGTGGTAGATGAAACTTTCGTGTTCTGAAGCTTTCCTTCAAAGTTATGGCACAATGCAGAAAACGCGTTTTCTGCCTGAGATAAGATGTTTTCCGTAACGCCAAAAATAAAAATGTTGATAACTTTGGAAAAACACTTCAGACAGCTTAGATTTGATGTGCAACTACAAGAAAGACCCTTTCTGCTATAGTGGGAGGTGAAACTTTCATGTTCTGAAGCTTTCCTTCAAAGTTATGGCACAATGCAGAACACGGGTTTTCAGCCTGAGACAAGGTGGGTTCCGGAACGCCAAATATAAAAATGTTGATAACTTTCGAAAAACACTTCAGACAGCTTAGATTTTATGTGCAACTACTACAAAGACCCTGTCTGTCATAGTGGGAGTTGAAAATTTCATGTTCTGAAGCTTCTCTGCAAAGTTATGGCACAATGCAGAAATCGCATTTTCAGCCTGAGATAAGGTGGGTTCCGGAACGCCAAACATAAAAATGTTGATAACTTTGGAAAAAACATTTCAGACAGCTTAGATTTGATGTGCAACTACTAGAAAGACCCTTTCTGCTACAGTGGGAGGTTAAAATTTCATGTTCTGAAGCTTCCCTGCAAAGTTATGGCACAATGCAGAAAACACGTTTTCAGCCTGAGATAAGGTGGGTTCCGGAACGCCAAACATAAAAATGTTGATAACTTTGGAAAAAACATTTCAGACAGCTTAGATTAGATGTGCAACTACTAGAAAGACCCTTTCTGCTACAGTGGGAGGTGAAAATTTCATGTTCTGAAGCTTCCCTGCAACGTTATGGCACAATGCGGAAAACGCGTTTTCAGCCCCAGATAAGGTCGTTTCCGGAACGCCAAACATAAAAATGTTGATAGCTTTCGAAAAACACTTCAGACAACTTAGATTTGATGTGCAACTACTGGAAAGACCCTGTCTGTTATAGTGGGAGTTGAAAATTTCATGTTCTGAAGCTTCCCTGCAAAGTTATAGAACAATGCGGAAAACGCATTTTCAGCCTGAGATAAGGTGGGTTCCGGGACGCCAAACATAAAAATGTTGATAACTTTCGAAAAACACTTCAGACAGCTTAGATTTGATGTGCAACTACTAGAAAAACCCTTTCTGCTATAGTGGGAGGTGAAAATTTCATTTTCTGGAACTTCCCTGCAAAGTTATGGCACAATGCGTAATACGCGTCGTCAGCCTGAGATAAGGTCGATTCCGGAACGCCAAACATGAAAATGTTGATAACTTTGGAAAAACTCATCAGACAGCTTAGATTTGATGTGCAACTACTAGAAAGAGACTTTCTTCAATAGTGGGAGGTGAAAATTTCATGTTTTGAAGCTTCCCTGCAAAGTTATGGCACAATGCAGAAAACGCGTTTTCAGCCTGAGATAAGGTGGGTTCCGGAACGCCAAACATAAAAATGTTGATAACTTTGGAAAAACAGTCCAGACAGATTAGATTTGATGTGCAACTACTAGAAAGACCCTTTCTGCTATAGTGGGAGGTGAAAATCTCATGTTCTGAAGCTTCCCTGCAAAGTTATGGCACAATGCAGAAAATGCGTTTTCAGCCTGAGATAAGGTTGATTCCGGAACGCCAAACATAAAAATGTTGATAACTTTGGAAAAACATTTCAGACAGCTGAGAGTTGATATGCAACTACGAGAAAACCCCTTTTCTGCTATAGTGGGAGGTGAAAATTTCATTTTCTGAAGCTTCCCTGTAAAGTTATGGCACAAAGCGTGAAAAGCGTTTTCAGCCTGAGAAAAGGTAGATTCCGGAACGCCAAACATAAGAATGTTGATAACTTTGGAAAAACACTTCAGACAGCTTAGATTTGATGTGCAACTACTAGAAAGAGCCTTTCTGCTACAGTGGGTGGTTAAAATTTCATGTTCTGAAGATTCCCAGCAAAGTTATGGCATAAAGCAGAAAACGCGTTTCCAGCCAGGGATAAGGTGGGTTCCGGAACGCCAAACATAAAAATGTTGATAACTTTGGAAAAACACTTCAGACAGCTTAGATTTGATGTGTAACTACTTGAAAGACCCTTTCTGCTATAGTGGGAGGTGAAACTTTCATGTTCTGAAGCTTTCCTTCAAAGTTATGACACAATGCAGAAAACGCGTTTTCAGCTTGAGATAAGGTGGGTTCCGGAACGCCAAATATAAAAATGTTGATAACTTTGGAAAAACACTTCAGACAGCTTGGATTTGATGTGCAACTACTAAAAAGACCCTGTCTGTTATAGTGGGAGTTGAAAATTTCATGTTATGAAGCTTCCCTGCAAAGTTAAGGAACAATGCAGAAAACGCGTTTTCAGCCTGAGATAAGGTGGGTTCCGGAACGCCAAACATAAAAATGTTGATAACTTTGGAAAAACACTTCAGACAGCTTAGATTTGATGTGCAACTACTAGAAAGAGCCTTTCTGCTACAGTGGGTGGTTAAAATTTCATGTTCTGAAGCTTTCCTTCAAAGTTATGGCACAATGCATAAAACGCGTTTTCAGCCTGAGACAAGGTGGGTTCCGGAACGCCAAACATAAAAATGTTGATAACTTTCGAAAAACACTTTAGACAGCTTAGATTTGATGTGCAACGACTACAAAGACCCTGTCTGTTATAGTGGGAGTTGAAAATTTCATGTTCTGAAGCTTCCCTGCAAAGTTAAGGAACAATGCAGAAAATGCGTTTACAGCCTGACATAAGGTGGGTTCCGGAACGCCAAACATAAAAATGTTGACAACTTTGGAAAAACACTTCAGACAGCTTAGATTTGATGTGCAACTACTAGAAAGACCCTTTCTGCTACAGTGGGAGGTTAAAATTCCATGTTCTGAAGCTTCCCTGCAAAGTTATGGCACAATGCAGAAAACGCGTTTTCAGCCTGAGATAAGGTGGGTTCCGGAACGCCAAACATAAAAATGTTGATAACTTTGGAAAAAACATTTCAGACAGCTTAGATTTGATGTGCAACTACTAGAAAGGCCCTTTCTGCTATTGTGGGAGGTGAAAATTTCATGTTTTGAAGATTCCCTGCACAGTTATGGCACAATGCAGAAAATGCGTTTTCAGCCTGAAAAAAGGTGGGTTCCGGAACGCCAAACACAAAAATGTTGATAACTTTGGAAAACCAATTCAGACAGCATAGATTTGATGTGCAACTACAAGAAAGACCCTTTATGCTATTGTGGGAGGTTAAAATTTCATGTTCTAAAGATTCCCAGCAAAGTTATGGCACAAAGCAGAAAATGCGTTTTCAGCCTGAGATGAGGTGGGTTCCGGAACGCCAAACATAAAAATGTTGATAATTTTGGAAAAAACACTTCATACTGCTTAGAATTGATGTGCAACTACTAGAAAGACCCTGTCTGTTATAGTGGGAGTTGAAAATTTCATGTTCTGAAGCTTCCCTGCGAAGTTAAGTAACAATGCATAAAACGCGTTTTCAGCCTGAGATAAGGTGGGTTCCGGAACGCCAAACATAAAAATGTTGATAACTTTTAAAAAACACTTCAAGACAGCTTAGATTTGATGTGCAACTACTAGAAATACCCTTTCTGCTATAGTGGGAGGAGAAAATTTCATGTTCTGAAGTCTCCCTGCAAAGTTATGGCACAATGCAGAAAACGCGTTTTCAGCCTGAGATATGGTGGTTTCCAGAACGCCAAACATAAAAATGTTGATAACTTTGGAAAAACACTTCAGACCGCTTAGATTTGATGTGCAACTACTAGAAAGACCCTTTCTGCTATAGTGGGAGGTGGAAATTTCATGTTCTGAAGCTTCCCTGCAAAGTTATGGCACAATGCAGAAAACCTGTTTTCCGCCTGAGATAAGGTGGTTTCCAGAACGCCAAACATAAAAATGTTGATAACTTTGGAAAAACTCTTCAGACAGCTTAGATTTGATGTGCAACTATTAGAAAGACCCATTCTGCTATAGTGGGAGGTTAAAAATTCATGTTCTGAAGCTTCCCTGCAAAGTTATGGCAGAATGCGTAAATCGTGTTTTCAGCCTGAGATGAGGTCGATTCCGGAACGCCAAACATAAAAGTGTTGATAACTTTGGAAAAACACTTCAAACAGCTTTGATTTGATGTGCAACTACTAGAAAGACCCTTTCTGCTATAGTGGGAGGTGAAATTTTCATGTTCTGAAGCTTCCCTGAAAAGTTATGGCAGAATGCGTCAATCGTGTTTTAAGCCTGAGATAAGGTCGATTCCGGAACGCCAAACATAAAAGTGTTGATAACTTTGGAAAAACACTTCAGACAGCTTCGATTTGATGTGCACCTACAAGAAAGGCCCTTTCTGCTATAGTGGGAGGTGAAATTTTCATGTTCTGAAGCTTCCCTGCAAAGTTATGGCACAATGCAGAAAACCTGTTTTCCGCCTGAGATAAGGTGGTTTCCAGAAGGCCAAACATAAGAATGTTGATAACTTTGGAAAAACTCTTCAGACAGCTTAGATTTGATGTGCAACTACTAGAAAGACCCTTTCTGCTACAGTGGGAGGTGAAAATTTAATGTTCTGAAGCTTCCCTGCAAAGTTATGGCACAATGCGTAAAACGCGTTTTCAGCCTGAGATGAGGTTGATTTCAGAACTCCAAACATAAAAATGTTGATAACTTTGGAAAAACACTTCAGACAGCTAAGATTTGATGTGCAACTATTAGAAAGACCCATTCTGCTATAGTGGGAGGTTAAAAATTCATGTTCTGAAGCTTCCCTGAAAAGTTATGGCACAATGCAGAAAACGCGTTTTCAGCCTGAGATAAGGTCGATTCCGGAGCGCCAAACATAAAAATGTTGATAACTTTGGAAAAACACTTCAGACAGCTTAGATTTGATGTGAGACTACTAGAAAGACCCTTTCTGCTATAGTGGGATATGAAAATTTTATGTTCTGAAGCTTCCCTGCAAAGTTATGGCAGAATGCGTAAATCGTGTTTTCAGCCTGAGATGAGGTCGATTCCGGAACGCCAAACATAAAAGTGTTGATAACTTTGGAAAAACACTTCAAACAGCTTTGATTTGATGTGCAACTACTAGAAAGACCCTTTCTGCTATAGTGGGAGGTGAAATTTTCATGTTCTGAAGCTTCCCTGAAAAGTTATGGCAGAATGCGTCAATCGTGTTTTAAGCCTGAGATAAGGTCGATTCCGGAACGCCAAACATAAAAGTGTTGATAACTTTGGAAAAACACTTCAGACAGCTTAGATTTGATGTGCAACTGCGAAAAAGATCCTTTCTGCTGTAGTGGGAGGTGAAAATATCATGTTCTGAAGCTTCCCTACAAAGTTATGGCACAATGCGTAAAACGCGTTTTCAGCCTTACGGTACGTACAGACCAAACGCGACTTCCGCGAGCGACACGACTGATTTGCATAGAAAGTCAATGGGGTTGGGCGACTGACGGCGACCAGCGGCGACCAACATGGCAGCGACACGACTGGGGTGTGCAATGCTACAAGATTTGAGCTACATACGGCGACTCCGGCTACTCAAGACGACACAACTGGGGTTCAGCGACAGTCGCAGAAGTTCACCACCTGCGGAGCGTTGACCAATCAGAGACCAGATCCGCGAGTGACGTGTCCCGGCGGAGGAGAAGCAAATCGCTGCGGTTGTTTACAAGCAGACTTTCCGCCGTCCTGAGAGTGGCTCAAATCGTGTATTTTTTAATTTCCACCGGAACATAAATAGGAAGAATCTTGTCCGGAGGGAAGGTTCGCCACAACGGTGGCGTTCCTGGTGAGTTGAGACCTTTATTTACGTAAGTTTACTAAAGTTATGTTCACCTAAACGCAATGTCCACCGAGTTTATGAGGCGAATGCACCGCTGCGACGGTAGAAACTACGTATGTATGGCGACGAGATAAATAAGTACTGTTTCTGATTTAATTAAATTCAGATGAGACGTCCTGAAGGGTCTGTTTATATGAGGGGAGGACGGTGACCGAGGAGCGGAGTGGTCAGCGGCATCTACTGTAGTGCCGTGAAGTGACCGTTCTTCACCGTCCTCTCTCTTCTGGAGCCCTTCATCTCCAAGAGAGACCTCAGCCAACATGAGTGGAGAGGCAGCAGCTGCTGCAGCAGCAAGGTAGCAGGTAGGTTTGCACGTTCATTTAGTGGTGACATTCTGAATATTAGATTAATATATAAATATAAAAATGTATGTAGCTTTCTGTATAGCTTTTTTCTGTATAGCTTGTACAATAATGTAATCACGCTATGCTGTCATTAAGGAGAGGAGGAGGATGGATCCACTCATGATGTTGGTGATGATGATGAGGAGGATGGACCTCCCTCTGCCTCACCTGGTGCTGCTGCGTCTCCTCCACCTGCCACTGTCCCCTCCTCATCCACTGCTGCTCCTGATGTATGTAGAAATAGTATTTGCTAGTATTATTCTATTTTTTTAATTAAATGTTATTGTTCTACATCATTCAAGCACTGTCATAGTGACATGACTTGCTTTAGGTTAACTATTGCTGTCCTATACAGATTTTATTTATTCGTACTCATCACTATGGCATGTAATTGGACTCAACTTTCATTATGTGCAGGACACCGATGGAAGAGACCAACAGAGGAAGGGGTCCCCCGATGCTGAAGCTGAGCTCAAACATCTACTAATGTACTCCCTCCACAAACCCAGCTCAGAAGAAGGCACAGTTTTCAAGGTCCTCGTTCCTTCCAGGTTCCACATACATTTAAAATGTACATGTTACTTTACCAAGCAAAACAACAGCTGACTGAAACCATTTGGACCCTTCATTTATTTTCTTTGTAGCCACAGTTTCATTAAAGAACCGGATGCCGCCCCACTTCCTCCGCCTCTCTTGACCCTCGTCCCTCTGAGGAAGATCCTTCAAAACACACCTACGTAGTTCACTTCAAGTTTGACTGTGATTCTGTGTGTATTGAATGAGTATAAATGAATGGGGTTACTTTATTTTTGCAAATAAAGTGTTTGACAATGAACATTTCTTTTTGTGAAAAATGGATTCACAGAAAATAATAAAATCAAAAGCACTTTGCAAAATATCAACAAATTGAGTTGAACACAGCTTTGTTTTATTGCAGAGATGAAATATATATGCAAGAACTTCCTCTGGTCATCTCCTGGAAGTAGACCGTCACACCAACACAGAAGCAGTTGGTGATGAGTCTCCTGTTACCGAAGATCTGCAAAATATAAACCATACATGGATATGTAAACATATATATGTTGGTGATAATTTAACAAAGTATATATCAACCATACAACAGTGCATCTAGGATAAATTGTTTCATCACAATGCATTTAACTGTTGCATTCATTGATTACCACAAAGTGGCGCTCACTGAAAAGACTTTAGTGTACAAATTATTGACGATGACAGATTATATATCTCCGAAAATTACTTCAAGCATACAGCAGATACGACCGCGGAGTTCATGAACTGATGACAGTTCAGAAAGACTTGGACACAAGTCGCCGTACATAACTACACATCGAGTTGCTTACCGAAGACAGACGTTCGCCAGAGGACAGACCGCGGCACTTGGTGTCCTGTATTCGGCCACTGATCCGGACCAACAGGTCGTACAACTCGCGGCGGTTCCGCATGAAGTACCGCACGAAGCGGCCGTATCCCGGTGACGCTGCTGGAGCAGGAAGTTAAATTCACCTGTGTGAGCGGCTCTGGCGAATGCTACGAAACGAGAGACGTCTCTTTTTCCATGTTTTCAATTAATAAGTAGCGATAGTTTGAGCACCGGCTCCGCCATCTTCAATCCACCGTCCACAACAACTTGAGACCACGCCCTCCGGCGACTGACCTACTTTCGATCCGGACAGGTGGCGACTAATGACGACTTGAGCAAGCTACCTGCTGCTGACGACTGGCGCTACAGCGACAGAAATGTCGCGTTCGGTGTGTACGTACCTTTAGATGAGGTTGATTTCAGAACGGCAAACATAAAAGTGTTGATAACTTTGGAAAAACACTTCAGACAGCTTCGATTTGATGTGCACCTACAAGAAAGGTCCTTTCTGCTATAGTGGGAGGTGAAATTTTCATGTTCTGAAGCTTCCCTGCAAAGTTATGGCACAATGCAGAAAACTCGTGTTCAGCCTCACATAAGGTCAATTCCGGAACGCCAAACATAAAAATGTTAATAACTTCGGAAAAACACTTCAGACAGCTTAGATTTGATGTGCAAGTACTAGAAAGACCCTTTCTGGTATAGTGGGAGGTGAAAATTTCATGTTCTGGAGCTTACCTGCAAAGTTACGGCACAATGCAGAAAACGCGTTTTCGTCGTCAGATAAGGTCGATTCCGGAACGCCAAACATCAAAATGTTGATAACTTTGGAAAAACACTTCAGACAGCTTAGATTTGATGTGCAACTACTCGAAAGACCCTTTCTGCTATCGTGGGAGGTGAAAATTTCATGTTCTGAAGCTTCCCTGCAAAGTTATGGCATAATGCAGAAAATGCGTTTTCAACCTGAGATGAGGTTGATTTCAGAACGCCAAACATAAAAATGTTGAGAACTTTGGAAAAACACTTCAGACAGCTAAGATTTGATGTGAGACTACTAGAAAGGCCCTTTCTGCTATAGTGGTGTATGAAAATTTCATGTTCTGAATCTTCCCTGCAAAGTTATGGCAGAATGCGTAAATCGTGTTTTCAGCCTGAGATAAGGTCGATTCCGGAACGCCAAACATAAAAATGTTAATAACTTCGGAAAAACACTTCAGACAGCTTAGATTTGATGTGCAAGTACTAGAAAGACCCCTTCTGGTATAGTGGGAGGTGAAAATTTAATGTTCTGGAGCTTACCTGCAAAGTTACGGCACAATGCAGAAAACGCGTTTTCGTCGTCAGATAAGGTCGATTCCGGAACGCCAAACATCAAAATGTTGATAACTTTGGAAAAACACTTCAGACAGCTTAGATTTGATGTGCAACTACTCGAAAGACCCTTTCTGCTATCGTGGGAGGTGAAAATTTCATGTTCTGAAGCTTCCCTGCAAAGTTATGGCACAATGCAGAAAATGCGTTTTCAGCCTGAGATGAGGTTGATTTCAGAACGCCAAACATAAAAATGTTGAGAACTTTGGAAAAACACTTCAGACAGCTAAGATTTGATGTGCAACTACTAGAAAGACGTATTCTGCTATAGTGGGAGGTTAAAATTTCATGTTCTGAAGCTTCCCTGCAAAGTTATGGCACAATGCAGAAAACGCGTTTTCAGCCTGAGATAAGGTGGGTTCCAGAACGCCAAACATAAAAATGTTCATAACTTTGGAAAAACACTTCAGACAGCTTAGATTTGATGTGCAACTACTAGAAAGACCCTTTCTGCTACAGTGGGAGGTGAAAATTTCTTGTTCTGAAGCTTCCCTGCAAAGTTATTCCACAATGCAGGAAACGCGTTTTCAGCCTGAGATAAGGTCGATTCCGGAACGCCAAACATAAGAATGTTGATAACTTTGGAAAAACACTTCAGACAGCTTAGATTTGATGTGCAACTACTAGAAAGACCCTTTCTGCTATAGTGGGAGGTGAAAATTTCATGTTCTGAAGCTTTCCTGCAAAGTTATGGCACAATGCGTAAAACGCGTTTTTAGCCTGAGATGAGGTTGATTTCAGAACGCCAAACATAAAAATGTTGATAACTTTGGAAAAACACTTCAGACAGCTTAGATTTGATGTGCAACTACTAGAAAGACCCTTTCTGCTATAGTGGGAGGTGAACATTTCATGTTCTGAAGCTTCCCTGCAAAGTTATGGCACATTGCAGAAAACCTGTTTTCAGCATGAGATAAGGTGGTTTCCAGAACGCCAAACATAAAAATGTTGATAACTTTGGAAAAACATTTCAGACAGCTTAGATTTGATGTGAGACTACTAGAAAGGCCCTTTCTGCTATAGTGGGTATGAAAATTTCATGTTCTGAATCTTCCCTGCAAAGTTATGGCAGAATGCGTAAAACGTGTTTTCAGCCTGAGATAAGGTCGATTCCGGAACACCAAACATAAAATGTTGATAACTCTGGAAAAACACTTCAGACAGCTAAGATTTGATGTGCAACTACTAGAAAGACCCATTCTGCTATAGTGGGAGGTTAAAATTTCATGTTCTGAAGCTTCCCTGCAAAGTTATGGCACAATGCAGAAAACGCGTTTTCAGCTTGAGATAAGGTCAATTCCGGAACGCCAAACATAAAAATGTTAATAACTTCGGAAAAACACTTCAGACAGCTTAGATTTGATGTGCAAGTACTAGAAAGACCCTTTCTGGTATAGTGGGAGGTGAAAATTTCATGTTCTGGAGCTTACCTGCAAAGTTACGGCACAATGCAGAAACGCGTTTTCGTCGTCAGATAAGGTCGATTCCGGAACGCCAAACATCAAAATGTTGATAACTTTGGAAAAACACTTCAGACAGCTTAGATTTGATGTGCAACTACTCGAAAGACCCTTTCTGCTATCGTGGGAGGTGAAAATTTCATGTTCTGAAGCTTCCCTGCAAAGTTATGGCACAATGCAGAAAATGCGTTTTCAACCTGAGATGAGGTTGATTTCAGAACGCCAAACATAAAAATGTTGAGAACTTTGGAAAAACACTTCAGACAGCTAAGATTTGATGTGAGACTACTAGAAAGACCCTTTCTGCTATAGTGGGATATGAAAATTTCATGTTCTGAAGCTTCCCTGCAAAGTTATGGCAGAATGCGTAAATCGTGTTTTAAGCCTGAGATAAGGTCGATTCCGGAACGCCAAACATAAAAGTGTTGATAACTTTGGAAAAACACTTCAGACAGCTTAGATTTGATGTGCAACTGCGAGAAAGACCCTTTCTGCTGTAGTGGGAGGTGAAAATATCATGTTCTGAAGCTTCCCTACAAAGTTATGGCACAATGCAGAAAAGGCGTTTTCAGCCTGAGATGAGGATAATTTCAGAACGGCAAACATAAAAGTGTTGATAACTTTGGAAAAACACTTCAGACAGCTTCGATTTGATGTGCACCTACAAGAAAGGCCCTTTCTGCTATAGTGGGAGGTGAAATTTTCATGTTCTGAAGCTTCCCTGCAAAGTTATGGCACAATGCAGAAAACTCGTGTTCAGCCTCACATAAGGTCGATTCCGGAACGCCAAACATCAAAATGTTGATAACTTTGGAAAAACACTTCAGACAGCTTAGATTTGATGTGCAACTACTAGAAAGACCCTTTCTGCTATAGTGGGAGGTGAAAATTTCATGTTCTGAAGCTTCCCTGCAAAGTTATGGCACAATGCAGAAAATGCGTTTTCAGCCTGAGATGAGGTTGATTTCAGAACGCCAAACATAAAAATGTTGAGAACTTTGGAAAAACACTTCAGACAGCTAAGATTTGATGTGCAACTACTAGAAAGACGTATTCTGCTATAGTGGGAGGTTAAAATTTCATGTTCTGAAGCTTCCCTGCAAAGTTATGGCACAATGCAGAAAACGCGTTTTCAGCCTGAGATAAGGTGGGTTCCAGAACGCCAAACATAAAAATGTTCATAACTTTGGAAAAACACTTCAGACAGCTTAGATTTGATGTGCAACTACTAGAAAGACCCTTTCTGCTACAGTGGGAGGTGAAAATTTCTTGTTCTGAAGCTTCCCTGCAAAGTTATTCCACAATGCAGGAAACGCGTTTTCAGCCTGAGATAAGGTCGATTCCGGAACGCCAAACATAAGAATGTTGATAACTTTGGAAAAACACTTCAGACAGCTTAGATTTGATGTGCAACTACTAGAAAGACCCTTTCTGCTATAGTGGGAGGTGAAAATTTCATGTTCTGAAGCTTTCCTGCAAAGTTATGGCACAATGCGTAAAACGCGTTTTTAGCCTGAGATGAGGTTGATTTCAGAACGCCAAACATAAAAATGTTGATAACTTTGGAAAAACACTTCAGACAGCTTAGATTTGATGTGCAACTACTAGAAAGACCCTTTCTGCTATAGTGGGAGGTGAACATTTCATGTTCTGAAGCTTCCCTGCAAAGTTATGGCACATTGCAGAAAACCTGTTTTCAGCATGAGATAAGGTGGTTTCCAGAACGCCAAACATAAAAATGTTGATAACTTTGGAAAAACATTTCAGACAGCTTAGATTTGATGTGAGACTACTAGAAAGGCCCTTTCTGCTATAGTGGGTATGAAAATTTCATGTTCTGAATCTTCCCTGCAAAGTTATGGCAGAATGCGTAAAACGTGTTTTCAGCCTGAGATAAGGTCGATTCCGGAACACCAAACATAAAATGTTGATAACTCTGGAAAAACACTTCAGACAGCTAAGATTTGATGTGCAACTACTAGAAAGACCCATTCTGCTATAGTGGGAGGTTAAAATTTCATGTTCTGAAGCTTCCCTGCAAAGTTATGGCACAATGCAGAAAACGCGTTTTCAGCTTGAGATAAGGTCAATTCCGGAACGCCAAACATAAAAATGTTAATAACTTCGGAAAAACACTTCAGACAGCTTAGATTTGATGTGCAAGTACTAGAAAGACCCTTTCTGGTATAGTGGGAGGTGAAAATTTCATGTTCTGGAGCTTACCTGCAAAGTTACGGCACAATGCAGAAACGCGTTTTCGTCGTCAGATAAGGTCGATTCCGGAACGCCAAACATCAAAATGTTGATAACTTTGGAAAAACACTTCAGACAGCTTAGATTTGATGTGCAACTACTCGAAAGACCCTTTCTGCTATCGTGGGAGGTGAAAATTTCATGTTCTGAAGCTTCCCTGCAAAGTTATGGCACAATGCAGAAAATGCGTTTTCAACCTGAGATGAGGTTGATTTCAGAACGCCAAACATAAAAATGTTGAGAACTTTGGAAAAACACTTCAGACAGCTAAGATTTGATGTGAGACTACTAGAAAGACCCTTTCTGCTATAGTGGGATATGAAAATTTCATGTTCTGAAGCTTCCCTGCAAAGTTATGGCAGAATGCGTAAATCGTGTTTTAAGCCTGAGATAAGGTCGATTCCGGAACGCCAAACATAAAAGTGTTGATAACTTTGGAAAAACACTTCAGACAGCTTAGATTTGATGTGCAACTGCGAGAAAGACCCTTTCTGCTGTAGTGGGAGGTGAAAATATCATGTTCTGAAGCTTCCCTACAAAGTTATGGCACAATGCAGAAAAGGCGTTTTCAGCCTGAGATGAGGATAATTTCAGAACGGCAAACATAAAAGTGTTGATAACTTTGGAAAAACACTTCAGACAGCTTCGATTTGATGTGCACCTACAAGAAAGGCCCTTTCTGCTATAGTGGGAGGTGAAATTTTCATGTTCTGAAGCTTCCCTGCAAAGTTATGGCACAATGCAGAAAACTCGTGTTCAGCCTCACATAAGGTCGATTCCGGAACGCCAAACATCAAAATGTTGATAACTTTGGAAAAACACTTCAGACAGCTTAGATTTGATGTGCAACTACTCGAAAGACCCTTTCTGCTATAGTGGGAGTTGAAAATTTCATGTTCTGAAGCTTTCCTGCAAAGTTATGGCACAATGCGTAAAACGCGTTTTCAGCCTGAGATAAGGTTGATTCCGGAACGCCAAACATAAGAATGTTGATAACTTTAGAAAAACACTTCAGACAGCCTAGATTTGATGTGCAACTACTAGAAAGACCTTTCTGCCATAGTGGGGTGTTAAAATTTCATGTTCTGAAGCTTCCCTGCAAAGTTATGGCAAAATATGTAAAACGCGTTTTCAGGCTGAGATAAGGTGGGTTCCGGAACGCCAAACATAAAAATATTGATAACTTTGGAAAAACACTTCAGACAGCTTAGATTTGATGTGCAACTACTAGAAAGACGCATTCTGCTATAGTGGGAGGTTAAAATTTCATGTTCTGAAGCTTCCCTGCAAAGTTATGGAACAATGCAGAAAACGCATTTTCAGCCTGAGATAAGGTCGATTCCGGAACGCCAAACGTAAAAATGTTGATAACTTTGGAAAAACAGTTCAGACAGCTTAGATTTGATGTGCAACTACTAGAAAGACCCTTTCTGCTATAGTGGGATATGAAAATTTCATGTTCTGAAGCTTCCCTGCAAAGTTATGGCAGAATGCGTAAATCGTGTTTCCAGCCTGAGATAAGGTCGATTCCGGAACGCCAAACATAAAAGTGTTGATAACTTTGGAAAAACACTTCAGACAGCTTCGATTTGATGTGCACCTACTAGAAAGACCCTTTCTGCTATAGTGGGAGGTGAAAATTTCATGTTCTGAAGCTTTCCTGCAAAGTTATGGCACAATGCGTAAAACGCGTTTTCAGCCTGAGATAAGGTCGATTCCGGAACGCCAAACATGAAAATGTTCATAATTCAGGAAAAACACTTCAGACAGCTTAGATTTGATGTGCAACTACTAGAAAGACCATTTCTGCCATTGTGGGAGGTGAAAATTTCATGTTCTGAAGCTTCCCTGCAAAGTTTTGGCACAATGCAGAAAACGCGTTTTAAGCCTCACATAAGGTCGATTCCGGAACGCCAAACGTCAAAATGTTGATAACTTTGGAAAAACACTTCAGACAGCTTAGATTTGATGTGCAACTACTCGAAAGACCCTTTCTGCTATCGTGGGAGGTGAAAATTTCATGTTCTGAAGCTTCCCTGCAAAGTTATGGCACAATGCAGAAAATGCGTTTTCAACCTGAGATGAGGTTGATTTCAGAACGCCAAACATAAAAATGTTGAGAACTTTGGAAAAACACTTCAGACAGCTAAGATTTGATGTGAGACTACTAGAAAGACCCTTTCTGCTATAGTGGGATATGAAAATTTCATGTTCTGAAGCTTCCCTGCAAAGTTATGGCAGAATGCGTAAATCGTGTTTTAAGCCTGAGATAAGGTTGATTCCGGAACGCCAAACATAAAAGTGTTGATAACTTTGGAAAAACACTTCAGACAGCTTAGATTTGATGTGCAACTGCGAGAAAGACCCTTTCTGCTGTAGTGGGAGGTGAAAATATCATGTTCTGAAGCTTCCCTACAAAGTTATGGCACAATGCAGAAAACGCGTTTTCAGCCTGAGATGAGGATGATTTCAGAACGGCAAACATAAAAGTGTTGATAACTTTGGAAAAACACTTCAGACAGCTTCGATTTGATGTGCACCTACAAGAAAGGCCCTTTCTGCTATAGTGGGAGGTGAAATTTTCATGTTCTGAAGCTTCCCTGCAAAGTTATGGCACAATGCAGAAAACTCGTGTTCAGCCTCACATAAGGTCGATTCCGGAACGCCAAACATCAAAATGTTGATAACTTTGGAAAAACACTTCAGACAGCTTAGATTTGATGTGCAACTACTCGAAAGACCCTTTCTGCTATAGTGGGAGTTGAAAATTTCATGTTCTGAAGCTTTCCTGCAAAGTTATGGCACAATGCGTAAAACGCGTTTTCAGCCGGAGATAAGGTTGATTCCGGAACGCCAAACATAAGAATGTTGATAACTTTAGAAAAACACTTCAGACAGCCTAGATTTGATGTGCAACTACTAGAAAGACCTTTCTGCTATAGTGGGGTGTTAAAATTTCATGTTCTGAAGCTTCCCTGCAAAGTTATGGCAAAATATGTAAAACGCGTTTTCAGGCTGAGATAAGGTGGGTTCCGGAACGCCAAACATAAAAATATTGATAACTTTGGAAAAACACTTCAGACAGCTTAGATTTGATGTGCAACTACTAGAAAGACGCATTCTGCTATAGTGGGAGGTTAAAATTTCATGTTCTGAAGCTTCCCTGCAAAGTTATGGAACAATGCAGAAAACGCATTTTCAGCCTGAGATAAGGTCGATTCCGGAACGCCAAACGTAAAAATGTTGATAACTTTGGAAAAACAGTTCAGACAGCTTACATTTGATGTGCAACTACTAGAAAGACCCTTTCTGCTATAGTGGGATATGAAAATTTCATGTTCTGAAGCTTCCCTGCAAAGTTATGGCAGAATGCGTAAATCGTGTTTCCAGCCTGAGATAAGGTCGATTCTGGAACGCCAAACATAAAAGTGTTGATAACTTTGGAAAAACACTTCAGACAGCTTCGATTTGATGTGCACTTACTAGAAAGACCCTTTCTGCTATAGTGGGAGGTGAAAATTTCATGTTCTGAAGCTTTCCTGCAAAGTTATGGCACAATGCGTAAAACGCGTTTTCAGCCTGAGATAAGGTCGATTCCGGAACGCCTAACATGAAAATGTTCATAATTCAGGAAAAACACTTCAGACAGCTTAGATTTGATGTGCAACTACTAGAAAGACCATTTCTGCCATTGTGGGAGGTGAAAATTTCATGTTCTGAAGCTTCCCTGCAAAGTTTTGGCACAATGCAGAAAACGCGTTTTAAGCCTCACATAAGGTCGATTCCGGAACGCCAAACATAAAAATGTTGATAACTTCCGAAAAACACTTCAGACAGCTTAGATTTGATGTGCAACTACTCGAGAGACCCTTTATGCTATAGTGGGAGGAGAAAATGTAATGATCTGAAGCTTCCCTGCAAAGTTATGGCACTATGCAGAAAACGCGTTTTCAGCCTGAGATAAGGTTGATTCCGGAACGCCAAACATAAAAATGTTGATAACTTTGGAAAAACACTTCAGACAGGTTAGATTTGATGTGCAACTACTAGAAAGACCCTTTCTGCTATAGTGGGATATGAAAATTTCATGTTCTGAAGCTTCCCTGCAAAGTTATGGCAGAATGCGTAAATCGTGTTTCCAGCCTGAGATAAGGTCGATTCCGGAACGCCAAACATAAAAGTGTTGATAACTTTGGAAAAACACTTCAGACAGCTTCGATTTGATGTGCACCTACTAGAAAGACCCTTTCTGCTATAGTGGGAGGTGAAATTTTCATGTTCTGAAGCTTTCCTGCAAAGTTGTGGCACAATGCAGAAAACGCATTTTCAGCCTGACAAAAGGTGGGTTCCGGAACGCCAAACATAAAAATGTTGATAACTTTGGAAAAACACTTCAGACAGGTTAGATTTGATGTGCAACTACTAGAAAGACCCTTTCTGATATAGTGGGAGGTGAAAATTTCATGTTCTGCAGCTTTCCTGCAAAGTTATGGCACAATGCAGAAAACACGTTTTCAGCCTGAGATAAGGTGGGTTCCAGAACACCAAACATAAAAATTTTGAGAACTTTGGAAAAACACTTCAGACAGCTTAGATTTGATGTGCAACTACTAGAAAGACCCTTTCTGCTATAGTAGGATGTTTAAATGTCATGTTCTGAAGCTTCCCTGCAGAGTTATGGCACAATGCAGAAAACTCGTGTTCAGCATGAGACAAGGTCAATTCCGGAAAGCCAAACATAAAAATATGATAACTTTGAAAAATCACTTCAGACATTTTAGATTTGATGTGCAACTACTAGAAAGACCCTTTCTGCTATAGTGGGAGGTGAAAATTTCATGTTCTGAAGTTTCCCTGCAAAGTTATGGCACAATGCAGAAAAGGCGTTTTCAATAAGGTGCGTTCCGGAACGCCAAACATAAAAATGTTGAAAACTTTCGAAAAACACTTCAGACAGGTTAGATTTGATGTGCAACTACTAGAAAGACCCTTTCTGCTAAAGTGGCAGATGAAAATTTCATATTCTGCAGCTTTCCTGCAAAGTGATGGCACAATGCAGAGAACGCGTTTTGAGCCTGAGATAAGGTTGATTACGGAACGCCAAACATAAGAGTGTTGATAACTTTGGAAAAACACTTCAGACAGGTTAGATTTGATGTGCAACTACTAGAAGGACCCTTTATGCTATGGTGGCAGGTTAAAATTTCATGTTCTGAAGCTTTCCTCCAAAGGTATGGCACAATGCAGAAAACGCGCTTACAGAGTGAGATAAGGTGGGTTTCGGAACGCCAAACATAAAAATGTTGATAACTTTGGAAAAACACCTCAGACAGGTTAGATTTGATGTGCAACTACTAGAAAGACCCTTTCTGCTAAAGTGGCAGGTTAAAATTTCATGTTCTGAAGCTTCCCTGCAAAGTTATATCACAATGCAGAAAACGCGTTTTCGGCCTGAGATAAGGTCGATTCAAGAACCCCAAACATAAAAATGTTGATAACTCAGGAAAAACTCTACAGACAGCTTAGATTTGATGTGCAACTACTAGAAAGACCCTTTCTGCTATAGTGGGAGGTGAAATTTTCATGTTCTGAAGCTTCCCTGCAAAGTTATGGCACAATGCAGATAACTCGTGTTCAGCCTCACATAAGGTCGATTCCGGAACGCCAAACATCAAAATGTTGATAACTTTGGAAAAACACTTCAGACAGCTTAGATTTGATGTGCAACTACTAGAAAGACCCTTTCTGCTATAGTGGGAGTTGAAAATTTCATGTTCTGAAGCTTTCCTGCAAAGTTATGGCACAATGCGTAAAACGCGTTTTCAGCCTGAGATAAGGTTGATTCCGGAACGCCAAACATAAGAATGTTGATAACTTTAGAAAAACACTTCAGACAGCCTAGATTTGATGTGCAACTACTAGAAAGACCTTTCTGCTATAGTGGGGTGTTAAAATTTCATGTTCTGAAGCTTCCCTGCAAAGTTATGGAACAATGCAGAAAACGCATTTTCAGCCTGAGATAAGGTCGATTCCGGAACGCCAAACCTAAAAATGTTGATAACTTTGGAAAAACAGTTCAGACAGCTTAGATTTGATGTGCAACTACTAGAAAGACCCTTTCTGCTATAGTGGGATATGAAAATTTCATGTTCTGAAGCTTCCCTGCAAAGTTATGGCAGAATGCGTAAATCGTGTTTCCAGCCTGAGATAAGGTCGATTCCGGAACGCCAAACATAAAAGTGTTGATAACTTTGGAAAAACACTTCGGACAGCTTCGATTTGATGTGCAACTACTAGAAAGACCCTTTCTGCTATAGTGGGAGGTGAAAATTTCATGTTCTGAAGCTTTATGCAAAGTTATGGCACAATGCGTAAAACGCGTTTTCAGCCTGAGATAAGGTCGAACTAGGACTAGAAAGACCATTTCTGCCATTGTGGAAGTGAAAATTCGATGTTCTGAAGCTTCCCTGCAAAGTTATGCCACAATGCAGGAAACGCGTTTTCAGCCTGAGATAGGTCGATTCCGGAACGCCAAACATAAAAATATTGATAACTTTGAAAAAACTCTTTAGACAGCTTAGATTTGATGTGCAACTACGAGAAACACCCTTTCTGCTATAGTGGGAGGTGAAAATTTCATGTTCTGAAGCTTCGCTGGAAAGTTATGGCACAATGCGTAAAACTCGTTTTCAGCCTGAGATGACGTTGATTTCAGAACGCCAAACATAAAAATATTGATAACTTTGAAAAAACTCTTTAGACAGCTTAGATTTGATGTGCAACTACGAGAAACACCCTTTCTGCTATACTGGGAGGTGAAAATTTCATGTTCTGAAGCTTCGCTGCAAAGTTATGGCACAATGCGTAAAACTCGTTTTCAGCCTGAGATGACGTTGATTTCAGAACGCCAAACATAAAAATGTTGATAACTTTGGAAAAACACTTCAGACAGCTTAGATTTGATGTGCAACTACTAGAAAGACCCTTTCTACTACAGTGGGAGGTGAAAATTTCATGTTCTGAAGCTTCCCTGCATAGTTATGCCACAATGCAGGAAACGCGTTTTCAGCCTCAGATAAGGTCGATTCCGGAACGCCAAACATAAGAATGTTGATAACTTTGGAAAAACACTTCAGACAGCTTAGATTTGATGTGCAACTACTAGAAAGACCCTTTCTGCTATAGTGGGAAGTGAAAATTTCATGTTCTGAAGCTTCCCTGCAAAGTTATGTCACAATGCAGGAAACGCGTTTTCAGCCTGAGATAAGGTCGATTCCGGAACGCCAAACATAAAAATATTGATAACTTTGGAAAAACACTTCAGACAGCTTAGATTTGATGTGCAACTACTAGAAAGACCCTTTCTGCTATAGTGGGAGTTGAAAATTTCATGTTCTGAAGCTTTCCTGCAAAGTTATGGCACAATGCGTAAAACGCGTTTTCAGCCTGAGATAAGGTTGATTCCGGAACGCCAAACATAAAAGTGTTGATAACTTTGGAAAAACACTTCAGACAGCTTAGATTTGATGTGCAACTACTAGAAAGACCCTTTCTGCTATAGTGGGAGGTGAAAATTTCATGTTCTGAAGCTTTATGCAAAGCTATGGCACAATGCGTAAAACGCGTTTTCAGCCTGAGATAAGGTCGATTCCGGAACGCCAAACATGAAAATGTTCATAATTCTGGAAAAACACTTCAGACAGCTTAGATTTTATGTGCAACTACTAGAAAGACCATTTCTGCCATTGTGGAAGTGAAAATTCGATGTTCTGAAGCTTCCCTGCAAATTTATGCCACAATGCAGGAAACGCGTTTTCAGCCTGAGATAAGGTCGATTCCGGAACGCCAAACATAAAAATATTGATAACTTTGAAAAAACTCTTTAGACAGCTTAGATTTGATGTGCAACTACGAGAAACAACCTTTCTGCTATAGTGGGAGGTGAAAATTTCATGTTCTGAAGCTTCGCTGCAAAGTTATGGCACAATGCGTAAAACTCGTTTTCAGCCTGAGATGACGTTGATTTCAGAACGCCAAACATAAAAATGTTGATAACTTTGGAAAAACACTTCAGACAGCTTAGATTTGATGTGCAACTACTAGAAAGACCCTTTCTACTACAGTGGGAGGTGAAAATTTCATGTTCTGAAGCTTCCCTGCAAAGTTCTGTCACAATGCAGGAAACGCGTTTTCAGCCTGAGATAAGGTCGATTCCGGAACGCCAAACATAAAAATATTGATAACTTTGGAAAAACACTTCAGACAGCTTAGATTTGATGTGCAACTACTAGAAAGACCCTTTCTGCTATAGTGGGAGTTGAAAATTTCATGTTCTGAAGCTTTCCTGCAAAGTTATGGCACAATGCGTAAAACGCGTTTTCAGCCTGAGATAAGGTTGATTCCGGAACGCCAAACATAAAAGTGTTGATAACTTTGGAAAAACACTTCAGACAGCTTAGATTTGATGTGTAACTACTAGAAAGACCCTTTCTGCTATAGTGGGAGCTGAAAATTTCATGTTCTGAAGCTTTATGCAAAGTTATGGCACAATGCGTAAAACGCGTTTTCAGCCTGAGATAAGGTCGATTCCGGAACGCCAAACATGAAAATGTTCATAATTCTGGAAAAACACTTCAGACAGCTTAGATTTGATGTGCAACTACTAGAAAGACCATTTCTGCCATTGTGGAAGTGAAAATTCGATGTTCTGAAGCTTCCCTGCAAAGTTATGCCACAATGCAGGAAACGCGTTTTCAGCCTGAGATAGGTCGATTCCGGAACGCCAAACATAAAAATATTGATAACTTTGAAAAAACTCTTTAGACAGCTTAGATTTGATGTGCAACTACGAGAAACACCCTTTCTGCTATAGTGGGAGGTGAAAATTTCATGTTCTGAAGCTTCGCTGGAAAGTTATGGCACAATGCGTAAAACTCGTTTTCAGCCTGAGATGACGTTGATTTCAGAACGCCAAACATAAAAATATTGATAACTTTGAAAAAACTCTTTAGACAGCTTAGATTTGATGTGCAACTACGAGAAACACCCTTTCTGCTATAGTGGGAGGTGAAAATTTCATGTTCTGAAGCTTCGCTGCAAAGTTATGGCACAATGCGTAAAACTCGTTTTCAGCCTGAGATGACGTTGATTTCAGAACGCCAAACATAAAAATGTTGATAACTTTGGAAAAACACTTCAGACAGCTTAGATTTGATGTGCAACTACTAGAAAGACCCTTTCTACTACAGTGGGAGGTGAAAATTTCATGTTCTGAAGCTTCCCTGCATAGTTATGCCACAATGCAGGAAACGCGTTTTCAGCCTCAGATAAGGTCGATTCCGGAACGCCAAACATAAGAATGTTGATAACTTTGGAAAAACACTTCAGACAGCTTAGATTTGATGTGCAACTACTAGAAAGACCCTTTCTGCTATAGTGGGAAGTGAAAATTTCATGTTCTGAAGCTTCCCTGCAAAGTTATGTCACAATGCAGGAAACGCGTTTTCAGCCTGAGATAAGGTCGATTCCGGAACGCCAAACATAAAAATATTGATAACTTTGGAAAAACACTTCAGACAGCTTAGATTTGATGTGCAACTACTAGAAAGACCCTTTCTGCTATAGTGGGAGTTGAAAATTTCATGTTCTGAAGCTTTCCTGCAAAGTTATGGCACAATGCGTAAAACGCGTTTTCAGCCTGAGATAAGGTTGATTCCGGAACGCCAAACATAAAAGTGTTGATAACTTTGGAAAAACACTTCAGACAGCTTAGATTTGATGTGCAACTACTAGAAAGACCCTTTCTGCTATAGTGGGAGGTGAAAATTTCATGTTCTGAAGCTTTATGCAAAGCTATGGCACAATGCGTAAAACGCGTTTTCAGCCTGAGATAAGGTCGATTCCGGAACGCCAAACATGAAAATGTTCATAATTCTGGAAAAACACTTCAGACAGCTTAGATTTTATGTGCAACTACTAGAAAGACCATTTCTGCCATTGTGGAAGTGAAAATTCGATGTTCTGAAGCTTCCCTGCAAATTTATGCCACAATGCAGGAAACGCGTTTTCAGCCTGAGATAAGGTCGATTCCGGAACGCCAAACATAAAAATATTGATAACTTTGAAAAAACTCTTTAGACAGCTTAGATTTGATGTGCAACTACGAGAAACACCCTTTCTGCTATAGTGGGAGGTGAAAATTTCATGTTCTGAAGCTTCGCTGCAAAGTTATGGCACAATGCGTAAAACTCGTTTTCAGCCTGAGATGACCTTGATTTCAGAACGCCAAACATAAAAATATTGATAACTTTGAAAAAACTCTTTAGACAGCTTAGATTTGATGTGCAACTACGAGAAACACCCTTTCTGCTATAGTGGGAGGTGAAAATTTCATGTTCTGAAGCTTCGCTGGAAAGTTATGGCACAATGCGTAAAACTCGTTTTCAGCCTGAGATGACGTTGATTTCAGAACGCCAAACTTAAAAATGTTGATAACTTTGGAAAAACACTTCAGACAGGTTAGATTTAATGTGCAACTACTCGAGAGACCCTTTCTGATATAGTGGGAGGTGAAAAATTTTTGTTCTGAAGCTTCCCTGCAAAGTTATGGCACAATGCAGAAAACGCGTTTTCAGCCTCACATAAGGTCGATTCCGGAACGCCAAACATAAAAATGTTGATAACTTCGGAAAAACACTTCAGACAGCTTAGATTAGATGTGCAACTACTAGAAAGACCCTTTCTGCTATAGTGGGAGGTGAAATTTTCATGTTCTGAAGCTTTCCTGCAAAGTTATGGCACAATACGTAAAATGCGTTTTCAGCCTGAGATAAGGTCGATTCAGGATCACCAAACATAAAAATGTTGAAAACTTTGGAAAAACACTTCAGACAGCTTAGATTTGATGTGCAACTACGAGAAAGACCCTTTCTGCTATAGTGGGAGGTGAAAATTTCATGTTCTGAAGCTTCGCTGCAAAGTTCTGGCACAATGCGTAAAACTCGTTTTCAGCCTGAGATGACGTTGATTTCAGAACGGCAAACATAAAAATGTTGCTAACTTTGGAAAAACACTTCAGACAGCTTAGATTTGATGTGCAACTACTAGAAAGACCCGTTCTGCTATAGTGGGAGGTTAAAATTTCATGTTCTGAAGCTTCCCTGCAAAGTTGTGGCACAATGCAGAAAACGCATTTTCAGCCTGACAAAAGGTGGGTTCCGGAACGCCAAACATAAAAATGTTGATAACTTTGGAAAAACACTTCAGACAGGTTAGATTTGATGTGCAACTACTAGAGAGACCCTTTATGCTATAGTGGGAGGAGAAAATTTCATGTTCTGAAGCTTCCCTGCAAAGTTATGGCACAATGCAGAAAACTCGTTTTCAGCCTGAGATAAGGTTGATTCCGGAACGCCAAACATAAAAATGTTGATAACTTTGGAAAAACACTTCAAACAGCTCGGATTTGATGTGGAACTACTAGAAAGACCCTTTCTGCTATAGTGGCAGGTTAAAATTTCATGTTCTGAAGCTTCCCTGCAAAGTTATATCACAATGCAGAAAACGCGTTTTCAGCCGGAGATAAGGTCGATTCAGGAACACCAAACATAAAAATGTTGATAACTTTCAAAAAACACTTCAGACAGCTTAGATTTGATGTGCAACTACGAGAAAGACCCTTTCTGCTATAGTGGGAGTTGAAAATATCATGTTCTGAAGCTTCCCTGCAAAGTTATGCCACAATGCAAGTAACGCGTTTTCAGCCTGAGATAAGGTCGATTCCGGAACGCCAAACATAAAAATATTCAAAACTATGGAAAAACACTTCAGACAGCTTAGATTTGATGTGCAACCACTAGAAAGACCCTTTCTGCTATAGTGGGAGTAGAAAATTTCATGTTCTGAAGTCTCCCTGCAAAGTTATGGCACAATGCGTAAAACGCGTTTTCAGCATGAGATGAGGTTAATTTCAGAACGCCAAACATAAAAATGTTGAGAACTTTGGAAAAACACTTCAGACAGCTTAGATTTGATGTGCAACGACTAGATAGACCCTTTCTGCTATAGTGGGAAGTTAAAATTTCATGTTCTGAAGCTTCCCTGCAAAGTTATGGCACAATGCGTAAAACGCGTTTTCAGCCTGAGATGAGGTTGATTTCAGAACGCCAAACATAAAAATGTTGAGAAGTTTGGAAAAACACATCAGACAGCTAAGATTTGATGTGCAACTACTAGAAAGACGCATTCTGCGATAGTGAGAGGTGAACATTTCATGTTCTGAAGCTTCCCTGCAAAGTTATGGCAGAATGCGTAAATCGTGTTTTCAGCCTGAGATAAGGTCGATTCCGGAACGGCAAACATAAAAGTTTTGATAACTTTGGAAAAACACTTCAGACAGCTTCGATTTGATGTGCAACCACTAGAAAGACCCTTTCTGCTATAGTGGGAAATGAACATTTCATGATCTGAAGGTTCCCTGTAAAGTTATGGCACAATGCAGAAAACGCGTTTTCAGCCTGAGAAAAGGTCGATTCAGGAACACCAAACATAAAAATGTTGAAAACTTTCGAAAAACAATTCAGACAGCTTAGATTTGATGTGCAACTACGAGAAAGACCCTTTCTGCTATAGTGGGAAGTGAAAATTTCATGTTCTGAAGCTTCGCTGCAAAGTTTTGGCACAATGCGTAAAACTCGTTTTCAGCCTGAGATGAGGTTGATTTCAGAACGCCAAACATAAAAATGTTGATAACTTTGGAAAAACACTTCAAACAGCTTAGATTTGATGTGCAACTACTAGAAAGACCCTTTCTGCTATAGTGGGAGGTGAAAATTTCATGTTCTGAAGCTTTCCTTCAAAGTTATGGCACAATGCAGAAAACGCGTCATCAGCCTGAGATAAGGTGGGTTCCGGAACGCCAAACATAAAAATGTTTATAACTTTGGAAAAACACTTCAGACAGCTTAGATTTGTTGTGCAACTACTAGAAAGACCCTTTCTGGTATAGTGGGACGTGAAAATTTCATGTTCTGAAGCTTCCCTGCAAAGTTATGGCACAATGCAGAAAACGCGTTTTCAGCCTGAGATAAGGTCGATTCCGGAACGCCAAACATAAAAATGTTGATAACTTTGGAACAACTCATCAGACAGCTAAGATTTGATGTGCAACAACTGGAATGACCCTTTCTGCTATAGTGGGAGGTGAAAATTTCATGTTCTGAGGCTTTTCTGCAAAGTTATGGCAAATTGCGTAAAACGCGTTTTCAGCCTGAGATAAGGTTGTTTCTGGAACGCCAAACATAAAAATGGTGATAACTTTGGAAAAACACTTCAGACAGCTTAGATTTGATGTGCAACTACTAGAAAGACCCTTTCTGATATAGTGGTAGGCGAACATTTCATGTTCTGAAGCTTCCCTGCAAAGTTATGGCACAATGCAGAAAACGCGTTTTCGGCCTGACATAAGGTCGATTCAGGAACACCAAACATAAAAATGTTGAAAACTTTGGAAAAACACTTCAGACAGCTTAGATTTGATGTGCAACTACGAGAAAGACCCTTTCTGCTATAGTGGGAGGTGAAAATATCATGTTGTGAAGCTTCCCTGCAAAGTTATGGCACAATGCGTAAAACGCGTTTTCAGCCTGAGATGAGGTTGATTTCAGAACGCCAAACATGAAAATGTTGATAACTCAGGAAAAACTCTACAGACAGCTTAGAATTGATGTGCAACTACTAGAAATACCCTTTCTGCTATAGTGGGACGTGAAAATTTCATATTCTGAAGCTTCCCTGAAAAGTTTTGGCACAATACAGAAAACGTGTTTTCTTCCTGAGATGAGGTCGATTCCAGAACGCCAAACAGAAAAAAGTAGATAACTTTGGAAAAACATATCAGACAGCTTAGATTTGATCTGCAACTACTAGAAAGACCCTTTCTACTATAGTGGGAGGTGAAAAATTCATGTTCTGAGGCTTCCCTGCAAAGTTATGGCACAATCCAGAAAAGTCGTTTTCAGACTGAGATATGATGGGTTCCAGAACACCAAACATAAAAATGTTGATAACTTTGAAAAACACTTCAGACAGCTTAGTTTTGATGTTCAACTACAAGACAGACTCTTTCTGCAATATTGGGAGGTGAAAATTTCATATTCTGATGCTTCCCTGCAAAGTTATGGCACAAAGCAGAAAACTCGTTTTCAGGCTGTGATAAGGTTGATTCCGGAACGCCAAACAAAAAAAATGTTCATAACTTTGGAAAAACATTTCAGATAGCTTAGATTTGATGTGCAACTACTAGAAAGACCCTTTCTGCTATAGTGGGAGGTGAAAATTTCATGTTCTGAAGATTCCTTGCAAAGTTATGGCACAATGCAGGAAACGTGTTTTCAGCCTGAGATAAGGTCGATTCAGGAACACCAAACATAAAAATGTTGAAAACTTTCGAAAAACACTTCAGACAGCTTAGATTTGAGGTGCAACTACTAGAAAGACCCTTTCTGGTATAGTGGGAGGTGAAAATTTCATGTTCTGAAGCTTCCCTGCAAAGTTATGGGACAATGCAGAAAACGATTTTTCATCCTGAGATAAGGTCGATTCCGGAACGCCAAACATAAAAATGTTGATAACTTTGGAAAAACATTTCAGACAGCTTAGATTTGATGTGCAAATACTAGAAAGACCCTTTCTGTTATAGTGGGACGTGAAAATTTCATGTTCTGAAGCTTTCCTGCAAAGTTATGGGACAATGCAGAAAACGATTTTTCATCCTGAGATAAGGTCGATTCCGGAACGCCAAACATAAAAATGTTGATAACTTTCGAAAAACACTTCAGACAGCTTAGATTTCATGTGCAACTACTAAAAAGACCCCTTCTGCTTTAGTGGGACCTGAAAATTTCATGTTCTGAAGCTTCCCTGCAAAGTTATGGCACAATGCCGAAAACGCGTTTTCAGCCTGAGATAAGGTCGATTCCGGAACGCCAAACATAAAAATGTTGATAATTTTGGAAAAACACTTCAGACAGCTTAGATTTGATGTGCAACTACTAGAAAGACACTTTCTGCTATAGAGGGAGGTGAAAATTTCATGTTCTGAAGCTTTCCTGCAAAGTTAGGGCACATTGCGTAAAACGCGTTTTCAGCCTGAGATCAGGTGGGTTCCAGAACGCCAAACATAAAAATGTTGATAACTTTGGAAAAACACTTCAGACAGCTTAGATTTGATGTGCAACTACTAGAAAGACCCTTTCTGCTATAGTGGGAGGTGAAAATTTCATGTTCTGAAGCTTTCCTGCAAAGTGATGGCACAATGCTGAAAACGCGTTTTCAGCCTGAGATAAGGTTGATTCCGAAACGCCAAACATAAGAATGTTGATAACTTTGGAAAAACACTTCAGACAGCTTAGATTTGATGTGCAACTACTGGAAAAAGCCTTTCTGCTATAGTGGGAGTTGAAAATTTCATGTTCTGAAGGTTCCCTGCAAAGTTATTGCACAATGCAGAAAACGCGTTTTCAGCCAGAGATAAGGTCGATTCTGGAATGCCAAACATAAAAATGTTGATAACTTTGGAAAAACACTTCAAACAGCTTAGATTTGATGTGCAAGTATGAGAAAGACCCTTTCTGCTGTAGAGGCAGGTGAAAATTTCATGTTCTGAAGCTTCCCTGCAAAGTTATGGCACAATGCAAAAAAAGCATTTACAGCCTGAGATAAGGTGGGTTCCAGAACGCCAAACATAAAAATGTTGATAACTTTGGAAAAACACTTCAGACAGCTTAGATTTGATGTGCAACTACGAGAAAGACCCTTTCTGCTATAGTGGGAGGTGAAAATTTCATGTTCTGTAGCTTCCCTGCAAAGTTATGGCACAATGCAGAAAACGCGTTTTCAACCTGAGATAAGGTGGGTACCGGAACGCCAAACAAAAAAATATGATAAGTTTGGAAAAACACATCAGACAGCTTAGATTTGACGTGCAACTATGAGAAAGACCCTTTCTGCTATAGTGGGAGGTGAAAACTTCATGTTCTGAAGCTTCCGTGCAAAGTTATGGCACAATTCCGAAAACGCGTTTTCAGCCTGAGATTAGGTCGATTCCGAAACGCCAAACAGAAAAATGTTGATAACTTTGGAAAAACACTTCAGACAGCTTCGATTTGATGTGCAACTACGAGAAAGACCCTTTCTGCTATAGTGGGTGGTGAAAATTCGATGTTCTGAAGCTTCCCTGCAAAGTTATGGCACAATGAGTAAAACGCGTTTTCAGCCTGAGATGAGGTGGGTTCCGGAACGCCAAAAATAAAAATGTTGAAAATTTTGGAAAAACACTTCAGACAGCTTAGATTTGACGTGCAACTACTAGAAAGACCATTTCTGCTATAGTGGGAGGTGAAAATTTCATGCTCTGAAGCTTCCCTGCAAAGTTAAGGCACAATGCAGACTAGGCGTTTTCAGCCTGAGATATGGTCGATTCCGGAACGCCAAACATAAAAATTTTGAAAACTTTGGAAAAACACTTCAGACAGCTTAGATTTGATGTGCAACTACTAGAAAGACCCTTTCTGCTATAGTGGCATGTGAAAATTTCATGTTCTGAAGAGTGCCTGCAAAGTTATGGCACAATGCAGAAAATGCGTTTTCAGCCTGAGATAAGGCGGGTTCCAGAACGGCAAACATAAAAATGTTGATAACTTTGGAAAAAGATTTCAGACAGCTTAGATTTGATGTGCAACTACAAGACAGACCCTTTCTGCAATAGTGGGAGGTTAAAATTTCTTATTCTGAAGCTTCCCTGCAAAGTTATGGCACAATGAGTGAAACGCGTTTTCAGCTTGAGATAAGGTCGATTTTGGAACGCCAAACATAAAAATGTTGAAAACTTTGGAAAAACACTTCAGACAGCTTAGATTTGATGTGCAACTACTGGAAAGACCCTTTGTGCTATAGTGGGACGTGAAAATTTCATGTTCTAAAGGTTCTCTGCAAAGTTATGGCACAATGCGTAAAACGCGTTTTCAGCCTGAGATAAGGTCGATTCCGGAACGCCATACATAAAAATGTTGATAACTTTGGAAAAACACATCAGACAGCTTAGATTTGATGTGCAACTCCTAGAAAGACCCTTTCTACTATAGTGGGAGATGAACATTTCATGTTCTGAAGCTTCGCTGCAGAGTGATGGCACAATGCAGAAAACGCGTTTTCAGCCTGAGATAAGGTGGGTTCCGGAACGCCAATCGTAAAAATGTTGATTACTTTGGAACAACACTTCAGACAGCTTAGATTTGATGTGCAACTACTAGAAAGACCCTTTCTGCTATAGTGGGAGGTTAAAATTTCATGTTCTGAAGCTTCCATCCAAAGTTATGGCACAATGCAGACAACGCATTTTCATCCTGAGATAAGGTCGATTCCGGAACGCCAAACAAAAAAATGTTGATAACTTTCAAAAAACACTTCAGACAGCTTAGATTTGATGTGCAACTACTAGAAAGACCCTTTCTGCTATTGTGGGAGGTCAAAATTTCATTTTCTAAACGTTCCCTGCAAAGTTATGGCACAATGCGTAAAATGCGCTTTCAGATTGAGATAAGGTCGATTCAGGAACGCCAAACATAAAAATGTCGATAACTTTGGAAAAACACTTCAGACAGCTTAGATTTGATGTGCAACTACTACAAAGAACCTTTCTGCTATAGTGGGAGGTCAAAATTTCATGTTCTGAAGCTTTCCTGGAAAGTTATGGGACAATGCAGAAAATGCATTTTTCATCGTGATATAAAGTCGATTCTGGAACGCCAAACATAAAAATGTTGATAACGTTCGAAAAACACTTCAGACAGCTGAGATTTGATGTGCAACTAATAGAAAGACCCTTTCTGCTATAGTGGGAGGTGATCATTTCATGTTCTGAAGCTTCCGTACAAAATTATGGCACAATGCGTAGAAACGCGTTTTCAGCCTGAGATGAGGTCGATTCCGGAACGCTAAACATAAAAATGTTGATAACTTTCTAAAAACACTTCAGACAGCTTAGATTTGCTGTGCAACTACTAGAAAGACCCTTCCTGCAAAAGTGGGAGGTGAACATTTCATGTTTTGAAGCTTCCCTGCAAAGTTATGGCACAATGCAGAAAACGCGTTTTCAGCTTGAGATAAGGTGGGTTCCGGAACGCCAAACATAAAAATGTTGATAACTTTCGAAAAACACTTCAGACAGCTTAGATTTGATGTGCAACTACTAGAACGACCCTTTCTGCTACAGTGGGAGGTCAAAATTTCATGTTCTGAAGCTTCCCATGGAAAGTTATGGGACAATGCAGAAAACGATTTTTCATCCTGAGATAAGGACGATTACGGAACGCGAAACATAAAAATGTTGATAACTTTGGAAAAACACTTCAGACAGCTTAGATTTGATGTGCAACTACTAGAAAGACCCTTTCTGCTATAGTGGGAGGTGAACATTTCATGTTCTAAAGGTTCCCTGCAATATTATGGCACAATACGTAAAACGCGTTTTCAGCCTGAGATAAGGTGGATTCCGGAACGCCAAACATAAAAATGTTGATAACTTTGGAAAAACACTTCAGACAGCTTAGATTTGATGTGCAACTACTAGAAAGACCCTTTCTGCTATAGTGGGAGGTGAACATTTCATGTTCTAAAGGTTCCCTGCAATCTTATGGCACAATACGTAAAACGCGTTTTCAGCCTGAGATAAGGTGGATTCCGGAACGCCAAACATAAAAATGTTGATAACATTCGTAAAACACTTCAGACAGCTTAGATTTGATCTGCAACTACTAGACAGACCCTTCCTGCTATAGTGGGAGGTGAACATTTCATGTTCTGAAGCTTCCCTGAAAAGCTATGGCACAATGCAGAAAACGCGTTCTCAGCCTGAGATAAGGTGGGTTCGGAACGCCAATCGTAAAAATGTTGATTACTTTGGAACAACACTTCAGACAGCTTAGATTTGATGTGCAACTACTAGAAAGACCCTTTCTGCTATAGTGGGAGGTGAACATTTCATGTTCTGAAGCTTCCGTACAAAATTATGGCACAATGGGTAGAAACGCGTTTTCAGCCTGAGATGAGGTCGATTCCGGAACGCTAAACATAAAAATGTTGATAACTTTGTAAAAACACTTCAGACAGCTTAGATTTGATGTGCAACTACTAGAAAGACCCTTCCTGCAAAAGTGGGAGGTGAACATTTCATGTTCTGAAGCTTCCCTGCAAAGTTATGGCACAATGCAGAAAACGCGTTTTCAGCTTGAGATAAGGTGGGTTCCGGAACGCCAAACATAAAAATGTTGATAACTTTCGAAAAACACTTCAGACAGCTTAGATTTGATGTGCAACTACTAGAACGACCCTTTCTGCTACAGTGGGAGGTCAAAATTTCATGTTCTGAAGCTTCCCATGGAAAGTTATGGGACAATGCAGAAAACGCGTTTTCAGCTTGTGATAAGGTGGGTTCCAGAACGCCAAACATAAAAATGTTGATAACTTTCGAAAAACACTTCAGACAGCTTAGATTTGATGTGCAACTACTAGAAAGACCCTTTCTGGTATAGTGGGACGTGAAAATTTCATGTTCTGAAGCTTCCCTGCAAAGTTATGGCACAATGCAGAAAACGCGTTTTCAGCTTGTGATAAGGTGGGTTCCAGAACGCCAAACATAAAAATGTTGATAACTTTGGAAAAACACTTCAGACAGCTTAGATTTGATGTGCAAATACTAGAAAGACCGTTTTTGCTATAGTGGTACGTGAAAATTTCATGTTCTGAAGCTTCCCTGCAAAGTTATGACACAATGCCGAAAACGCGTTTTCAGCCTGAGATAAGGTGGGTTCCGGAACGCCAAACATAAAAATGTTGATAACTTTCGAAAAACACTTCAGACAGCTTAGATTTGATGTGCAACTACTAGAAAGACCCTTTCTGCTATAGTGGGAGGTGAACATTTCATGTTCTAAAGGTTCCCTGCAATATTATGGCACAATACGTAAAATGCGTTTTCAGCCTGAGATAAGGTGGATTCCGGAACGCCAAACATAAAAATGTTGATAACTTTCGAAAAACACTTCAGACAGCTTAGATTTGATCTGCAACTACTAGACAGACCCTTCCTGCTATAGTGGAAGATGAACATTTCATGTTCTGAAGCTTCCCTGAGAAGCTATGGCACAATGCAGAAAACGCGTTTTCAGCCTGAGATAAGGTGGGTTCGGAACGCCAATCGTAAAAATGTTGATTACTTTGGAATAACACTTCAGACAGCTTAGATTTGATGTGCAACTACTAGAAAGACCCTTTCTGCTATAGTGGGAGGTGAACATTTCATGTTCTGAAGCTTCCCTGCAAAGTTATGGCACTATGCAGAAAACGCGTTTTCAGCTTGAGAAAAGGTGGGTTCCGGAACGCCAAACATAAAAATGTTGATAACTTTGGAAAAACACTTCAGACAGCTTAGATTTGATGTGCAACTACTAGAAAGACCCCTTCTGCTATAGTGGGAGGTCAACATTTCATGTTCTGAAGCTTCCCATGGAAAGTTATGGGACAATGCAGAAAACGATTTTTCATCGTGAGATAAGGTCGATTACGGAACGCGAAACATAAAAATGTTCATAAGTTTCGAAAAACACTTCAGACAGCTTAGATTTGATGTGCAACTACCAGAAAGACCCTTTCTGCTAAAGTGGGAGGTGAACATTTCATGTTCTGAAGCTTCCATGCAAAGTTATGGCACTATGCAGAAAACGGGTTTTCAGCTTGAGATAAGGTGGGTTCCGGAACGCCAAACATAAAAATGTTGATAACTTTGGAAAAACACTTCAGACAGCTTAGATTTGATGTGCAACTACTAGAAAGACCCTTTCTGCTATAGTGGGAGGTGAACATTTCATGTTCTGAAGCTTCCCTGCAAAGTTATGGCACTATGCAGAAAACGCGTTTTCAGCTTGAGATAAGGTGGGTTCCGGAACGCCAAACATAAAAATGTTGATAACTTTGGAAAAACACTTTAGACAGCTTAGATTTGATGTGCAACTACTAGAACGACCCTTTCTGCTAGAGTGGGAGGTCAAAATTTCATGTTCTGAAGCTTCCCATGGAAAGTTATTGGACAATGCAGAAAACGATTTTTCATCCTGAGATAAGGACGATTACGGAACGTGAAACATAAAAATGTTCATAACTTTCGAAAAACACTTCAGACAGCTTAGATTTGATGTGCAACTACTAGAAAGACCCTTTCTGGTATAGTGGGACGTGAAAATTTCATGTTCTGAAGCTTCCCTGCAAAGTTATGGCACAATGCAGAAAACGCGTTTTCAGCTTGTGATAAGGTGGGTTCCAGAACGCCAAACATAAAAATGTTGATAACTTTGGAAAAACACTTCAGACAGCTTAGATTTGATGTGCAAATACTAGAAAGACCGTTTTTGCTATAGTGGTACGTGAAAATTTCATGTTCTGAAGCTTCCCTGCAAAGTTATGACACAATGCCGAAAACGCGTTTTCAGCCTGAGATAAGGTGGGTTCCGGAACGCCAAACATAAAAATGTTGATAACTTTCGAAAAACACTTCAGACAGCTTAGATTTGATGTGCAACTACTAGAAAGACCCTTTCTACTATAGTGGGAGGTGAACATTTCATGTTCTAAAGGTTCCCTGCAATATTATTGCACAATACGTAAAACGCGTTTTCAGCCTGAGATAAGGTGGATTCCGGAACGCCAAACATAAAAATGTTGATAACTTTCGAAAAACACTTCAGACAGCTTCGATTTGATCTGCAACTACTAGACAGACCCTTCCTGCTATAGTGGGAGGTGAACATTTCATGTTCTGAAGCTTCCCTGAGAAGCTATGGCACTATGCAGAAAACGCGATTTCAGCTTGAGATAAGGTGGGTTCCGGAACGCCAAACATAAAAATGTTGATAACTTTGGAAAAACACTTCAGACAGCTTAGATTTGATGTGCAACTACTAGAAAGACCCTTTCTGCTAAAGTGGGAGGTGAACATTTCATGTTCTGAAGCTTCCCTGCAAAGTTATGGCACTACGCAGAAAACGCGTTTTCAGCTTGAGATAAGGTGGGTTCCGGAACGCCAAACATAAAAATGTTGATAACTTTGGAAAAACACTTTAGACAGCTTAGATTTGATGTGCAACTACTAGAAAGACCCTTTCTGCTATAGTGGGAGGTGAACATTTCATGTTCTGAAGCTTCCCTGCAAAGTTATGGCACTATGCAGAAAACACGTTTTCAGCTTGAGATAAGGTGGGTTCCGGAACGCCAAACATAAAAATGTTGATAACTTTAGAAAAACACTTCAGACAGCTTATATTTGATGTGCAACTACTAGAAAGACCCTTTCTGCTATAGTGGGAGGTGAACATTTCATGTTCTGAAGCTTCCATGAGAAGTTATGGCACAATGCAGAAAACGCGTTTTCAGCCTGAGATAAGGTGGTTTCCAAAACGCCAAACGTAAAAATGTTGATTACTTTGGAACAACACTTCTGACAGCTTAGATTTAATGTGCAACTACTAGAAAGACCCTTTCTGCTATAGTGGGAGGTGAAAATTTCATTTTCTGAAGCTTCCCTGCAAAGTTATGGTACAATGCGTAAAATGCGTTTTCAGCCTGAGATAAGGTCGATTCCGGAACGCCAAACATAAAAGTGTTGATAACTTTCGAAAAACACTTCAGACAGCTTAGATTTGATGTGCAACTAATAGAAAGACCCTTTCTGCTATAGTGGGAGGTCAAAATTTCATGTTCTGAAGCTTCCCTGCAAAGTTATGGGACAATGCAGAAAACGATTTTTCATCCTGAGATAAAGTCGATTCCGGAACGGCAAACGTGAAAATGTTGATAACTTTCGAAAAACACTTCAGACAGCTTAGATTTGATGTGCAACTACTAGAAAGACCCTTTCTGCTATAGTGGGACGTGAAAATTTCATGTTCTGAAGCTTCCTAGCAAAGTTATGGCACAATGCCGAAAACGCGTTTTCAGCCTGAGATAAGGTGGGTTCCGGAACGCCAAACATAAAAATGTTGATAACTTTGGAAAAACACTTCAGACAGCTTAGATTTGATGTGCAACTACTAGAAAGACCCTTTCTGCTATAGTCGGTGGTGAACATTTCACGTTCTGAAGCTTCCCTGAGAAGTTATGGCACAATGCAGAAAACGCGTTTTCAGCCTGAGATAAGGTGGTTTCCAAAACGCCAAACGTAAAAATGTTGATTACTTTGGAACAACACTTCTGACAGCTTAGATTTAATGTGCAACTACTAGAAAGACCCTTTCTGCTATAGTGGGAGGTGAAAATTTCATGTTCTGAAGATTCCTTGCAAAGTTATGGCACAATGCAGGAAACGCGTTTTCAGCCTGAGATAAGGTCGATTCAGGAACACCAAACATAAAAATGTTGAAAACTTTCGAAAAACACTTCAGACAGCTTAGATTTGAGGTGCAACTACTAGAAAGACCCTTTCTGGTATAGTGGGAGGTGAAAATTTCATGTTCTGAAGCTTCCCTGCAAAGTTATGGGACAATGCAGAAAACGATTTTTCATCCTGAGATAAGGTCGATTCCGGAACGCCAAACATAAAAATGTTGATAACTTTGGAAAAACATTTCAGACAGCTTAAATTTGATGTGCAAATACTAGAAAGACCCTTTCTGTTATAGTGGGACGTGAGAATTTCATGTTCTGAAGCTTTCCTGCAAAGTTATGGGACAATGCAGAGAATGATTTTTCATCCTGAGATAAGGTCGATTCCGGAACGCCAAACATAAAAATGTTGATAACTTTGGAAAAACACTTCAGACAGCTTAGATTTGATGTGCAACTACTAGAAAGACCCTTTCTGCTATAGTGGGAGGTGAAAATTTTATATTCTGCAGCTTTCCTGCAAAGTGATGGCACAATGCTGAAAACGCGTTTTCAGCGTGATATAAGGTTGATTCCGAAACGCCAAACATAAGAATGTTGATAACTTTGGAAAAACACTTCAGACAGCTTAGATTTGATGTGCAACTACTGGAAAAAGCCTTTCTGCTATAGTGGGAGTTGAAAATTTCATGTTCTGAAGCTTCCCTGCAAAGTTATGGCACAATGCAGAAAACGCGTTTTCAGCCAGAGATAAGGTCGATTCTGGAATGCCAAACATAAAAATGTTGATAACTTTGGAAAAACACTTCAAACAGCTTAGATTTGATGTGCAAGTATGAGAAAGACCATTTCTGCTGTAGAGGCAGGTGAAAATTTCATGTTCTGTAGCTTCCCTGCAAAGTTATGGCACAATGCAGAAAACGCGTTTTCAACCTGAGATAAGGTGGGTACCGGAACGGCAAACAAAAAAATATGATAAGTTCGGAAAAACACATCAGACAGCTTAGGTTTGACGTGCAACTATGAGAAAGACCCTTTCTGCTATAGTGGGAGGTGAAAACTTCATGTTCTGAAGCTTCCCTGCAAAGTTATGGCACAATTCCGAAAACGCGCTTTCAGCCTGAGATTAGGTCGATTCCGAAACGCCAAACAGAAAATGTTGATAACTTTGGAAAAACACTTCAGACAGCTTCGATTTGATGTGCAACTACGAGAAAGACCCTTTCTGCTATAGTGGGTGGTGAAAATTCGATGTTCTGAAGCTTCCCTGCAAAGTTATGGCACAATGAGTAAAACGCGTTTTCAGCCTGAGATAAGGTCGATTCCGGAACGCCAAACATAAACATGTTGTTAACTTTGGGAAAACACTTCAGACAGCTTAGATGTGATGTGCAACGACTAGAAAGATCCTTTCTGACATAGTGGGAGGTGAAAATTTCATGCTCTGAACCTTCCCTGCAAAGTTATGGCACAATGCAGAAAACACGTTTTCAGCCTGAGATGAGGTAGGTTCCGGAACGCCAAAAATAAAAATGTTGAAAACTTTGGAAAAACACTTCAGACAGCTTAGATTTGACGTGCAACTACTAGAAAGACCATTTCTGCTATAGTGGGAGGTGAAAATCTCATGCTCTGAAGCTTCCCTGCAAAGTTAAGGCACAATGCAGACTACGCATTTTCAGCCTGAGATATGGTCGATTCCGGAACGCCAAACATAAAAATTTCGAAAACTTTGGAAAAACACTTCAGACAGCTTAGATTTGATGTGCAACTACTAGAAAGACATTTTCTGCTATAGTGGCATGTGAAAATTTCATGTTCTGAAGAGTGCCTGCAAAGTTATGGCACAATGCAGAAAATGCGTTTTCAGCCTGAGATAAGGTGGGTTCCAGAACGGCAAACATAAAAATGTTGATAACTTTGGAAAAACACTTCAGACAGCATAGATTTGATTTGCAACTACTAGAGAGACCCTTTCTGCTATAGTGGGAGGTGAAAATTTCATGTTCTTAAGCTTTATGCATAGTTGTGGCACAATGCTAAAAACGCGTTTTCAACCTATGATCAGGTCGATTCAGGAACGTCAAACATAAAAAAGTTGATAACTTTTGAAATACACTTCAGACCGCTTACAATTGATGTGCAACTACAAGAAAGACCCTTTCTGCTATAGTGGGAGGTGAAAATTTCATGTTCTGAAGCTTCCCTGCAAAGTTATGGCACAATGCAGAAAACGCGTTTTCAGCCTGATATATGGTCGATTAATGAACGCCAAACATAAAAATTTTGAAAACTTTGGAAAAACACTTCAGACAGCTTAGATTTGATGTGCAATTACTAGAAAGACCCTTTCTGCTATAGTGGCATGTGAAAATTTCATGTTCTGAAGAGTGCCTGCAAAGTTATGGCACAATGCAGAAAATGCGTTTTCAGCCTGAGATAAGGTGGGTTCCAGAATGGCAAACATAAAAATGTTGATAACTTTGGAAAAACATTTCAGACAGCTTAGATTTGATGTGCAACTACAAGACAGACCCTTTCTGCAATAGTGGGAGGTTAAAATTTCTTATTCTGAAGTTTACTGCAAAGTTATGGCACAATGCAGAAAACGCGTTTTCAGCTTGAGATAAGGTGGGTTCCCGAACGCCAAACATAAAAATGTTGAAAACTTTGGAAAAACACTTCAGACAGCTTGGATTTGATGTGCAACTACTGGAAAGACCCTTTGTGCTTTCGTGGGACGTGAAAATTTCATGTTCTAAAGGTTCCCTGCAAAGTTATGGCACAATGCGTAAAACGCGTTTTCAACCTGAGATAAGGTCGATTCCGGAACGGCATACATAAAAATGTTGATAACTTTGGAAAAACACATCAGACAGCTTAGATTTGATGTGCAACTACTAGAAAGACCCTTTCTGCTACAATGGCAGGAGAAAATTTCATGTTCTGAAGCTTCCCTGCAAATTTATGGCACAATGCGTAAAACGTGTTTTCAGCCTGAGATAAGGTCGATTCCGGAACGCCAAACATAAAAATGTTGATAACTTTGGAAAAACACGGCAGACAGCTTAGATTTGATGTGCAACTACTAGAAAGACCAGTTCTGCTATAGTGGCTGGTGAAAATTTCATGTTCTGAAGCTTCCCTGCAAATTTATGGCATGCTCCGAAAAACGCATTTTTAGCCTGAGATAAGATCGATTCCGGAACGCCAAACATAAAAATGTTGTTACCTTTGGAAAAAGACTTCAGACAGCTTAGATTTGATATGGAAATACCAGAAAGACCCTTTCTGCTTAAGTGGGTAGTGAAAATTCCATGTTCTGAAGCTTCCCTGCAAAGTTATGGCACAATGCGTAAAACCCGTTTTCAGCCTGAGAAAAGGTCGGTTCCGGAACGCCAAACATAAAAAAGTTGATAACTTCAGTAAAACACTTCAGACAGCTTAGATTTGATGTGAAACTACTAGAAAGACCCTTTCTGATATAGCGGGAGGTGAAAATGTCCTGTTCTGAAGCTTCCCTGCAAAGTTTTGGCACAATGCAGAAAACAAGTTTTTAGCCTGAGATAAGGTCGATTCCGGTACGCCAAACATAAAAATGTTGATAACTTTTGAAAAACACTTCAGACAGCTTAGATTTGATGTGCAACTACTAGAAAGACCCTTTCTGCTATAGTGGGAAGTGAAAATTTTATGTTCTGAAGCTTCCCTGCAAAGTTATGGCACAATGCTTAAAACGCGTTTTCAGCCTGAGATAAGGTCGATTCCGGAACGCCAAACATAAAAATGTTGATAACTTTTGAAAAACACTTCAGACAGCATAGATTTGATGTGCAACTACTAGAATAACCCTTTCTGCTACCGTGGGATGTGAAAATTTCATGTTCTGAAGCTTCCCTGCAAAGTTATGGCACAATGCTTAAAAACGCGTTTTCTGCCTGAGATAAGGTCGATTCCGGAACGCCAAACATAAAAATGTTGATAACTTTTGAAAAACACTTCAGACAGCATAGATTTGATGTGCAACTACTAGAATAACCCTTTCTGCTACAGTGGGATGTGAAAATTTCATGTTCTGAAGCTTCCCTGCAAAGTTATGGCACAATGCTTAAAACGCGTTTTCAGCCTGAGATAAGGTCGATTCCGGAACGCCAAACATAAAAATGTTGCTAACTTTTGAAAAACACTTCAGACAGCATAGATTTGATGTGCAACTACTTGAAAGACCCTTTCTGCTACAGTGGGATTCGAAAATTTCATGTTCTGAAGCTTCCCTGCAAAGTTATGGCACAATGCAGAAAACGCGTTTATAGACTGAGATAAGGTCGATTCCGGAACGCCAAACATAAAAATGTTGATAACTTTGGAAAAACACTTCAGACACCTTAGATTTGATGAGCAACTACTAGAAAGACCCTTTCTGATACAGTGGGAGGTGAAAATTTCGTGGTCTGAAGCTTCCCAGCAAAATTATGGCACAATGCAGAAAACGCGTTTTCAGCATGAGATAAGGTGGGTTCCAGAACGCCAAACATAAAAATGTTGATAACTTTTGAAAAACACTTCAGACAGCTTAGAATTGATGTGCAACTCCTAGAAAGACTCTTTCTGCTCCAGTGGGATGTGAAAATTTCCTGTTCTGAAGCTTCCCTGCAAAGTTTTGGCACAATGCAGAAAACACGTTTTTAGGCTGAGATAAGGTCGATTCCGGAACGCCAAACATAAAAATGTTGATAACTTTTGAAAAACACTTCAGACAGCTTATATTTGATGTGCAACTACTAGAAAGACCCTTTCTGCTCCAGTGGGATGTGAAAATTTCCTGTTCTGAAGCTTCCCTGCAAAGTTATGGCACAATGCAGAAAACTCGTTTTCAGGCTGAGATAAGGTCGATTCCGGAACGCCAAACATAAAAATGTTGATAACTTTAGAAAAACACTTCAGACAGCTTAGATTTGATGTGCAACTACTAGAAAGACCCTTTCTGCTATAGTGGGAGGTGAAAACTTCATGTTTTGATGCTTCCCTGCAAAGTTATGGCACAATGCAGAAAACGCGTTTTCAGCCTGAGATAAGGTCGATTCCGGAACGCCAACATAAGAAAAGTTGATAACCTTGGAAAAACACTTCAGACAGCTTAGATTTGATGTGCAACTACTAGAAACACCGTTTCTGGTATAGTGGGATGTGAAAATTTCATGTTCTAAAGATTCCCTGCAAAGTTATGGCACAATGCAGGAAAAGCGTTTTCAGCCTGAGATAAGGTCGATTCCGGAACGCCAAACATAAAAAAGTTGATAACTTTGGAAAAACTCTTCAGACTGCATAGAATTAATGTCCAACTACTAGAAAGACCCTTTCTGCTGTAGTGGGTGGTGAAAATTTCATATTCTGAAGCTTCCTTCCAAATTTATGGCACAATGCGTAAAACGCGTTTTCAGCCTGAGATAAGGTCGATTCCGGAACGCCAAACATAAAAATGTTGAAAACTTTCGAAAAACACTTCAGACAGCTTAGATTTGATGTGCAACTACGAGAAAGACCCTTACTGCTATAATGGGAGGTGAAAATTTCATGTTCTGAAGCTTTCCTGCAAAGTTATGGCACAAAGGGTAAAATGTGTTTTCAGCCTGAGATAAGGTTGATTCCGGAACGCCAACATAAAAAAAGTTGATAACTTTAGAAAAACTCTTCAGACAGCTTAGATTTGATGTGCAACTACTAGAAATACCCTTTCTGCTATAGTGGGATGTTAAAATTTCATGTTCTGAAGCTTCCCTGCAAAGTTATGTCAAAATATGTAAAACACGTTTTCAGGCTGACATAAGGTGGGTTCCGGAACGCCAAACATAAGAATGTTGATAACTTTGGAAAAACACTTCAGACAACTTAGATTTGATGTGCAACTACTAGAAATACCCTTTCTGCTATAGTGGGAGGAGAAAATTTCATGTTCTGAAGTCTCCCTGCAAAGTTATGGCACAAGGCAGAAAACGCGTTTTCAGCTTGAGATAAGGTGGGTTCCAGAACGGCAAACATAAAAATGTTGATAACTTTGGAAAAACACTTCAGACAGCTTAGATTTGATGTGCAACTACTAGAAAGACCGTTTCTGCTATAGTGGGAGGTGAAAATTTCATGTTCTGAAGCTTCCCTGCAAAGTTATGGCACAATGCAGAAAACACGTTTTCAGCCTGAGATAAGGTGGGTTCCAGAACGCCAAACGTAAAAATGTTGATAACTTTGGAAAAACACTTCAGACAGCTTAGATTTGATGTGAGACTAATAGAAAGACCCTTTCTGCTATAGTGGGATATGAAAATTTCATGTTCTGAAGCTTCCCTGCAAAGTTATGGCAGAATGCGTAAATCGTGTTTTCAGTCTGAGATAAGGTCGATTCCTAAACGCCAAACATAAAAGTGTTGATAACTTTGGAAAAACACTTCAAACAGCTTTGATTTGATGTGCACCTACTAGAAAGACCCTTTCTGCTATAGTGGGAGGTGAAATTTTCATGTTCTGAAGCTTCCCTGCAAAGTTATGGCACAATGCAGAAAACGAGTTTTCAGCCTGAGATAAGTTGGGTTCCAGAACGCCAAACATAAAAATGTTGATAACTTTGGAAAAGCACTTCAGACAGCTCAAAATATGATGTGAAACTACTAGAAAGACCCTTTCTGCTATAGTGGGAGGTGAAAATTTCATGTTCTGAAGCTTCCCTGCAAAGTTATGCCACAATGTAAAAATGCGTTTTTAGCCTGAGATAAGGTCGATTCCGGAACGTCAAACATAAAAATATTGATAACTTTGGAAAAACACTTCAGACAGCTTAGATTTGATGTGCAACTACTCGAAAGACCCTTTCTGCTATCGTGGGAGGTGAAAATTTCATGTTCTGAAGCTTCCCTGCAAAGTTATGGCACAATGCAGAAAACGCGTTTTCAGCCTGAGATAAGGTGGGTTCCAGAACGCCAAACATAAAAATGTTGATAACTTTGGAAAAACACTTCAGACAGCTTAGATTTGATGTGAGACTACTAGAAAGACCCTTTCTGCTATAGTGGGATATGAAAATTTCATGTTCTGAAGCTTCCCTGCAAAGTTATGGCAGAATGCGTAAATCGTGTTTTCAGCCTGAGATAAGGTCGATTCCGGAACGCCAATCATAAAAGTGTTGATAACTTTGGAAAAACACTTCAAACAGCTTTGATTTGATGTGCACCTACTAGAAAGACCCTTTCTGCTATAGTGGGAGTTGAAAATTTCATGTTCTGAAGCTTCCCTGCAAAGTTATGGCACAATGCGTAAAACGCGTTTTCAGCCTGAGATAAGGTGGGTTCCAGAACGCCAAACATAAAAATGTTGATAACTTTGGAAAAACACTTCAGACAGCTTAGATTTGATGTGCAACTACTAGAAAGACCCTTTCTGCTACAGTGGAAGGTGAAAATTTCATGTTCTGAATCTTCCCTGCAAAGTTATGCCACAATGCAGGAAACGCGTTTTCAGCCTGAGATAAGGTCGATTCCGGAACGCCAAACATAAAAATGTTGATAACTTTGGAAAAACACTTCAGACAGCTTAGATTTGATGTGAGACTACTAGAAAGAACCTTTCTGCTATAGTGGGATATGAAAATTTCATGTTCTGAAGCTTCCCTGCAAAGTTATGGCAGAATGCGTAAAACGCGTTTTCAGCTTGAGATAAGGTTGATTCCGGAACGCCAAACATAAGAATGTTGATAACTTTGGAAAAACACTTCAGACAGCTTATATTTGATGTGCAACTACTCGAAAGACCCTTTCTGCTATCGTGGGAGGTGAAAATTTCATGTTCTGAAGCTTCCCTGCAAAGTTATGGCACAATGCAGAAAACGCGTTTTCATCCTCAGATATGGTCGATTCCGGAACGCCAATCATCAAAATGTTGATAACTTTGGAAAAACACTTCAGACAGCTTATATTTGATGTGCAACTACTCGAAAGACCCTTTCTGCTATCGTGGGAGGTGAAAATTTCATGTTCTGAAGCTTCCCTGCAAAGTTATGGCACAATGCAGAAAATGCGTTTTCAGCCTCACATAAGGTCGATTCAGGAACGCCAAACATCAAACTGTTGATAACTTTGGAAAAACACTTCAGACAGCTTAGATTTGATGTGCAACTACTCGAAAGACCCTTTCTGCTATCGTGGGAGGTGAAAAATTCATGTTCTGAAGCTTCCCTGCAAAGTTATGGCACAATGCAGAAAACGCGTTTTCAGCCTGAGATAAGGTGGGTTCCAGAACGCCAAACATAAAAATGTTGATAACTTTGGAAAAACACTTCAGACAGCTCAGATTTGATGTGAGACTACTAGAAAGACCCTTTCTGCTATAGTGGGATATGAAAATTTCATGTTCTGAAGCTTCCCTGCAAAGTTATGGCAGAATGCGTAAATCGTGTTTTCAGCCTGAGATAAGGTCGATTCCGGAACGCCAATCATAAAAGTGTTGATAACTTTGGAAAAACACTTCAAACAGCTTTGATTTGATGTGCACCTAGTAGAAAGACCCTTTCTGCTATAGTGGGAGTTGAAAATATCATGTTCTGAAGCTTCCCTGCAAAGTTATGGCACAATGTAGAAAACCCGTTTTCAGCCTGAGAAAAGGTCGATTCAGGAACACCAAACATAAAAATGTTGAAAACTTTCGAAAAACACTTCAGACAGCTTAGATTTGATGTGCAACTACGAGAAAGACCCTTTCTGCTATAGTGGGAGGTGAAAATTTCATGTTCTGAAGCTTCGCTGCAAAGTTATGGCACAATGCGTAAAACTCGTTTTCAGCCTCAGATGAGGTTGATTTCAGAACGCCAAACATAAAAATTTTGATAACTTTGGAAAAACACTTCAAACAGCTTAGATTTGATGTGCAACTACTAGAAAGACCCTTTCTGCTATAGTGGGAGTTGAAAATTTCATGTTCTGAAGCTTTCCTGCAAAGTTATGGCACAATGCGTAAAACGCGTTTTCAGCCTGAGATGAGGTTGTTTTCAGAACGCCAAACATAAAAATGTTGAGAACTTTGGAAAAACACTTCAGACAGCTAAGATTTGATGTGCAACTACTAGAAAGACCCTTTCTGCTATGGTGGGAGGTGAAAATTTCATGTTCTGGAGCTTACCTACAAAGTTTTGGCACAATGCAGAAAACGCGTTTTCATCCTCAGATAAGGTCGATTCCGGAACCCCAAACATCAAACTGTTGATAACTTTGGAAAAACACTTCAGACAGCTTAGATTTGATGTGCAACTACTAGAAATACCCTTTCTGCTATAGTGGGAGGAGAAAATTTCATGTTCTGAAGTCTCCCTGCAAAGTTATGGCACAATGCAGAAAACGCGTTTTCAGCTTGAGATAAGGTGGGTTCCAGAACGGCAAACATAAAAATGTTGATAACTTTGGAAAAACACTTCAGACAGCTTAGATTTGATGTGCAACTACTAGAAAGACCGTTTCTGCTATAGTGGGAGATGAAAATTTCATGGTCTGAAGCTTCCCTGCAAAGTTATGGCACAATGCAGAAAACACGTTTTCAGCCTGAGATAAGGTGGGTTCCAGAACGCCAAACGTAAAAATGTTGATAACTTTGGAAAAACACTTCAGACAGCTTAGATTTGATGTGAGACTAATAGAAAGACCCTTTCTGCTATAGTGGGATATGAAAATTTCATGTTCTGAAGCTTCCCTGCAAAGTTATGGCAGAATGCGTAAATCGTGTTTTCAGTCTGAGATAAGGTCGATTCCGGAACGCCAAACATAAAAGTGTTGATAACTTTGGAAAAACACTTCAAACAGCTTTGATTTGATGTGCACCTACTAGAAAGACCCTTTCTGCTATAGTGGGAGGTGAAATTTTCATGTTCTGAAGCTTCCCTGCAAAGTTATGGCACAATGCAGAAAACGAGTTTTCAGCCTGAGATAAGTTGGGTTCCAGAACGCCAAACATAAAAATGTTGATAACTTTGGAAAAGCACTTCAGACAGCTTAAAATATGATGTGAAACTACTAGAAAGACCCTTTCTGCTATAGTGGGAGGTGATAATTTCATGTTCTGAAGCTTCCCTGCAAAGTTATGGCACAATGCAGAAAACGCGTTTTCAGCCTGAGATAAGTTGGGTTCCAGAACGCCAAACATAAAAATGTTGATAACTTTGGAAAAACACTTCAGACAGCTCAGATTTGATGTGAGACTACTAGAAAGACCCTTTCTGCTATAGTGGGATATGAAAATTTCATGTTCTGAAGCTTCCCTGCAAAGTTATGGCAGAATGCGTAAATCGTGTTTTCAGCCTGAGATAAGGTCGATTCCGGAACGCCAATCATAAAAGTGTTGATAACTTTGGAAAAACACTTCAAACAGCTTTGATTTGATGTGCACCTACTAGAAAGACCCTTTCTGCTATAGTGGGAGTTGAAAATATCATGTTCTGAAGCTTCCCTGCAAAGTTATGGCACAATGTAGAAAACCCGTTTTCAGCCTGAGAAAAGGTCGATTCAGGAACACCAAACATAAAAATGTTGAAAACTTTCGAAAAACACTTCAGACAGCTTAGATTTGATGTGCAACTACGAGAAAGACCCTTTCTGCTATAGTGGGAGGTGAAAATTTCATGTTCTGAAGCTTCGCTGCAAAGTTATGGCACAATGCGTAAAACTCGTTTTCAGCCTCAGATGAGGTTGATTTCAGAACGCCAAACATAAAAATGTTGATAACTTTGGAAAAACACTTCAAACAGCTTAGATTTGATGTGCAACTACTAGAAAGACCCTTTCTGCTATAGTGGGAGTTGAAAATTTCATGTTCTGAAGCTTTCCTGCAAAGTTATGGCACAATGCGTAAAACGCGTTTTCAGCCTGAGATGAGGTTGTTTTCAGAACGCCAAACATAAAAATGTTGAGAACTTTGGAAAAACACTTCAGACAGCTAAGATTTGATGTGCAACTACTAGAAAGACCCTTTCTGCTATGGTGGGAGGTGAAAATTTCATGTTCTGGAGCTTGCCTACAAAGTTTTGGCACAATGCAGAAAACGCGTTTTCATCCTCAGATAAGGTCGATTCCGGAACCCCAAACATCAAACTGTTGATAACTTTGGAAAAACACTTCAGACAGCTTAGATTTGATGTGCAACTACTAGAAATACCCTTTCTGCTATAGTGGGAGGAGAAAATTTCATGTTCTGAAGTCTCCCTGCAAAGTTATGGCACAATGCAGAAAACGCGTTTTCAGCTTGAGATAAGGTGGGTTCCAGAACGGCAAACATAAAAATGTTGATAACTTTGGAAAAACACTTCAGACAGCTTAGATTTGATGTGCAACTACTAGAAAGACCGTTTCTGCTATAGTGGGAGATGAAAATTTCATGTTCTGAAGCTTCCCTGCAAAGTTATGGCACAATGCAGAAAACACGTTTTCAGCCTGAGATAAGGTGGGTTCCAGAACGCCAAACGTAAAAATGTTGATAACTTTGGAAAAACACTTCAGACAGCTTAGATTTGATGTGAGACTAATAGAAAGACCCTTTCTGCTATAGTGGGATATGAAAATTTCATGTTCTGAAGCTTCCCTGCAAAGTTATGGCAGAATGCGTAAATCGTGTTTTCAGTCTGAGATAAGGTCGATTCCGGAACGCCAAACATAAAAGTGTTGATAACTTTGGAAAAACACTTCAAACAGCTTTGATTTGATGTGCACCTACTAGAAAGACCCTTTCTGCTATAGTGGGAGGTGAAATTTTCATGTTCTGAAGCTTCCCTGCAAAGTTATGGCACAATGCAGAAAACGAGTTTTCAGCCTGAGATAAGTTGGGTTCCACAACGCCAAACATAAAAATGTTGATAACTTTGGAAAAACACTTCAGACAGCTAAGATTTGATGTGCAACTACTAGAAAGACGCATTCTGCTATAGTGGGAGGTTAAAATTTCATGTTCTGAAGCTTCCCTGCAAAGTTATGGCACAATGCAGAAAACGCGTTTTCAGCCTGAGATAAGGTGGGTTCCAGAACGCCAAACATAAAAATGTTGATAACTTTGGAAAAACACTTCAGACAGCTTAGATTTGATGTGAGACTACTAGAAAGACCCTTTCTGCTATAGTGGGATATGAAAATTTCATGTTCTGAAGCTTCCCTGCAAAGTTATGGCAGAATGCGTAAATCGTGTTTTCAGCCTGAGATAAGGTCGATTCCGGAACGCCAATCATAAAAGTGTTGATAACTTTGGAAAAACACTTCAAACAGCTTTGATTTGATGTGCACCTACTAGAAAGACCCTTTCTGCTATAGTGGGAGGTGACAATTTCATGTCCTGAAGCTTCCCTGCAAAGTTATGGCACAATGCAGAAAACGCGTTTGCAGCCTGGGAAAAGGTCGATTCAGGAACACCAAACATAAAAATGTTGAAAACTTTCGAAAAACACTTCAGACAGCTTAGATTTGATGTGCAACTACTAGAAAGACCCTTTCTGCTAAAGTGGGAGGTTAAAATTTCATGTTCTGAAGCTTCCCTGCAAAGTTATGGCACAATGCAGAAAACGCGTTTTCAGCCTGAGATTAGGGGGGTTCCGGAACGCCAAACATAAAAATGTTGATAACTTTGGAAAAACACTTCAGACAGCTTAGATTTGATGTGCAACTACGAGAAAGAGCCTTTCTGCTATAGTGGGAGGTGAAAATTTCATGTTCTGAAGCTTCCCTGCAAAATTATTGCACAATGTGTAAAACGCATTTTCAGCCTAAGATAAGGTCGATACCGAAACGCCAAACGTAAAAATGTTGATAACTTTGGAAAAACATTTCAGACAGCTTAGATTTGATGTGCAACTACTAGAAAGAGCCTTTCTGCTATAGTAGGAGGTTAAAATTTCATGTTCGGAAGCTTCCATGCAAAGTTATGGCACAATGCAGACAACGCGTTTTCAGCCTGACATAAGGTCGATTCTGGAACGCCAAACATAAAAATGTTGATAACTTTGGAAAAACACTTCAGACAGCTTAGATTTGAGGTGCAACTACTAGAAAGACCCTTTCTGATATAGTGGATGGTGAAAATTAAAGGTCCTGAAGCTTCCCTGCAAAGTTATGGCACAATACGTAAAACGCGTTTTCAGCCTGAGATAAGGTCGATTCCGGAACGCCAAACATAAAAATGTTCATAACTTTGGAAAAACACTTCAGACAGCTTAGATTTGATGTGCAACTACTAGAAAGACCTTTTCTGCTATAGTGTTAGGTGAACATTTGATGTTCTGAAGCTTCCCTGAGAAGTTATGGCACAATGCGTAAAACGCGTTTTCAGCCAGAGATAAGGTCGATTCCGGAACGCCAAACATAAAAATGTTGATAACTTAGAAAAAACACTTCAGACAGCTTAGATTTGATGTGCAACTACTAGAAAGACCCTTTCTGCTATAGTGGGAGGTGAACATTTCGTGTTCGGAAGCTTCTATGCCAAGTTATGGCACAATGCAGACAACGCGTTTTCAGCCTGAGATAAGGTCGATTCTGGAACGCCAAACATAAAAATGTTTATAACTTTCGAAAAACACTTAAGACAGCTTAGATTTGATGTGCAAATTCTAGAAAGACCCTTTCTGCTATAGTGGGAGGTGAAAATTTCATTTCCTGAACCTTCCCTGCAAAGTTATGGCACAAAGCGTAAAAAGCATTTTCAGCCTGAGATAAGGTCGATTCCGGAACGACAAACATAAAAATGTTGATAACTTTCGAAAAACACTTCAGACAGCTTCGATTTGATGTGCAACTACTAGAAAGACCCTTTCTGCTATAGTGTTAGGTCAAAATTTCATGTTCTGAAGCTTCCCTGGAAAGTTATGGGACAATGCAGAAAACAATTTTTCATCCTGAGATAAGGTGGGTTCCGAAACGCAAAACGTAAAAATGTTGATCACTTTGGAATAAAACTTCAGACAGCTTAGATTTGATGTGCAACTACACGTAAAACCCTTTCTGCTATAGTGGTAGGTTAAAATTTCATGTTCGGAAGCTTCCATGCAAAGTTATGGCACAATGCGTAAAACGCGTTTACAGCCTGAGATAAGGTCGATTCCGGAACGCCAAACATAGAAATGTTGATGACTTTGGAAAAACCCTTCAGACAGCTTAGAGTTGATGTGCAACTACTAGAAAGACCCTTTCCGCTAAAGTGAGAGGTGAACATTTCATGTTCTGAAGCTTCCCTGAGAAGTTATGGCACAATACAGAAAACGCGTTTTCAGCCTGTGATAAGATCGATTCCGAAACGCCAAACATAAAAATGTTGATAACTTTGGAAAAACACTTCAGACAGCTTAGATTTGATGTGCAACTACTAGAAGGACCCTTTCTGCTATAGTGGGAGGTTAAAATTTCATTTTCTGAAGCTTCCCTGCAAAGATATGGCACAATACAGATAACGCGTTTTCAGCCTGAGATAAGTTGGGTTCCGGAACGCCAAACATAAAAATGTTGATAACTTTGGAAAAACACTTCAGACAGCTTCGATTTGATGTGCAACTACGAGAAAGACCCTTTCTGCGATAGTGGGTGGTGAACATTTCATGTTCTGAAGCTTCCCTGAGAAGTTATGGCACAATGCAGAAAACGCGTTTTCAGCCTGAGATAAGGTCGATTCCGGAACGCCAAACATAACAATGTTGATAACTTTGGAAAAACACATCAGACAGCTTAGATTTGATGTGCAACTACTAGAAAGACCCTTTCTGCTATAGTGTTAGGTCAAAATTTCATGTTCTGAAGCTTCCCTGAGAAGATATGGGACAATGCAGAAAACATTTTTTCATCCTGAGATATGGTCGATTCTGTAACGCCAAACATAAAAATGTTGATAACTTTGGAAAAACACTTCAGACAGCTTAGATTTGATGTGCAACTTCTAGAAAGACCCTTTCTGCTATAGTGGGAGGTGAAAATTTCATTTCCTGAAGCTTCCGTGCAAAGTTATGGCACCAAGCGTAAAAAGAATTTTCAGCCTGAGATAAGGTCGATTCCGGAACGCCAAACATAAAAATGTTGATAACTTTGGAAAAACACTTCAAACAGCTTAGATTTGATGTGCAACTACTAGAAGGACCTTTTCTGCTATAGTGGGAGGTTAAATTTTCATGTTCTGAAGCTTCCCTGCAAAGATATGGCACAATGCAGAAAACGCGTTTTCAGCCTGAGATAAGGTGGGTTCCGGAACGCCAAACATAAAAATGTTGATAACTTTGGAAAAACACCTCAAACAGCTTAGATTTGATGTGCAACTACTAGAAAGACCCTTTCTGCTATCGTGGGAGGTGAACAGTTCATGTTCTGAAGCTTCCCTGAGAAGTTATGGCACAATGCAGAAAATGCGTTTTCAGCCTGAGATAAGGTTGATTCCGGAACGCCAAACATAAAAATGTTGATAGCTTTGGAAAAACACTTCAAACAGCTTAGATTTGATGTGCAACTACTGGAAGAACCCTTTCTGCTATAGTGGGAGGTTAAAATTTCATGTTCTGAAGCTTCCCTGCAAAGATATGGCACAATGCAGAAAACGCGGTTTCAGCCTGAGATAAGGTGGGTTCCGGAACGCCAAATGTAAAAATGTTGATAACTTTTAAAAAACACTTCAGACAGCTTAGATTTGATGTGCAACTACTAGAAAGACCCTTTCTTCTATAGTGGGAGGTGAACATTTCATGTTCTGAAGCTTCCCTGAGAAGTTATGGCACAATGTAGAAAACGCGTTTTCAGCCTGAGATAAGGTGGGTTCCGGAACACCAAGCGTAAAAATGTTGATAACTTTGGAACAACACTTCAGTCAGCTTAGATTTGATGTGCAACTACTAGAAAGATCCTTTCTGCTTTAGTGGGAGGTGAAAATTTCATTTTCTCAAGCTTCACTGCAAAGTTATGGCACAATGCGTAAAACGCGTTTTCAGCCTGAGATAAGGTCGATTCTGGAACGCCAAACATAAAAATGTTGATAACTTTGGAAAAACACCTCAGACAGCTTAGATTTGATGTGCAACTACTAGAAAGACCCTTTCTGCTATAGTGGGAGGTCGAAATTTCATGTTCTGAAGCTTCCCTGGAAAGTCATGGGACAATGCAGAAAACGATTTTTCATCCTGAGATAAGGTCGATTCCGGATCACCAAACATAAAAATGTTGATAACTTTCGAAAAACACTTCGGACAGCTTAGATCTGATGTGTAACTACTAGAAAGACCCTTTCTGCTATCGTGGGAGGTGAACATTTCATGTTCTGAAGCTTCCCTGAGAAGTTATGGCACAATGCAGAAAATGCGTTTTCAGCCTGAGATAAGGTTGATTCCGGATCGCCAAACATAAAAATGTTGATTACTTTGGAAAAACACTTCAAACAGCTTAGATTTGATGTGCAACTACTAGAAATACCCTTTCTGCTATAGTTGGAGGTGAACATTTCATGTTCTGAAGCTTCCCTGCAAAGTTATGGGACAATGCAGAAAACGTGTTTTCAGCCTGAGATAAGGTCGATTCCGGAACGCCAAACATAAAAATGTTGATAACTTTCGAAAAACATTTCGGACAGCTTAGATCTGATGTGCAACTACTGGAAAGACCCTTTCTGCTATAGTGGGAGGTGAACATTTCATGTTCAGAAGCTTCCCTGCAAAGTTATGGCACAATGCAGACAACCCGTTTTCAGCCTGAGATAAGATCGATTCTGGAACGCCAAACATAAAAATGTTGATAACTTTCGAAAAACTCTTCAGACAGCTCAGATTTGATGTGCAACTACTAGAAAAACCCTTTCTGCTATAGTGGGAGGTGAAATTTACATTTTCTGAAGCTTCCCTGCAAAGTTATGGCACAAAGCGTAAAAAGCGTTTTCAGCCTGTGATAAGGTCGATTCCGGAACGCCAAACATAAAAATGTTGATAACTTTTGAAAAACACTTCAGACAGGTTAGATTTGATGTGCAACTACTAGAAGGACCCTTTCTGCTATAGTGGTAGGTTAAAATTTCATGTTAGGAAGCTTCCATGCAAAGTTATGGCACAATGCAGACAACGCGTTTTCAGCCTGAGATAAGGTCGATTCTGGAACGCCAAACATAAAAATGTTGATAACTTTCGAAAAACACTTCGGACAGCTTAGATCTGATGTGCAACTACTGGAAAGACCCTTTCTGCTATAGTGGGAGGTGAACATTTCATGTTCTGAAGCTTCCCTGCAAAGTTATGGCACAATGCAGACAACCCGTTTTCAGCCTGAGATAAGATCGATTCTGGAACGCCAAACATAAAAATGTTGATAACTTTCGAAAAACTCTTCAGACAGCTCAGATTTGATGTGCAACTACTAGAAAAACCCTTTCTGCTATAGTGGGAGGTGAAATTTCATGTTAGGAAGCTTCCATGCAAAGTTATGGCACAATGCAGACAACGCGTTTTCAGCCTGAGATAAGGTCGATTCTGGAACGCCAAACATAAAAATGTTGATAACTTTCGAAAAGCACTTCAGACAGCTTAGATTTGATGTGCAACTACTAGAAAGACCCTTTTTGCTATAGTGGGAGGTGAACATTTCATGTTCTGAAGCTTCCCTGGAAAGTTATGGGACAATGCAGAAAACGTGTTTTCAGCCTGAGATAAGGTCGATTCCGGAACGCCAAACATAAAAATGTTGATAACTTTCGAAATACACTTCGGACAGCTTAGATCTGATGTGCAACTACTGGAAAGACCCTTTCTGCTATAGTGGGAGGTGAACATTTCATGTTCTGAAGCTTCCCTGCAAAGTTATGGCACAATGCAGACAACGCGTTTTCAGCCTGAGATAAGATCGATTCTGGAACGCCAAACATAAAAATGTTGATAACTTTCGAAATACACTTCGGACAGCTTAGATCTGATGTGCAACTACTAGAAAAACCCTTTCTGCTACAGTGCGAGGTGAAATTTTCATTTTCTGAAGCTTCCCTGAAAAGTTATGGCACAAAGCGTAAAAAGCGTTTTCAGCCTGTGATAAGGTCGATTCCGGAAAGCCAAACATAAAAATGTTGATAACTTTTGAAAAACACTTCAGACAGGTTAGATTTGATGTGCAACTACTAGAAGGACCCTTTCTGCTATAGTTGGAGGTTAAAATTTCATTTTCTGAAGCTTCCCTGCAAAGATATGGCACAATGCAGATAACGCGTTTTCAGACTGAGATAAGGTGGGTTCCGGAACGCCAAACATAAAAATATTAATAACTTTGGAAAAACACTTCAGACAGCTTCGATTTGATGTGCAACTACTAGAAAGACCCTTTCTGCTATAGTGGGAGGTGAAAATTTCATTTCCTGAAGCTTCCCTGCAAAGTTATGGCACCAAGCGTAAAAAGCATTTTCAGCCTGAGATAAGGTCGATTACGGAACGCCAAACATAAAAATGTTGATAACTTTGGAAAAACACTTCAGACAGCTTAGATTTGATGTGCAACTACTAGAAAGACCCTTTCTGCTATAGTGGGACGTGAAAATTTCATGTTCTGAAACTTCCCAGCAAAGTTATGGCACAATGCCGAAAACGCGTTTTCAGCCTGAGATAAGGTGGGTTCCGGAACGCCAAACATAAAATTGTTGATAACTTTGGAAAAACCCTTCAGACAGCTTACATTTGATGTGCAACAACTAGAAAGACCCTTTCTGCTATAGTGGGAGGTTAAAATTTCATTTTCTGAAGCTTCCCTGCAAAGATATGGCACAATGCAGATAACGCGTTTTCAGCCTGAGATAAGGTGGGTTCCGGAACGCCAAACATAAAAATGTTGATAACTTTGGAAAAACACTTCAGACAGCTTCGATTTGATGTGCAACTACGAGAAAGACCCTTTCTGCGATAGTGGGTGGTGAACATTTCATGTTCTGAAGCTTCCCTGAGAAGTTATGGCACAATGCAGAAAACGCGTTTTCAGCCTGAGATAAGGTCGATTCCGGAACGCCAAACATAACAATGTTGATAACTTTGGAAAAACACATCAGACAGCTTAGATTTGATGTGCAACTACTAGAAAGACCCTTTCTGCTATAGTGTTAGGTCAAAATTTCATGTTCTGAAGCTTCCCTGAGAAGATATGGGACAATGCAGAAAACATTTTTTCATCCTGAGATATGGTCGATTCTGTAACGCCAAACATAAAAATGTTGATAACTTTGGAAAAACACTTCAGACAGCTTAGATTTGATGTGCAACTTCTAGAAAGACCCTTTCTGCTATAGTGGGAGGTGAAAATTTCATTTCCTGAAGCTTCCGTGCAAAGTTATGGCACCAAGCGTGAAAAGAATTTTCAGCCTGAGATAAGGTCGATTCCGGAACGCCAAACATAAAAATGTTGATAACTTTGGAAAAACACTTCAAACAGCTTAGATTTGATGTGCAACTACTAGAAAGACCCTTTCTGCTATCGTGGGAGGTGAACAGTTCATGTTCTGAAGCTTCCCTGAGAAGTTATGGCACAATGCAGAAAATGCGTTTTCAGCCTGAGATAAGGTTGATTCCGGAACGCCAAACATAAAAATGTTGATAGCTTTGGAAAAACACTTCAAACAGCTTAGATTTGATGTGCAACTACTGGAAGAACCCTTTCTGCTATAGTGGGAGGTTAAAATTTCATGTTCTGAAGCTTCCCTGCAAAGATATGGCACAATGCAGAAAACGCGGTTTCAGCCTGAGATAAGGTGGGTTCCGGAACGCCAAATGTAAAAATGTTGATAACTTTTAAAAAACACTTCAGACAGCTTAGATTTGATGTGCAACTACTAGAAAGACCCTTTCTTCTATAGTGGGAGGTGAACATTTCATGTTCTGAAGCTTCCCTGAGAAGTTATGGCACAATGTAGAAAACGCGTTTTCAGCCTGAGATAAGGTGGGTTCCGGAACACCAAGCGTAAAAATGTTGATAACTTTGGAACAACACTTCAGTCAGCTTAGATTTGATGTGCAACTACTAGAAAGATCCTTTCTGCTTTAGTGGGAGGTGAAAATTTCATTTTCTCAAGCTTCACTGCAAAGTTATGGCACAATGCGTAAAACGCGTTTTCAGCCTGAGATAAGGTCGATTCTGGAACGCCAAACATAAAAATGTTGATAACTTTGGAAAAACACCTCAGACAGCTTAGATTTGATGTGCAACTACTAGAAAGACCCTTTCTGCTATAGTGGGAGGTCAAAATTTCATGTTCTGAAGCTTCCCTGGAAAGTTATGGGACAATGCAGAAAACGCGTTTTCAGCCTGAGGTAAGGTGGGTTCCGAAACGCCAAACGAAAAAATGTTGATCACTTTGGAACAACACTTCAGACAGCTTAGAATTGATGTGCAAGTACTAGAAAGACCCTTTCTGTCACAGTGGGAGGTGAAAATTTCATGTTCTGAAGCTTCCCTGCAAAGTTATGGCACAATGCGTAAAACGTGTTTTCAGCCTGAGATAAGGTCGATTCTGGAACGCCAAACATAAAAATGTTGATAACCTTGGAAAAACACTTCAGACAGCTTAGATTTGATGTGCAACTACTAGAAAGACCCTTTCTGCTATAGTGGGAGGTCGAAATTTCATGTTCTGAAGCTTCCCTGGAAAGTCATGGGACAATGCAGAAAACGATTTTTCATCCTGAGATAAGGTCGATTCCGGATCACCAAACATAAAAATGTTGATAACTTTCGAAAAACACTTCGGACAGCTTAGATCTGATGTGTAACTACTAGAAAGACCCTTTCTGCTATCGTGGGAGGTGAACATTTCATGTTCTGAAGCTTCCCTGAGAAGTTATGGCACAATGCAGAAAATGCGTTTTCAGCCTGAGATAAGGTTGATTCCGGATCGCCAAACATAAAAATGTTGATTACTTTGGAAAAACACTTCAAACAGCTTAGATTTGATGTGCAACTACTAGAAATACCCTTTCTGCTATAGTTGGAGGTGAACATTTCATGTTCTGAAGCTTCCCTGCAAAGTTATGGGACAATGCAGAAAACGTGTTTTCAGCCTGAGATAAGGTCGATTCCGGAACGCCAAACATAAAAATGTTGATAACTTTCGAAAAACATTTCGGACAGCTTAGATCTGATGTGCAACTACTGGAAAGACCCTTTCTGCTATAGTGGGAGGTGAACATTTCATGTTCAGAATCTTCCCTGCAAAGTTATGGCACAATGCAGACAACCCGTTTTCAGCCTGAGATAAGATCGATTCTGGAACGCCAAACATAAAAATGTTGATAACTTTCGAAAAACTCTTCAGACAGCTCAGATTTGATGTGCAACTACTAGAAAAACCCTTTCTGCTATAGTGGGAGGTGAAATTTACATTTTCTGAAGCTTCCCTGCAAAGTTATGGCACAAAGCGTAAAAAGCGTTTTCAGCCTGTGATAAGGTCGATTCCGGAACGCCAAACATAAAAATGTTGATAACTTTTGAAAAACACTTCAGACAGGTTAGATTTGATGTGCAACTACTAGAAGGACCCTTTCTGCTATAGTGGTAGGTTAAAATTTCATGTTAGGAAGCTTCCATGCAAAGTTATGGCACAATGCAGACAACGCGTTTTCAGCCTGAGATAAGGTCGATTCTGGAACGCCAAACATAAAAATGTTGATAACTTTCGAAAAACACTTCGGACAGCTTAGATCTGATGTGCAACTACTGGAAAGACCCTTTCTGCTATAGTGGGAGGTGAACATTTCATGTTCTGAAGCTTCCCTGCAAAGTTATGGCACAATGCAGACAACCCGTTTTCAGCCTGAGATAAGATCGATTCTGGAACGCCAAACATAAAAATGTTGATAACTTTCGAAAAACTCTTCAGACAGCTCAGATTTGATGTGCAACTACTAGAAAAACCCTTTCTGCTATAGTGGGAGGTGAAATTTCATGTTAGGAAGCTTCCATGCAAAGTTATGGCACAATGCAGACAACGCGTTTTCAGCCTGAGATAAGGTCGATTCTGGAACGCCAAACATAAAAATGTTGATAACTTTCGAAAAGCACTTCAGACAGCTTAGATTTGATGTGCAACTACTAGAAAGACCCTTTTTGCTATAGTGGGAGGTGAACATTTCATGTTCTGAAGCTTCCCTGGAAAGTTATGGGACAATGCAGAAAACGTGTTTTCAGCCTGAGATAAGGTCGATTCCGGAACGCCAAACATAAAAATGTTGATAACTTTCGAAATACACTTCGGACAGCTTAGATCTGATGTGCAACTACTGGAAAGACCCTTTCTGCTATAGTGGGAGGTGAACATTTCATGTTCTGAAGCTTCCCTGCAAAGTTATGGCACAATGCAGACAACGCGTTTTCAGCCTGAGATAAGATCGATTCTGGAACGCCAAACATAAAAATGTTGATAACTTTCGAAATACACTTCGGACAGCTTAGATCTGATGTGCAACTACTAGAAAAACCCTTTCTGCTACAGTGCGAGGTGAAATTTTCATTTTCTGAAGCTTCCCTGAAAAGTTATGGCACAAAGCGTAAAAAGCGTTTTCAGCCTGTGATAAGGTCGATTCCGGAACGCCAAACATAAAAATGTTGATAACTTTTGAAAAACACTTCAGACAGGTTAGATTTGATGTGCAACTACTAGAAGGACCCTTTCTGCTATAGTTGGAGGTTAAAATTTCATTTTCTGAAGCTTCCCTGCAAAGATATGGCACAATGCAGATAACGCGTTTTCAGACTGAGATAAGGTGGGTTCCGGAACGCCAAACATAAAAATATTAATAACTTTGGAAAAACACTTCAGACAGCTTCGATTTGATGTGCAACTACTAGAAAGACCCTTTCTGCTATAGTGGGAGGTGAAAATTTCATTTCCTGAAGCTTCCCTGCAAAGTTATGGCACCAAGCGTAAAAAGCATTTTCAGCCTGAGATAAGGTCGATTACGGAACGCCAAACATAAAAATGTTGATAACTTTGGAAAAACACTTCAGACAGCTTAGATTTGATGTGCAACTACTAGAAAGACCCTTTCTGCTATAGTGGGACGTGAAAATTTCATGTTCTGAAACTTCCCAGCAAAGTTATGGCACAATGCCGAAAACGCGTTTTCAGCCTGAGATAAGGTGGGTTCCGGAACGCCAAACATAAAATTGTTGATAACTTTGGAAAAACCCTTCAGACAGCTTACATTTGATGTGCAACAACTAGAAAGACCCTTTCTGCTATAGTGGGAGGTCGAAATTTCATGTTCTGAAGCTTCCCTGAGAAGTTATGGGACAATGCATAAAATGATTTTTCAGCCTGAGACAAGGTGGGTTCCGAAACGCCAAACATAAAAATGTTGATAACTTTCGAAAAACACTTTGGACAGCTTAGATCTGATGTGCAACTACTAGAAAGACCCTTTCTGCTATAGTGGGAGGTGAAAATTTCATTTTCTGAAGCTTCCCTGCAAAGTTATGGTACAAAGCGTAAAAAGCGTTTTCAGCCTGAGATAAGGTCGATTCCGGAACGCCAAACATAAAAATGTTGATAACTTTGGAAAAACACTTCAGACAGCTTAGATTTGATGTGCAACTACTAGAAGGACCCTTTCTGCTATAGTGGGAGGTTAAAATTTCATTTTCTGAAGCTTCCCTGCAAAGATATGGCACAATGCAGATAACGCATTTTCAGCCTGAGATAAGGTGGGTTCCGGAACGCCATACATAACAACGTTGATAACTTTGGAAAAACACATCAGACAGCTTAGATTTGATGTGCAACTACTAGAAAGACCCTTTCTGCTATAGTGGTAGGTTAAAATTTCATGTCAGGAAGCTTCCATGCAAAGTTATGGCACAATGCAGACAACGCGTTTTCAGCCTGAGATAAGGTCGATTCTGGAACGCCAAACATAAAAATGTTGATAACTTTCGAAAAGCACTTCAGACAGCTTAGATTTGATGTGCAACTACTAGAAAGACCCTTTCTGCTATAGTGGGAGGTGAACATTTCATGTTCTGAAGCTTCCCTGGAAAGTTATGGGACAATGCAGAAAACGTGTTTTCAGCCTGAGATAAGGTCGATTCCGGAACGCCAAACATAAAAATGTTGATAACTTTCGAAATACACTTCGGAAAGCTTAGATCTGATGTGCAACTACTGGAAAGACCCTTTCTGCTATAGTGGGAGGTGAACATTTCATGTTCTGAAGCTTCCCTGCAAAGTTATGGCACAATGCAGACAACGCGTTTTCAGCCTGAGATAAGATCGATTCTGGAACGCCAAACATAAAAATGTTGATAACTTTCGAAATACACTTCGGAAAGCTTAGATTTGATGTGCAACTACTAGAAAAACCCTTTCTGCTATAGTGCGAGGTGAAATTTTCATTTTCTGAAGCTTCCCTGCAAAGTTATGGCACAAAGCGTAAAAAGCGTTTTCAGCCTGTGATAAGGTCGATTCCGGAACGCCAAACATAAAAATGTTGATAACTTTTGAAAAACACTTCAGACAGGTTAGATTTGATGTGCAACTACTAGAAGGACCCTTTCTGCTATAGTTGGAGGTTAAAATTTCATTTTCTGAAGCTTCCCTGCAAAGATATGGCACAATGCAGATAACGCGTTTTCAGACTGAGATAAGGTGGGTTCCGGAACGCCAAACATAAAAATATTAATAACTTTGGAAAAACACTTCAGACAGCTTCGATTTGATGTGCAACTACTAGAAAGACCCTTTCTGCTATAGTGGGAGGTGAAAATTTCATTTCCTGAAGCATCCCTGCAAAGTTATGGCACCAAGCGTAAAAAGCATTTACAGCCTGAGATAAGGTCGATTCCGGAACGCCAAACATAAAAATGTTGATAACTTTGGAAAAACACTTCAGACAGCTTAGATATGATGTGCAACTACTAGAAAGACCCTTTCTGCTATAGTGGGACGTGAAAATTTCATGTTCTGAAGCTTCCCAGCAAAGTTATGGCACAATGCCGAAAACGCGTTTTCAGCCTGAGATAAGGTGGGTTCCGGAACGCCAATCATAAAATTGTTGATAACTTTGGAAAAACCCTTCAGACAGCTTAGATTTGATGTGCAACAACTAGAAAGACCCTTTCTGCTATAGTGGGAGGTCGAAATTTCATGTTCTGAAGCTTCCCTGAGAAGTTATGGGACAATGCATAAAATGATTTTGCAGCCTGAGACAAGGTGGGTTCCGAAACGCCAAACATAAAAATGTTGATAACTTTCGAAAAACACTTCGGACAGCTTAGATCTGATGTGCAACTACTAGAAAGACCCTTTCTGCTATAGTGGGAGGTGAAAATTTCATTTTCTGAAGCTTCCCTGCAAAGTTATGGTACAAAGCGTAAAAAGCGTTTTCAGCCTGAGATAAGGTCGATTCCGGAACGCCAAACATAAAAATGTTGATAACTTTGGAAAAACACTTCAGACAGCTTAGATTTGATGTGCAACTACTAGAAGGACCCTTTCTGCTATAGTGGGAGGTTAAAATTTCATTTTCTGAAGCTTCCCTGCAAAGATATGGCACAATGCAGATAACGCGTTTTCAGCCTGAGATAAGGTGGGTTCCGGAACGCCATACATAACAACGTTGATAACTTTGGAAAAACACATCAGACAGCTTAGATTTGATGTGCAACTACTAGAAAGACCCTTTCTGCTATAGTGGTAGGTTAAAATTTCATGTTAGGAAGCTTCCATGCAAAGTTATGGCACAATGCAGACAACGCGTTTTCAGCCTGAGATAAGGTCGATTCTGGTATGCCAAACATAAAAATGTTGATAATTTTCGAAAAGCACTTCAGACAGCTTAGATTTGATGTGCAACTACTAGAAAGACCCTTTCTGCTATAGTGGGAGGTGAACATTTCATGTTCTGAAGCTTCCCTGGAAAGTTATGGGACAATGCAGAAAACGTGTTTTCAGCCTGAGATAAGGTCGATTCCGGAACGCCAAACATAAAAATGTTGATAACTTTCGAAATACACTTCGGACAGCTTAGATCTGATGTGCAACTACTGGAAAGACCCTTTCTGCTATAGTGCGAGGTGAAATTTTCATTTTCTGAAGCTTCCCTGCAAAGTTATGGCACAAAGCGTAAAAAGCGTTTTCAGCCTGTGATAAGGTCGATTCCGGAACGCCAAACATAAAAATGTTGATAACTTTTGAAAAACACTTCAGACAGCTTAGATTTGATGTGCAACTACTAGAAAGACCCTTTCTGCTATAGTGGGAGGTGAACATTTCATGTTCTGAAGCTTCCCTGGAAAGTTATGGGACAATGCAGAAAACGTGTTTTCAGCCTGAGATAAGGTCGATTCCGGAACGCCAAACATAAAAATGTTGATAACTTTCGAAATACACTTCGGAAAGCTTAGATCTGATGTGCAACTACTGGAAAGACCCTTTCTGCTATAGTGGGAGGTGAACATTTCATGTTCTGAAGCTTCCCTGCAAAGTTATGGCACAATGCAGACAACGCGTTTTCAGCCTGAGATAAGATCGATTCTGGAACGCCAAACATAAAAATGTTGATAACTTTCGAAATACACTTCGGAAAGCTTAGATTTGATGTGCAACTACTAGAAAAACCCTTTCTGCTATAGTGCGAGGTGAAATTTTCATTTTCTGAAGCTTCCCTGCAAAGTTATGGCACAAAGCGTAAAAAGCGTTTTCAGCCTGTGATAAGGTCGATTCCGGAACGCCAAACATAAAAATGTTGATAACTTTTGAAAAACACTTCAGACAGGTTAGATTTGATGTGCAACTACTAGAAGGACCCTTTCTGCTATAGTTGGAGGTTAAAATTTCATTTTCTGAAGCTTCCCTGCAAAGATATGGCACAATGCAGATAACGCGTTTTCAGACTGAGATAAGGTGGGTTCCGGAACGCCAAACATAAAAATATTAATAACTTTGGAAAAACACTTCAGACAGCTTCGATTTGATGTGCAACTACTAGAAAGACCCTTTCTGCTATAGTGGGAGGTCGAAATTTCATGTTCTGAAGCTTCCCTGAGAAGTTATGGGACAATGCATAAAATGATTTTGCAGCCTGAGACAAGGTGGGTTCCGAAACGCCAAACATAAAAATGTTGATAACTTTCGAAAAACACTTCGGACAGCTTAGATCTGATGTGCAACTACTAGAAAGACCCTTTCTGCTATAGTGGGAGGTGAAAATTTCATTTTCTGAAGCTTCCCTGCAAAGTTATGGTACAAAGCGTAAAAAGCGTTTTCAGCCTGAGATAAGGTCGATTCCGGAACGCCAAACATAAAAATGTTGATAACTTTGGAAAAACACTTCAGACAGCTTAGATTTGATGTGCAACTACTAGAAGGACCCTTTCTGCTATAGTGGGAGGTTAAAATTTCATTTTCTGAAGCTTCCCTGCAAAGATATGGCACAATGCAGATAACGCGTTTTCAGCCTGAGATAAGGTGGGTTCCGGAACGCCATACATAACAACGTTGATAACTTTGGAAAAACACATCAGACAGCTTAGATTTGATGTGCAACTACTAGAAAGACCCTTTCTGCTATAGTGGTAGGTTAAAATTTCATGTTAGGAAGCTTCCATGCAAAGTTATGGCACAATGCAGACAACGCGTTTTCAGCCAGAGATAAGGTCGATTCTGGTATGCCAAACATAAAAATGTTGATAATTTTCGAAAAGCACTTCAGACAGCTTAGATTTGATGTGCAACTACTAGAAAGACCCTTTCTGCTATAGTGGGAGGTGAACATTTCATGTTCTGAAGCTTCCCTGGAAAGTTATGGGACAATGCAGAAAACGTGTTTTCAGCCTGAGATAAGTTCGATTCCGGAACGCCAAACATAAAAATGTTGATAACTTTCGAAATACACTTCGGACAGCTTAGATCTGATGTGCAACTACTGGAAAGACCCTTTCTGCTATAGTGCGAGGTGAAATTTTCATTTTCTGAAGCTTCCCTGCAAAGTTATGGCACAAAGCGTAAAAAGCGTTTTCAGCCTGTGATAAGGTCGATTCCGGAACGCCAAACATAAAAATGTTGATAACTTTTGAAAAACACTTCAGACAGGTTAGATTTGATGTGCAACTACTAGACGGACCCTTTCTGCTATAGTTGGAGGTTAAAATTTCATTTCCTGAAGCTTCCCTGCAAAGTTATGGCACCAAGCGTAAAAAGCATTTTCAGCCTGAGATAAGGTCGATTCCGGAACGCCAAACATAAAAATGTTGATAACTTTCGAAAAACACTTCAGACAGCTTAGATTTGATGTGCAACTACTAGAAAGACCCTTTCTGCTATAGTGGGACGTGAAAATTTCATGTTCTGAAGCTTCCCAGCAAAGTTATGGCACAATGCCGAAAACGCGTTTTCAGCCTGAGATAAGGTGGGTTCCGGAACGCCAAACATAAACTTGTTGATAACTTTGGAAAAACCCTTCAGACAGCTTAGATTTGATGTGCAACAACTAGAAAGACCCTTTCTGCTATAGTGGGAGGTCGAAATTTCATGTTCTGAAGCTTCCCTGAGAAGTTATGGGACAATGCATAAAATGATTTTTCAGCCTGAGACAAGGTGGGTTCCGAAACGCCAAACATAAAAATGTTGATAACTTTCGAAAAACACTTCGGACAGCTTAGATCTGATGTGCAACTACTAGAAAGACCCTTTCTGCTATAGTGGGAGGTGAAAATTTCATTTTCTGAAGCTTCCCTGCAAAGTTATGGTACAAAGCGTAAAAAGCGTTTTCAGCCTGAGATAAGGTCGATTCCGGAACGCCAAACATAAAAATGTTGATAACTTTGGAAAAACACTTCAGACAGCTTAGATTTGATGTGCAACTACTAGAAGGACCCTTTCTGCTATAGTGGGAGGTTAAAATTTCATTTTCTGAAGCTTCCCTGCAAAGATATGGCACAATGCAGATAACGCGTTTTCAGCCTGAGATAAGGTGGGTTCCGGAACGCCAAACATAAAAATGTTGATAACTTTAGAAAAACACTTCAGACAGCTTCGATTTGATGTGCAACTACTAGAAAGACCCTTTCTGCTATAGTGGGAGGTGAAAATTTCATTTTCTGAAGCTTCCCTGCAAAGTTATGGTACAAAGCGTAAAAAGCGTTTTCAGCCTGAGATAAGGTCGATTCCGGAACGCCAAACATAAAAATGTTGATAACTTTGGAAAAACACTTCAGACAGCTTAGATTTGATGTGCAACTACTAGAAAGACCCTTTCTGCTATAGTGGTAGGTTAAAATTTCATGTTCGGAAGCTTCCATGCAAAGTTATGGCACAATGCAGATAACGCGTTTTCAGCCTGAGATAAGGTCGATTCTGGAACGCCAAACATAAAAATGTTGATAACTTTGGAAAAACACTTCAGACAGCTTAGATTTGATGTGCAACTACTAGAAATACCCTTTCTGCTATAGTGGGAGGAGAAAATTTCATGTTCTGAAGTCTCCCTGCAAAGTTATGGCACAATGCAGAAAACGCGTTTTCAGCTTGAGATAAGGTGGGTTCCAGAACGGCAAACATAAAAATGTTGATAACTTTGGAAAAACACTTCAGACAGCTTAGATTTGATGTGCAACTACTAGAAAGACCGTTTCTGCTATAGTGGGAGATGAAAATTTCATGTTCTGAAGCTTCCCTGCAAAGTTATGGCACAATGCAGAAAACACGTTTTCAGCCTGAGATAAGGTGGGTTCCAGAACGCCAAACGTAAAAATGTTGATAACTTTGGAAAAACACTTCAGACAGCTTAGATTTGATGTGAGACTAATAGAAAGACCCTTTCTGCTATAGTGGGATATGAAAATTTCATGTTCTGAAGCTTCCCTGCAAAGTTATGGCAGAATGCGTAAATCGTGTTTTCAGTCTGAGATAAGGTCGATTCCGGAACGCCAAACATAAAAGTGTTGATAACTTTGGAAAAACACTTCAAACAGCTTTGATTTGATGTGCACCTACTAGAAAGACCCTTTCTGCTATAGTGGGAGGTGAAATTTTCATGTTCTGAAGCTTCCCTGCAAAGTTATGGCACAATGCAGAAAACGAGTTTTCAGCCTGAGATAAGTTGGGTTCCACAACGCCAAACATAAAAATGTTGATAACTTTGGAAAAACACTTCAGACAGCTAAGATTTGATGTGCAACTACTAGAAAGACGCATTCTGCTATAGTGGGAGGTTAAAATTTCATGTTCTGAAGCTTCCCTGCAAAGTTATGGCACAATGCAGAAAACGCGTTTTCAGCCTGAGATAAGGTGGGTTCCAGAACGCCAAACATAAAAATGTTGATAACTTTGGAAAAACACTTCAGACAGCTTAGATTTGATGTGAGACTACTAGAAAGACCCTTTCTGCTATAGTGGGAGGTGACAATTTCATGTCCTGAAGCTTCCCTGCAAAGTTATGGCACAATGCAGAAAACGCGTTTGCAGCCTGGGAAAAGGTCGATTCAGGAACACCAAACATAAAAATGTTGAAAACTTTCGAAAAACACTTCAGACAGCTTAGATTTGATGTGCAACTACTAGAAAGACCCTTTCTGCTAAAGTGGGAGGTTAAAATTTCATGTTCTGAAGCTTCCCTGCAAAGTTATGGCACAATGCAGAAAACGCGTTTTCAGCCTGAGATTAGGGGGGTTCCGGAACGCCAAACATAAAAATGTTGATAACTTTGGAAAAACACTTCAGACAGCTTAGATTTGATGTGCAACTACGAGAAAGAGCCTTTCTGCTATAGTGGGAGGTGAAAATTTCATGTTCTGAAGCTTCCCTGCAAAATTATTGCACAATGTGTAAAACGCATTTTCAGCCTAAGATAAGGTCGATACCGAAACGCCAAACGTAAAAATGTTGATAACTTTGGAAAAACATTTCAGACAGCTTAGATTTGATGTGCAACTACTAGAAAGAGCCTTTCTGCTATAGTAGGAGGTTAAAATTTCATGTTCGGAAGCTTCCATGCAAAGTTATGGCACAATGCAGACAACGCGTTTTCAGCCTGACATAAGGTCGATTCTGGAACGCCAAACATAAAAATGTTGATAACTTTGGAAAAACACTTCAGACAGCTTAGATTTGAGGTGCAACTACTAGAAAGACCCTTTCTGATATAGTGGATGGTGAAAATTAAAGGTCCCGAAGCTTCCCTGCAAAGTTATGGCACAATACGTAAAACGCGTTTTCAGCCTGAGATAAGGTCGATTCCGGAACGCCAAACATAAAAATGTTCATAACTTTGGAAAAACACTTCAGACAGCTTAGATTTGATGTGCAACTACTAGAAAGACCTTTTCTGCTATAGTGTTAGGTGAACATTTGATGTTCTGAAGCTTCCCTGAGAAGTTATGGCACAATGCGTAAAACGCGTTTTCAGCCAGAGATAAGGTCGATTCCGGAACGCCAAACATAAAAATGTTGATAACTTAGAAAAAACACTTCAGACAGCTTAGATTTGATGTGCAACTACTAGAAAGACCCTTTCTGCTATAGTGGGAGGTGAACATTTCGTGTTCGGAAGCTTCTATGCCAAGTTATGGCACAATGCAGACAACGCGTTTTCAGCCTGAGATAAGGTCGATTCTGGAACGCCAAACATAAAAATGTTTATAACTTTCGAAAAACACTTAAGACAGCTTAGATTTGATGTGCAAATTCTAGAAAGACCCTTTCTGCTATAGTGGGAGGTGAAAATTTCATTTCCTGAACCTTCCCTGCAAAGTTATGGCACAAAGCGTAAAAAGCATTTTCAGCCTGAGATAAGGTCGATTCCGGAACGACAAACATAAAAATGTTGATAACTTTCGAAAAACACTTCAGACAGCTTCGATTTGATGTGCAACTACTAGAAAGACCCTTTCTGCTATAGTGTTAGGTCAAAATTTCATGTTCTGAAGCTTCCCTGGAAAGTTATGGGACAATGCAGAAAACAATTTTTCATCCTGAGATAAGGTGGGTTCCGAAACGCAAAACGTAAAAATGTTGATCACTTTGGAATAAAACTTCAGACAGCTTAGATTTGATGTGCAACTACACGTAAAACCCTTTCTGCTATAGTGGTAGGTTAAAATTTCATGTTCGGAAGCTTCCATGCAAAGTTATGGCACAATGCGTAAAACGCGTTTACAGCCTGAGATAAGGTCGATTCCGGAACGCCAAAGATAGAAATGTTGATGACTTTGGAAAAACCCTTCAGACAGCTTAGATTTGATGTGCAACTACTAGAAAGACCCTTTCCGCTAAAGTGAGAGGTGAACATTTCATGTTCTGAAGCTTCCCTGAGAAGTTATGGCACAATACAGAAAACGCGTTTTCAGCCTGTGATAAGATCGATTCCGAAACGCCAAACATAAAAATGTTGATAACTTTGGAAAAACACTTCAGACAGCTTAGATTTGATGTGCAACTACTAGAAGGACCCTTTCTGCTATAGTGGGAGGTTAAAATTTCATGTTCTGAAGCTTCCCTGCAAAGATATGGCACAATGCAGATAACGCGTTTTCAGCCTGAGATAAGGTGGGTTCCGGAACGCCAAACATAAAAATGTTGATAACTTTGGAAAAACACTTCAGACAGCTTCGATTTGATGTGCAACTACGAGAAAGACCCTTTCTGCGATAGTGGGTGGTGAACATTTCATGTTCTGAAGCTTCCCTGAGAAGTTATGGCACAATGCAGAAAACGCGTTTTCAGCCTGAGATAAGGTCGATTCCGGAACGCCAAACATAACAATGTTGATAACTTTGGAAAAACACATCAGACAGCTTAGATTTGATGTGCAACTACTAGAAAGACCCTTTCTGCTATAGTGTTAGGTCAAAATTTCATGTTCTGAAGCTTCCCTGAGAAGATATGGGACAATGCAGAAAACATTTTTTCATCCTGAGATATGGTCGATTCTGTAACGCCAAACATAAAAATGTTGATAACTTTGGAAAAACACTTCAGACAGCTTAGATTTGATGTGCAACTTCTAGAAAGACCCTTTCTGCTATAGTGGGAGGTGAAAATTTCATTTCCTGAAGCTTCCGTGCAAAGTTATGGCACCAAGCGTAAAAAGAATTTTCAGCCTGAGATAAGGTCGATTCCGGAACGCCAAACATAAAAATGTTGATAACTTTGGAAAAACACTTCAAACAGCTTAGATTTGATGTGCAACTACTAGAAGGACCTTTTCTGCTATAGTGGGAGGTTAAATTTTCATGTTCTGAAGCTTCCCTGCAAAGATATGGCACAATGCAGAAAACGCGTTTTCAGCCTGAGATAAGGTGGGTTCCGGAACGCCAAACATAAAAATGTTGATAACTTTGGAAAAACACCTCAAACAGCTTAGATTTGATGTGCAACTACTAGAAAGACCCTTTCTGCTATCGTGGGAGGTGAACAGTTCATGTTCTGAAGCTTCCCTGAGAAGTTATGGCACAATGCAGAAAATGCGTTTTCAGCCTGAGATAAGGTTGATTCCGGAACGCCAAACATAAAAATGTTGATAGCTTTGGAAAAACACTTCAAACAGCTTAGATTTGATGTGCAACTACTGGAAGAACCCTTTCTGCTATAGTGGGAGGTTAAAATTTCATGTTCTGAAGCTTCCCTGCAAAGATATGGCACATTGCAGAAAACGCGGTTTCAGCCTGAGATAAGGTGGGTTCCGGAACGCCAAATGTAAAAATGTTGATAACTTTTAAAAAACACTTCAGACAGCTTAGATTTGATGTGCAACTACTAGAAAGACCCTTTCTTCTATAGTGGGAGGTGAACATTTCATGTTCTGAAGCTTCCCTGAGAAGTTATGGCACAATGTAGAAAACGCGTTTTCAGCCTGAGATAAGGTGGGTTCCGGAACACCAAGCGTAAAAATGTTGATAACTTTGGAACAACACTTCAGTCAGCTTAGATTTGATGTGCAACTACTAGAAAGATCCTTTCTGCTTTAGTGGGAGGTGAAAATTTCATTTTCTCAAGCTTCACTGCAAAGTTATGGCACAATGCGTAAAACGCGTTTTCAGCCTGAGATAAGGTCGATTCTGGAACGCCAAACATAAAAATGTTGATAACTTTGGAAAAACACCTCAGACAGCTTAGATTTGATGTGCAACTACTAGAAAGACCCTTTCTGCTATAGTGGGAGGTCAAAATTTCATGTTCTGAAGCTTCCCTGGAAAGTTATGGGACAATGCAGAAAACGCGTTTTCAGCCTGAGGTAAGGTGGGTTCCGAAACGCCAAACGAAAAAATGTTGATCACTTTGGAACAACACTTCAGACAGCTTAGAATTGATGTGCAAGTACTAGAAAGACCCTTTCTGTTACAGTGGGAGGTGAAAATTTCATGTTCTGAAGCTTCCCTGCAAAGTTATGGCACAATGCGTAAAACGTGTTTTCAGCCTGAGATAAGGTCGATTCTGGAACGCCAAACATAAAAATGTTGATAACCTTGGAAAAACACTTCAGACAGCTTAGATTTGATGTGCAACTACTAGAAAGACCCTTTCTGCTATAGTGGGAGGTCGAAATTTCATGTTCTGAAGCTTCCCTGGAAAGTCATGGGACAATGCAGAAAACGATTTTTCATCCTGAGATAAGGTCGATTCCGGATCACCAAACATAAAAATGTTGATAACTTTCGAAAAACACTTCGGACAGCTTAGATCTGATGTGTAACTACTAGAAAGACCCTTTCTGCTATCGTGGGAGGTGAACATTTCATGTTCTGAAGCTTCCCTGAGAAGTTATGGCACAATGCAGAAAATGCGTTTTCAGCCTGAGATAAGGTTGATTCCGGATCGCCAAACATAAAAATGTTGATTACTTTGGAAAAACACTTCAAACAGCTTAGATTTGATGTGCAACTACTAGAAATACCCTTTCTGCTATAGTTGGAGGTGAACATTTCATGTTCTGAAGCTTCCCTGCAAAGTTATGGGACAATGCAGAAAACGTGTTTTCAGCCTGAGATAAGGTCGATTCCGGAACGCCAAACATAAAAATGTTGATAACTTTCGAAAAACATTTCGGACAGCTTAGATCTGATGTGCAACTACTGGAAAGACCCTTTCTGCTATAGTGGGAGGTGAACATTTCATGTTCAGAAGCTTCCCTGCAAAGTTATGGCACAATGCAGACAACCCGTTTTCAGCCTGAGATAAGATCGATTCTGGAACGCCAAACATAAAAATGTTGATAACTTTCGAAAAACTCTTCAGACAGCTCAGATTTGATGTGCAACTACTAGAAAAACCCTTTCTGCTATAGTGGGAGGTGAAATTTACATTTTCTGAAGCTTCCCTGCAAAGTTATGGCACAAAGCGTAAAAAGCGTTTTCAGCCTGTGATAAGGTCGATTCCGGAACGCCAAAAATAAAAATGTTGATAACTTTTGAAAAACACTTCAGACAGGTTAGATTTGATGTGCAACTACTAGAAGGACCCTTTCTGCTATAGTGGTAGGTTAAAATTTCATGTTAGGAAGCTTCCATGCAAAGTTATGGCACAATGCAGACAACGCGTTTTCAGCCTGAGATAAGGTCGATTCTGGAACGCCAAACATAAAAATGTTGATAACTTTCGAAAAACACTTCGGACAGCTTAGATCTGATGTGCAACTACTGGAAAGACCCTTTCTGCTATAGTGGGAGGTGAACATTTCATGTTCTGAAGCTTCCCTGCAAAGTTATGGCACAATGCAGACAACCCGTTTTCAGCCTGAGATAAGATCGATTCTGGAACGCCAAACATAAAAATGTTGATAACTTTCGAAAAACTCTTCAGACAGCTCAGATTTGATGTGCAACTACTAGAAAAACCCTTTCTGCTATAGTGGGAGGTGAAATTTCATGTTAGGAAGCTTCCATGCAAAGTTATGGCACAATGCAGACAACGCGTTTTCAGCCTGAGATAAGGTCGATTCTGGAACGCCAAACATAAAAATGTTGATAACTTTCGAAAAGCACTTCAGACAGCTTAGATTTGATGTGCAACTACTAGAAAGACCCTTTTTGCTATAGTGGGAGGTGAACATTTCATGTTCTGAAGCTTCCCTGGAAAGTTATGGGACAATGCAGAAAACGTGTTTTCAGCCTGAGATAAGGTCGATTCCGGAACGCCAAACATAAAAATGTTGATAACTTTCGAAATACACTTCGGACAGCTTAGATCTGATGTGCAACTACTGGAAAGACCCTTTCTGCTATAGTGGGAGGTGAACATTTCATGTTCTGAAGCTTCCCTGCAAAGTTATGGCACAATGCAGACAACGCGTTTTCAGCCTGAGATAAGATCGATTCTGGAACGCCAAACATAAAAATGTTGATAACTTTCGAAATACACTTCGGACAGCTTAGATCTGATGTGCAACTACTAGAAAAACCCTTTCTGCTACAGTGCGAGGTGAAATTTTCATTTTCTGAAGCTTCCCTGAAAAGTTATGGCACAAAGCGTAAAAAGAGTTTTCAGCCTGTGATAAGGTCGATTCCGGAACGCCAAACATAAAAATGTTGATAACTTTTGAAAAACACTTCAGACAGGTTAGATTTGATGTGCAACTACTAGAAGGACCCTTTCTGCTATAGTTGGAGGTTAAAATTTCATTTTCTGAAGCTTCCCTGCAAAGATATGGCACAATGCAGATAACGCGTTTTCAGACTGAGATAAGGTGGGTTCCGGAACGCCAAACATAAAAATATTAATAACTTTGGAAAAACACTTCAGACAGCTTCGATTTGATGTGCAACTACTAGAAAGACCCTTTCTGCTATAGTGGGAGGTGAAAATTTCATTTCCTGAAGCTTCCCTGCAAAGTTATGGCACCAAGCGTAAAAAGCATTTTCAGCCTGAGATAAGGTCGATTACGGAACGCCAAACATAAAAATGTTGATAACTTTGGAAAAACACTTCAGACAGCTTAGATTTGATGTGCAACTACTAGAAAGACCCTTTCTGCTATAGTGGGACGTGAAAATTTCATGTTCTGAAACTTCCCAGCAAAGTTATGGCACAATGCCGAAAACGCGTTTTCAGCCTGAGATAAGGTGGGTTCCGGAACGCCAAACATAAAATTGTTGATAACTTTGGAAAAACCCTTCAGACAGCTTACATTTGATGTGCAACAACTAGAAAGACCCTTTCTGCTATAGTGGGAGGTTAAAATTTCATTTTCTGAAGCTTCCCTGCAAAGATATGGCACAATGCAGATAACGCGTTTTCAGCCTGAGATAAGGTGGGTTCCGGAACGCCAAACATAAAAATGTTGATAACTTTGGAAAAACACTTCAGACAGCTTCGATTTGATGTGCAACTACGAGAAAGACCCTTTCTGCGATAGTGGGTGGTGAACATTTCATGTTCTGAAGCTTCCCTGAGAAGTTATGGCACAATGCAGAAAACGCGTTTTCAGCCTGAGATAAGGTCGATTCCGGAACGCCAAACATAACAATGTTGATAACTTTGGAAAAACACATCAGACAGCTTAGATTTGATGTGCAACTACTAGAAAGACCCTTTCTGCTATAGTGTTAGGTCAAAATTTCATGTTCTGAAGCTTCCCTGAGAAGATATGGGACAATGCAGAAAACATTTTTTCATCCTGAGATATGGTCGATTCTGTAACGCCAAACATAAAAATGTTGATAACTTTGGAAAAACACTTCAGACAGCTTAGATTTGATGTGCAACTTCTAGAAAGACCCTTTCTGCTATAGTGGGAGGTGAAAATTTCATTTCCTGAAGCTTCCGTGCAAAGTTATGGCACCAAGCGTAAAAAGAATTTTCAGCCTGAGATAAGGTCGATTCCGGAACGCCAAACATAAAAATGTTGATAACTTTGGAAAAACACTTCAAACAGCTTAGATTTGATGTGCAACTACTAGAAGGACCTTTTCTGCTATAGTGGGAGGTTAAATTTTCATGTTCTGAAGCTTCCCTGCAAAGATATGGCACAATGCAGAAAACGCGTTTTCAGCCTGAGATAAGGTGGGTTCCGGAACGCCAAACATAAAAATGTTGATAACTTTGGAAAAACACCTCAAACAGCTTAGATTTGATGTGCAACTACTAGAAAGACCCTTTCTGCTATCGTGGGAGGTGAACAGTTCATGTTCTGAAGCTTCCCTGAGAAGTTATGGCACAATGCAGAAAATGCGTTTTCAGCCTGAGATAAGGTTGATTCCGGAACGCCAAACATAAAAATGTTGATAGCTTTGGAAAAACACTTCAAACAGCTTAGATTTGATGTGCAACTACTGGAAGAACCCTTTCTGCTATAGTGGGAGGTTAAAATTTCATGTTCTGAAGCTTCCCTGCAAAGATATGGCACAATGCAGAAAACGCGGTTTCAGCCTGAGATAAGGTGGGTTCCGGAACGCCAAATGTAAAAATGTTGATAACTTTTAAAAAACACTTCAGACAGCTTAGATTTGATGTGCAACTACTAGAAAGACCCTTTCTTCTATAGTGGGAGGTGAACATTTCATGTTCTGAAGCTTCCCTGAGAAGTTATGGCACAATGTAGAAAACGCGTTTTCAGCCTGAGATAAGGTGGGTTCCGGAACACCAAGCGTAAAAATGTTGATAACTTTGGAACAACACTTCAGTCAGCTTAGATTTGATGTGCAACTACTAGAAAGATCCTTTCTGCTTTAGTGGGAGGTGAAAATTTCATTTTCTCAAGCTTCACTGCAAAGTTATGGCACAATGCGTAAAACGCGTTTTCAGCCTGAGATAAGGTCGATTCTGGAACGCCAAACATAAAAATGTTGATAACTTTGGAAAAACACCTCAGACAGCTTAGATTTGATGTGCAACTACTAGAAAGACCCTTTCTGCTATAGTGGGAGGTCAAAATTTCATGTTCTGAAGCTTCCCTGGAAAGTTATGGGACAATGCAGAAAACGCGTTTTCAGCCTGAGGTAAGGTGGGTTCCGAAACGCCAAACGAAAAAATGTTGATCACTTTGGAACAACACTTCAGACAGCTTAGAATTGATGTGCAAGTACTAGAAAGACCCTTTCTGTTACAGTGGGAGGTGAAAATTTCATGTTCTGAAGCTTCCCTGCAAAGTTATGGCACAATGCGTAAAACGTGTTTTCAGCCTGAGATAAGGTCGATTCTGGAACGCCAAACATAAAAATGTTGATAACCTTGGAAAAACACTTCAGACAGCTTAGATTTGATGTGCAACTACTAGAAAGACCCTTTCTGCTATAGTGGGAGGTCGAAATTTCATGTTCTGAAGCTTCCCTGGAAAGTCATGGGACAATGCAGAAAACGATTTTTCATCCTGAGATAAGGTCGATTCCGGATCACCAAACATAAAAATGTTGATAACTTTCGAAAAACACTTCGGACAGCTTAGATCTGATGTGTAACTACTAGAAAGACCCTTTCTGCTATCGTGGGAGGTGAACATTTCATGTTCTGAAGCTTCCCTGAGAAGTTATGGCACAATGCAGAAAATGCGTTTTCAGCCTGAGATAAGGTTGATTCCGGATCGCCAAACATAAAAATGTTGATTACTTTGGAAAAACACTTCAAACAGCTTAGATTTGATGTGCAACTACTAGAAATACCCTTTCTGCTATAGTTGGAGGTGAACATTTCATGTTCTGAAGCTTCCCTGCAAAGTTATGGGACAATGCAGAAAACGTGTTTTCAGCCTGAGATAAGGTCGATTCCGGAACGCCAAACATAAAAATGTTGATAACTTTCGAAAAACATTTCGGACAGCTTAGATCTGATGTGCAACTACTGGAAAGACCCTTTCTGCTATAGTGGGAGGTGAACATTTCATGTTCAGAAGCTTCCCTGCAAAGTTATGGCACAATGCAGACAACCCGTTTTCAGCCTGAGATAAGATCGATTCTGGAACGCCAAACATAAAAATGTTGATAACTTTCGAAAAACTCTTCAGACAGCTCAGATTTGATGTGCAACTACTAGAAAAACCCTTTCTGCTATAGTGGGAGGTGAAATTTACATTTTCTGAAGCTTCCCTGCAAAGTTATGGCACAAAGCGTAAAAAGCGTTTTCAGCCTGTGATAAGGTCGATTCCGGAACGCCAAACATAAAAATGTTGATAACTTTTGAAAAACACATCAGACAGGTTAGATTTGATGTGCAACTACTAGAAGGACCCTTTCTGCTATAGTGGTAGGTTAAAATTTCATGTTAGGAAGCTTCCATGCAAAGTTATGGCACAATGCAGACAACGCGTTTTCAGCCTGAGATAAGGTCGATTCTGGAACGCCAAACATAAAAATGTTGATAACTTTCGAAAAACACTTCGGACAGCTTAGATCTGATGTGCAACTACTGGAAAGACCCTTTCTGCTATAGTGGGAGGTGAACATTTCATGTTCTGAAGCTTCCCTGCAAAGTTATGGCACAATGCAGACAACCCGTTTTCAGCCTGAGATAAGATCGATTCTGGAACGCCAAACATAAAAATGTTGATAACTTTCGAAAAACTCTTCAGACAGCTCAGATTTGATGTGCAACTACTAGAAAAACCCTTTCTGCTATAGTGGGAGGTGAAATTTCATGTTAGGAAGCTTCCATGCAAAGTTATGGCACAATGCAGACAACGCGTTTTCAGCCTGAGATAAGGTCGATTCTGGAACGCCAAACATAAAAATGTTGATAACTTTCGAAAAGCACTTCAGACAGCTTAGATTTGATGTGCAACTACTAGAAAGACCCTTTTTGCTATAGTGGGAGGTGAACATTTCATGTTCTGAAGCTTCCCTGGAAAGTTATGGGACAATGCAGAAAACGTGTTTTCAGCCTGAGATAAGGTCGATTCCGGAACGCCAAACATAAAAATGTTGATAACTTTCGAAATACACTTCGGACAGCTTAGATCTGATGTGCAACTACTGGAAAGACCCTTTCTGCTATAGTGGGAGGTGAACATTTCATGTTCTGAAGCTTCCCTGCAAAGTTATGGCACAATGCAGACAACGCGTTTTCAGCCTGAGATAAGATCGATTCTGGAACGCCAAACATAAAAATGTTGATAACTTTCGAAATACACTTCGGACAGCTTAGATCTGATGTGCAACTACTAGAAAAACCCTTTCTGCTACAGTGCGAGGTGAAATTTTCATTTTCTGAAGCTTCCCTGAAAAGTTATGGCACAAAGCGTAAAAAGCGTTTTCAGCCTGTGATAAGGTCGATTCCGGAACGCCAAACATAAAAATGTTGATAACTTTTGAAAAACACTTCAGACAGGTTAGATTTGATGTGCAACTACTAGAAGGACCCTTTCTGCTATAGTTGGAGGTCAAAATTTCATTTTCTGAAGCTTCCCTGCAAAGATATGGCACAATGCAGATAACGCGTTTTCAGACTGAGATAAGGTGGGTTCCGGAACGCCAAACATAAAAATATTAATAACTTTGGAAAAACACTTCAGACAGCTTCGATTTGATGTGCAACTACTAGAAAGACCCTTTCTGCTATAGTGGGAGGTGAAAATTTCATTTCCTGAAGCTTCCCTGCAAAGTTATGGCACCAAGCGTAAAAAGCATTTTCAGCCTGAGATAAGGTCGATTACGGAACGCCAAACATAAAAATGTTGATAACTTTGGAAAAACACTTCAGACAGCTTAGATTTGATGTGCAACTACTAGAAAGACCCTTTCTGCTATAGTGGGACGTGAAAATTTCATGTTCTGAAACTTCCCAGCAAAGTTATGGCACAATGCCGAAAACGCGTTTTCAGCCTGAGATAAGGTGGGTTCCGGAACGCCAAACATAAAATTGTTGATAACTTTGGAAAAACCCTTCAGACAGCTTACATTTGATGTGCAACAACTAGAAAGACCCTTTCTGCTATAGTGGGAGGTCGAAATTTCATGTTCTGAAGCTTCCCTGAGAAGTTATGGGACAATGCATAAAATGATTTTTCAGCCTGAGACAAGGTGGGTTCCGAAACGCCAAACATAAAAATGTTGATAACTTTCGAAAAACACTTCGGACAGCTTAGATCTGATGTGCAACTACTAGAAAGACCCTTTCTGCTATAGTGGGAGGTGAAAATTTCATTTTCTGAAGCTTCCCTGCAAAGTTATGGTACAAAGCGTAAAAAGCGTTTTCAGCCTGAGATAAGGTCGATTCCGGAACGCCAAACATAAAAATGTTGATAACTTTGGAAAAACACTTCAGACAGCTTAGATTTGATGTGCAACTACTAGAAGGACCCTTTCTGCTATAGTGGGAGGTTAAAATTTCATTTTCTGAAGCTTCCCTGCAAAGATATGGCACAATGCAGATAACGCGTTTTCAGCCTGAGATAAGGTGGGTTCCGGAACGCCATACATAACAACGTTGATAACTTTGGAAAAACACATCAGACAGCTTAGATTTGATGTGCAACTACTAGAAAGACCCTTTCTGCTATAGTGGTAGGTTAAAATTTCATGTCAGGAAGCTTCCATGCAAAGTTATGGCACAATGCAGACAACGCGTTTTCAGCCTGAGATAAGGTCGATTCTGGAACGCCAAACATAAAAATGTTGATAACTTTCGAAAAGCACTTCAGACAGCTTAGATTTGATGTGCAACTACTAGAAAGACCCTTTCTGCTATAGTGGGAGGTGAACATTTCATGTTCTGAAGCTTCCCTGGAAAGTTATGGGACAATGCAGAAAACGTGTTTTCAGCCTGAGATAAGGTCGATTCCGGAACGCCAAACATAAAAATGTTGATAACTTTCGAAATACACTTCGGAAAGCTTAGATCTGATGTGCAACTACTGGAAAGACCCTTTCTGCTATAGTGGGAGGTGAACATTTCATGTTCTGAAGCTTCCCTGCAAAGTTATGGCACAATGCAGACAACGCGTTTTCAGCCTGAGATAAGATCGATTCTGGAACGCCAAACATAAAAATGTTGATAACTTTCGAAATACACTTCGGAAAGCTTAGATTTGATGTGCAACTACTAGAAAAACCCTTTCTGCTATAGTGCGAGGTGAAATTTTCATTTTCTGAAGCTTCCCTGCAAAGTTATGGCACAAAGCGTAAAAAGCGTTTTCAGCCTGTGATAAGGTCGATTCCGGAACGCCAAACATAAAAATGTTGATAACTTTTGAAAAACACTTCAGACAGGTTAGATTTGATGTGCAACTACTAGAAGGACCCTTTCTGCTATAGTTGGAGGTTAAAATTTCATTTCCTGAAGCATCCCTGCAAAGTTATGGCACCAAGCGTAAAAAGCATTTACAGCCTGAGATAAGGTCGATTCCGGAACGCCAAACATAAAAATGTTGATAACTTTGGAAAAACACTTCAGACAGCTTAGATATGATGTGCAACTACTAGAAAGACCCTTTCTGCTATAGTGGGACGTGAAAATTTCATGTTCTGAAGCTTCCCAGCAAAGTTATGGCACAATGCCGAAAACGCGTTTTCAGCCTGAGATAAGGTGGGTTCCGGAACGCCAATCATAAAATTGTTGATAACTTTGGAAAAACCCTTCAGACAGCTTAGATTTGATGTGCAACAACTAGAAAGACCCTTTCTGCTATAGTGGGAGGTCGAAATTTCATGTTCTGAAGCTTCCCTGAGAAGTTATGGGACAATGCATAAAATGATTTTGCAGCCTGAGACAAGGTGGGTTCCGAAACGCCAAACATAAAAATGTTGATAACTTTCGAAAAACACTTCGGACAGCTTAGATCTGATGTGCAACTACTAGAAAGACCCTTTCTGCTATAGTGGGAGGTGAAAATTTCATTTTCTGAAGCTTCCCTGCAAAGTTATGGTACAAAGCGTAAAAAGCGTTTTCAGCCTGAGATAAGGTCGATTCCGGAACGCCAAACATAAAAATGTTGATAACTTTGGAAAAACACTTCAGACAGCTTAGATTTGATGTGCAACTACTAGAAGGACCCTTTCTGCTATAGTGGGAGGTTAAAATTTCATTTTCTGAAGCTTCCCTGCAAAGATATGGCACAATGCAGATAACGCGTTTTCAGCCTGAGATAAGGTGGGTTCCGGAACGCCATACATAACAACGTTGATAACTTTGGAAAAACACATCAGACAGCTTAGATTTGATGTGCAACTACTAGAAAGACCCTTTCTGCTATAGTGGTAGGTTAAAATTTCATGTTAGGAAGCTTCCATGCAAAGTTATGGCACAATGCAGACAACGCGTTTTCAGCCTGAGATAAGGTCGATTCTGGTATGCCAAACATAAAAATGTTGATAATTTTCGAAAAGCACTTCAGACAGCTTAGATTTGATGTGCAACTACTAGAAAGACCCTTTCTGCTATAGTGGGAGGTGAACATTTCATGTTCTGAAGCTTCCCTGGAAAGTTATGGGACAATGCAGAAAACGTGTTTTCAGCCTGAGATAAGGTCGATTCCGGAACGCCAAACATAAAAATGTTGATAACTTTCGAAATACACTTCGGACAGCTTAGATCTGATGTGCAACTACTGGAAAGACCCTTTCTGCTATAGTGCGAGGTGAAATTTTCATTTTCTGAAGCTTCCCTGCAAAGTTATGGCACAAAGCGTAAAAAGCGTTTTCAGCCTGTAATAAGGTCGATTCCGGAACGCCAAACATAAAAATGTTGATAACTTTTGAAAAACACTTCAGACAGCTTAGATTTGATGTGCAACTACTAGAAAGACCCTTTCTGCTATAGTGGGAGGTGAACATTTCATGTTCTGAAGCTTCCCTGGAAAGTTATGGGACAATGCAGAAAACGTGTTTTCAGCCTGAGATAAGGTCGATTCCGGAACGCCAAACATAAAAATGTTGATAACTTTCGAAATACACTTCGGAAAGCTTAGATCTGATGTGCAACTACTGGAAAGACCCTTTCTGCTATAGTGGGAGGTGAACATTTCATGTTCTGAAGCTTCCCTGCAAAGTTATGGCACAATGCAGACAACGCGTTTTCAGCCTGAGATAAGATCGATTCTGGAACGCCAAACATAAAAATGTTGATAACTTTCGAAATACACTTCGGAAAGCTTAGATTTGATGTGCAACTACTAGAAAAACCCTTTCTGCTATAGTGCGAGGTGAAATTTTCATTTTCTGAAGCTTCCCTGCAAAGTTATGGCACAAAGCGTAAAAAGCGTTTTCAGCCTGTGATAAGGTCGATTCCGGAACGCCAAACATAAAAATGTTGATAACTTTTGAAAAACACTTCAGACAGGTTAGATTTGATGTGCAACTACTAGAAGGACCCTTTCTGCTATAGTTGGAGGTTAAAATTTCAATTTCTGACGCTTCCCTGCAAAGATATGGCACAATGCAGATAACGCGTTTTCAGACTGAGATAAGGTGGGTTCCGGAACGCCAAACATAAAAATATTAATAACTTTGGAAAAACACTTCAGACAGCTTCGATTTGATGTGCAACTACTAGAAAGACCCTTTCTGCTATAGTGGGAGGTGAAAATTTCATTTCCTGAAGCATCCCTGCAAAGTTATGGCACCAAGCGTAAAAAGCATTTTCAGCCTGAGATAAGGTCGATTCCGGAACGCCAAACATAAAAATGTTGATAACTTTGGAAAAACACTTCAGACAGCTTAGATATGATGTGCAACTACTAGAAAGACCCTTTCTGCTATAGTGGGACGTGAAAATTTCATGTTCTGAAGCTTCCCAGCAAAGTTATGGCACAATGCCGAAAACGCGTTTTCAGCCTGAGATAAGGTGGGTTCCGGAACGCCAATCATAAAATTGTTGATAACTTTGGAAAAACCCTTCAGACAGCTTAGATTTGATGTGCAACAACTAGAAAGACCCTTTCTGCTATAGTGGGAGGTCGAAATTTCATGTTCTGAAGCTTCCCTGAGAAGTTATGGGACAATGCATAAAATGATTTTGCAGCCTGAGACAAGGTGGGTTCCGAAACGCCAAACATAAAAATGTTGATAACTTTCGAAAAACACTTCGGACAGCTTAGATCTGATGTGCAACTACTAGAAAGACCCTTTCTGCTATAGTGGGAGGTGAAAATTTCATTTTCTGAAGCTTCCCTGCAAAGTTATGGTACAAAGCGTAAAAAGCGTTTTCAGCCTGAGATAAGGTCGATTCCGGAACGCCAAACATAAAAATGTTGATAACTTTGGAAAAACACTTCAGACAGCTTAGATTTGATGTGCAACTACTAGAAGGACCCTTTCTGCTATAGTGGGAGGTTAAAATTTCATTTTCTGAAGCTTCCCTGCAAAGATATGGCACAATGCAGATAACGCGTTTTCAGCCTGAGATAAGGTGGGTTCCGGAACGCCATACATAACAACGTTGATAACTTTGGAAAAACACATCAGACAGCTTAGATTTGATGTGCAACTACTAGAAAGACCCTTTCTGCTATAGTGGTAGGTTAAAATTTCATGTTAGGAAGCTTCCATGCAAAGTTATGGCACAATGCAGACAACGCGTTTTCAGCCTGAGATAAGGTCGATTCTGGTATGCCAAACATAAAAATGTTGATAATTTTCGAAAAGCACTTCAGACAGCTTAGATTTGATGTGCAACTACTAGAAAGACCCTTTCTGCTATAGTGGGAGGTGAACATTTCATGTTCTGAAGCTTCCCTGGAAAGTTATGGGACAATGCAGAAAACGTGTTTTCAGCCTGAGATAAGTTCGATTCCGGAACGCCAAACATAAAAATGTTGATAACTTTCGAAATACACTTCGGACAGCTTAGATCTGATGTGCAACTACTGGAAAGACCCTTTCTGCTATAGTGCGAGGTGAAATTTTCATTTTCTGAAGCTTCCCTGCAAAGTTATGGCACAAAGCGTAAAAAGCGTTTTCAGCCTGTGATAAGGTCGATTCCGGAACGCCAAACATAAAAATGTTGATAACTTTTGAAAAACACTTCAGACAGGTTAGATTTGATGTGCAACTACTAGACGGACCCTTTCTGCTATAGTTGGAGGTTAAAATTTCATTTCCTGAAGCTTCCCTGCAAAGTTATGGCACCAAGCGTAAAAAGCATTTTCAGCCTGAGATAAGGTCGATTCCGGAACGCCAAACATAAAAATGTTGATAACTTTCGAAAAACACTTCAGACAGCTTAGATTTGATGTGCAACTACTAGAAAGACCCTTTCTGCTGTAGTGGGACGTGAAAATTTCATGTTCTGAAGCTTCCCAGCAAAGTTATGGCACAATGCCGAAAACGCGTTTTCAGCCTGAGATAAGGTGGGTTCCGGAACGCCAAACATAAAATTGTTGATAACTTTGGAAAAACCCTTCAGACAGCTTAGATTTGATGTGCAACAACTAGAAAGACCCTTTCTGCTATAGTGGGAGGTCGAAATTTCATGTTCTGAAGCTTCCCTGAGAAGTTATGGGACAATGCATAAAATGATTTTTCAGCCTGAGACAAGGTGGGTTCCGAAACGCCAAACATAAAAATGTTGATAACTTTCGAAAAACACTTCGGACAGCTTAGATCTGATGTGCAACTACTAGAAAGACCCTTTCTGCTATAGTGGGAGGTGAAAATTTCATTTTCTGAAGCTTCCCTGCAAAGTTATGGTACAAAGCGTAAAAAGCGTTTTCAGCCTGAGATAAGGTCGATTCCGGAACGCCAAACATAAAAATGTTGATAACTTTGGAAAAACACTTCAGACAGCTTAGATTTGATGTGCAACTACTAGAAGGACCCTTTCTGCTATAGTGGGAGGTTAAAATTTCATTTTCTGAAGCTTCCCTGCAAAGATATGGCACAATGCAGATAACGCGTTTTCAGCCTGAGATAAGGTGGGTTCCGGAACGCCAAACATAAAAATGTTGATAACTTTAGAAAAACACTTCAGACAGCTTCGATTTGAGGTGCAACTACTAGAAAGACCCTTTCTGCTATAGTGGGAGGTGAAAATTTCATTTTCTGAAGCTTCCCTGCAAAGTTATGGTACAAAGCGTAAAAAGCGTTTTCAGCCTGAGATAAGGTCGATTCCGGAACGCCAAACATAAAAATGTTGATAACTTTGGAAAAACACTTCAGACAGCTTAGATTTGATGTGCAACTACTAGAAAGACCCTTTCTGCTATAGTGGTAGGTTAAAATTTCATGTTCGGAAGCTTCCATGCAAAGTTATGGCACAATGCAGATAACGCGTTTTCAGCCTGAGATAAGGTCGATTCTGCAACGCCAAACATAGAAATGTTGATAACTTTCGAAAAACACTTCAGACAGCTTAGATTTGATGTGCAACTACTAGAAAGACCCTTTCTTCTATAGTGGGAGGTGAACATTTCATGTTTTGAAGCTTCCCTGCAAAGTTATGGCACAATGCAGAAAACGCGTTTTCAGCCTGAGATAAGGTGGGTTCCGGAACGCCAAGCGTAAAAATGTTGATAACTTTGGAACAACACTTCAGTCAGCTTAGATTTGATGTGCAACTACTAGAAAGATCCTTTCTGCTTTAGTGGGAGGTGAAAATTTCATTTTCTCAAGCTTCCCTGCAAAGTTATGGCACAATGCGTAAAACGCGTTTTCAGCCTGAGATAAGGTGGGTTCCGAAACGCCAAACGTAAAAATGTTGATCTCTTTGGAACAACACTTCAGACAGCTTAGAATTGATGTGCAAGTACTAGAAAGACCCTTTCTGCTATCGTGGGAGGTGAACATTTCATGTTCTGAAGCTTCCCTGAGAAGTTATGGCACAATGCAGAAAATGCGTTTTCAGCCTGAGATAAGGTTGATTCCGGAACGCCAAACATAAAAATGTTGATAACTTTGGAAAAACACTTCAAACAGCTTAGATTTGATGTGCAACTACTAGAAGGACCCTTTCTGCTATAGTGGGAGGTTAAATTTTCATGTTCTGAAGCTTCCCTGCAAAGATATGGCACAATGCAGAAAACGCGTTTTCAGCCTGAGATAAGGTGGGTTCCGGAACGCCAAATGTAAAAATGTTGATAACTTTTAAAAAACACTTCAGACAGCTTAGATTTGATGTGCAACTACTAGAAAGACCCTTTCTTCTATAGTGGGAGGTGAACATTTCATGTTCTGAAGCTTCCCTGAGAAGTTATGGCACAATGCAGAAAACGCGTTTTCAGCTTGAGATAAGGTGGGTTCCGGAACGCCAAGCGTAAAAATGTTGATAACTTTGGAACAACACTTCATTCAGCTTAGATTTGATGTGCAACTACTAGAAAGATCCTTTCTGCTTTAGTGGGAGGTGAAAATTTCATTTTCTCAAGCTTCACTGCAAAGTTATGGCACAATGCGTAAAACGCGTTTTCAGCCTGAGATAAGGTCGATTCTGGAACGCCAAACATAAAAATGTTGATAACTTTGGAAAAACACCTCAGACAGCTTAGATTTGATGTGCAACTACTAGAAAGACCCTTTCTGCTATAGTGGGAGGTCAAAATTTCATGTTCTGAAGCTTCCCTGGAAAGTTATGGGACAATGCAGAAAACGCGTTTTCAGCCTGAGATAAGGTGGGTTCCGAAACGCCAAACGAAAAAATGTTGATCACTTTGGAACAACACTTCAGACAGCTTAGAACTGATGTGCAAGTACTAGAAAGACCCTTTCTGTTACAGTGGGAGGTGAAAATTTCATGTTCTGAAGCTTCCCTGCAAAGTTATGGCACAATGCGTAAAACGTGTTTTCAGCCTGAGATAAGGTCGATTCTGGAACGCCAAACATAAAAATGTTGATAACTTTGGAAAAACACTTCAGACAGCTTAGATTTGATGTGCAACTACTAGAAAGACCCTTTCTGCTATAGTGGGAGGTCGAAATTTCATGTTCTGAAGCTTCCCTGGAAAGTCATGGGACAATGCAGAAAACGATTTTTCATCCTGAGATAAGGTCGATTCCGGAACACCAAACATAAAAATGTTGATAACTTTCGAAAAACACTTCGGACAGCTTAGATCTGATGTGCAACTACTAGAAGGACCCTTTCTGCTATAGTGGGAGGTTAAATTTTCATGTTCTGAAGCTTCCCTGCAAAGATATGGCACAATGCAGAAAACGCGTTTTCAGCCTGAGATAAGGTGGGTTCCGGAACGCCAAACATAAAAATGTTGATAACTTTTAAAAAACACTTCAGACAGCTTAAATTTGATGTGCAACTACTAGAAAGACCCTTTCTGCTATAGTGGGAGGTGAACATTTCATGTTCTGAAGCTTCCCTGCAAAGTTATGGCACAATGCGTAAAATGCGTTTTCAGCCTGAGATAAGGTTGATTCCGGAACGCCATACATAACAACTTTGATAACTTTGGATAAACACATCAGACAGCTTAGATTTGATGTGCAACTACTAGAAAGACCCTTCCTGCTATAGTGGTAGGTTAAAATTTCATGTTCAGAAGCTTCCATGAAAGTTATGGCACAATGCAGACAACGCGTTTTCAGCCTGAGATAAGGTTGATTCTGGAACGCCAAACATAAAAATGTTGATAACTTTGGAAAAACACCTCAAACAGCTTAGATTTGATGTGCAACTACTAGAAAGACCCTTTCTGCTATCGTGGGAGGTGAACAGTTCATGTTCTGAAGCTTCCCTGAGAAGTTATGGCACAATGCAGAAAATGCGTTTTCAGCCTGAGATAAGGTTGATTCCGGAACGCCAAACATAAAAATGTTGATAACTTTGGAAAAACACTTCAAACAGCTTAGATTTGATGTGCAACTACTGGAAGAACCCTTTCTGCTATAGTGGGAGGTTAAAATTTCATGTTCTGAAGCTTCCCTGCAAAGATATGGCACAATGCAGAAAACGCGTTTTCAGCCTGAGATAAGGTGGGTTCCGGAACGCCAAATGTAAAAATGTTGATAACTTTTAAAAAACACTTCAGACAGCTTAGATTTGATGTGCAACTACTAGAAAGACCGTTTCTTCTATAGTGGGAGGTGAACATTTCATGTTCTGAAGCTTCCCTGAGAAGTTATGGCACAATGCAGAAAACGCGTTTTCAGCCTGAGATAAGGTGGGTTCCGGAACGCCAAGCGAAAAAATGTTGATAACTTTGGAACAACACTTCAGTCAGCTTAGATTTGATGTGCAACTACTAGAAAGATCCTTTCTGCTTTAGTGGGAGGTGAAAATTTCATTTTCTCAAGCTTCACTGCAAAGTTATGGCACAATGCTTAAAACGCGTTTTCAGCCTGAGATAAGGTCGATTCTGGAACGCCAAACATAAAAATGTTGATAACTTTGGAAAAACACCTCAGACAGCTTAGATTTGATGTGCAACTACTAGAAAGACCCTTTCTGCTATAGTGGGAGGTCAAAATTTCATGTTCTGAAGCTTCCCTGGAAAGTTATGGGACAATGCAGAAAACGCGTTTTCAGCCTGAGATAAGGTGGGTTCCGAAACGCCAAACGAAAAAATGTTGATCACTTTGGAACAACACTTCAGACGGCTTAGAATTGATGTGCAAGTACTAGTAAGACCCTTTCTGTTACAGTGGGAGGTGAAAATTTCATGTTCTGAAGCTTCCCTGCAAAGTTATGGCACAATGCGTAAAACGTGTTTTCAGCCTGAGATAAGGTCGATTCTGGAACGCCAAACATAAAAATGTTGATAACTTTGGAAAAACACTTCAGACAGCTTAGATTTGATGTGCAACTACTAGAAAGACCCTTTCTGCTATAGTGGGAGGTCGAAATTTCATGTTCTGAAGCTTCCCTGGAAAGTCATGGGACAATGCAGAAAACGATTTTTCATCCTGAGATAAGGTCGATTCCGGAACACCAAACATAAAAATGTTGATAACTTTCGAAAAACACTTCGGACAGCTTAGATCTGATGTGCAACTACTAGAAAGACCCTTTCTGCTATCGTGGGAGGTGAACATTTCATGTTCTGAAGCTTCCCTGAGAAGTTATGGCACAATGCAGAAAATGCGTTTTCAGCCTGAGATAAGGTTGATTCCGGATCGCCAAACATAAAAATGTTGATAACTTTGGAAAAACACTTCAAACAGCTTAGATTTGATGTGCAACTACTAGAAAGACCCTTTCTGCTATAGTGGGAGGTGAACATTTCATGTTCTGGAGCTTCCCTGCAAAGTTATGGGACAATGCAGAAAACGTGTTTTCAGCCTGAGATAAGGTCGATTCCGGAACGCCAAACATAAAAATGTTGATAACTTTCGAAAAACACTTCGGACAGCTTAGATCTGATGTGCAACTACTGGAAAGACCCTTTCTGCTATAGTGGGAGGTGAACATTTCATGTTCTGAAGCTTCCCTGCAAAGTTATGGCACAATGCAGACAACGCGTTTTCAGCCTGAGATAAGATCGATTCTGGAACGCCAAACATAAAAATGTTGATAACTTTCGAAAAACTCTTCAGACAGCTCAGATTTGATGTGCAACTACTAGAAAAACCCTTTCTGCTATAGTGGGAGGTGAAATTTTCATTTTCTGAAGCTTCCCTGCAAAGTTATGGCACAAAGCGTAAAAAGCGTTTTCAGCCTATGATAAGGTCGATTCCGGAACGCCAAACATAAAAATGTTGATAACTTTTGAAAAACACTTCAGACAGGTCAGATTTGATGTGCAACTACTAGAAGGACCCTTTCTGCTATAGTTGGAGGTTAAAATTTCATTTTCTGAAGCTTCCCTGCAAAGATATGGCACAATGCAGAAAACGCGTTTTCAGCCTGAGATAAGGTTGATTCCGGAACGCCATACACAACAACGTTGATAACTTTGGAAAAACACATCAGACAGCTTAGATTTGATGTGCAACTACTAGAAAGACCCTTTCTGCTATAGTGGTAGGTTAAAATTTCATGTTAGGAAGCTTCCATGCAAAGTTATGGCACAATGCAGACAACGCGTTTTCAGCCTGAGATAAGGTCGATTCTGGAACGCCAAACATAAAAATGTTGATAACTTTCGAAAAGCACTTCAGACAGCTTAGATTTGATGTGCAACTACTAGAAAGACCCTTTCTGCTATAGTGGGAGGTGAACATTTCATGTTCTGAAGCTTCCCTGGAAAGTTATGGGACAATGCAGAAAACGTGTTTTCAGCCTGAGATAAGGTCGATTCCGGAACGCCAAACATAAAAATGTTGATAACTTTCGAAATACACTTCGGACAGCTTAGATCTGATGTGCAACTACTGGAAAGACCCTTTCTGCTATAGTGGGAGGTGAACATTTCATGTTGTGAAGCTTCCCTGCAAAGTTATGGCACAATGCAGATAACGCGTTTTCAGACTGAGATAAGGTGGGTTCCGGAACGCCAAACATAAAAATATTCATAACTTTGGAAAAACACTTCAGACAGCTTCGATTTGATGTGCAACTACTAGAAAGACCCTTTCTGCTATAGTGGGAGGTGAAAATTTCATTTCCTGAAGCTTCCCTGCAAAGTTATGGCACCAAGCGTAAAAAGCATTTTCAGCCTGAGATAAGGTCGATTCCGGAACGCCAAACATAAAAATGTTGATAACTTTCGAAAAACACTTCAGACAGCTTAGATTTGATGTGCAACTACTAGAAAGACCCTTTCTGCTATAGTGGGACGTGAAAATTTCATGTTCTGAAGCTTCCCAGCAAAGTTATGGCACAATGCCGAAAACGCGTTTTCAGACTGAGATAAGGTGGGTTCCGGAACACCAAACATAAAATTGTTGATAACTTTGGAAAAACCCTTGTGACAGCTTAGATTTGATGTGCAACAACTAGAAAGACCCTTTCTGCTATAGTGGGAGGTCGAAATTTCATGTTCTGTAGCTTCCCTGAGAAGTTATGGGATAATGCATAAAATGATTTTTCAGCCTGAGACAAGGTGGGTTCCGAAACGCCAAACATAAAAATGTTGATAACTTTCGAAAAACACTTCGGACAGCTTAGATCTGAAGTGCAACTACTAGAAAGACCCTTTCTGCTATAGTGGGATGTGAACATTTCCTGTTCTGAAGCTTGCCTGAGAAGTTATGGCACAATGCGTAAAACGCGTTTTCAGCCTGAGATGAGGTCGATTCCGGAACGGCAAACATGACAATGTTGATAACTTTGGAAAAACACTTCAGACAGCTTAGATTTGATGTGCAACTACTAGAAAGACCCTTTCTGCTATAGTGGGAGGTGAACATTTCATTTTCTGAAGCTTCCCTCCAAAGTTATGGCAAAATGCGTAAAACGCGTTTTCAGCCTGAGATAAGGTCGATTCCGGAACGCCAAACATAAAAATGTTGATAACTTTGGAAAAACACTTTAGACAGCTTAGATTTGATGTGCAACTACGAGAAAGACCCTTTCTGCTATAGTGGGAGGTGAACATTTCATGTTCTGAAGCTTCCCTGAGAAGTTATGGCACAATGCAGAAAACGCGTTTTCAGCCTGAGATAAGGTGGGTTCCGAAACGCCAAACTTAAAAATGTTGATAACTTTGGAACAACATTTCAGACAGATTAGATTTGATGTGCAACTACTAGAAAGTCCCTTTCTGCTATAGTGGGAGGTGAAAATTTCATGTTCTAAAGGTTCCCTGCAAAGTTATGGCACAATGCGTAAAACGCGTTTTAAGCCTGAGATAAGGTCGATTCCGGAACGCCAAACATAAAAATTTTGATAACTTTGGAAAAACACTTCAGACAGCTTAGATTTGATGTGCAACTACGAGAAAGACCCTTTCTGCTATAGTGGGAGGTGAACATTTCATGTTCTGAAGCTTCCCTGAGAAGTTATCGCACAATGCACAAAACGCGTTTTCAGCCTGAGATTAGGTGGGTTCCGGAACGCCAAACGTAAAAATGTTGATAACTTTGGAACAACACTTCAGTGAGCTTAGATTTGATGTGCAACTACTAGAAAGACCCTTTCTGCTATAGTGGGAGGTGAAAATTTCATTTTCTGAAGCTTCCCTCCAAAGTTATGGCTCAATGCAGAAAACGCGTTTTCAGCGTGAGATAAGGTGGGTTCCGGAACGCCAAACATAAAAATGTTGATAACTTTGGAAAAACACTTCAGACAGCTTAGATTTGAGGTGCAACTACTAGAAATACCCTTTCGGCTATAGTGGGACGTGAAAATTTCATGTTCTTAAGCTTCCCTGCAAAGTTATGGCACAATGCAGAAAACACGTTTTCAGCTTGAGATAAGGTGGGTTCCGGAACGCCAAACATAAAAATATTGATAACTTTGGAAAAACACTTCAGACAGCTTGGATTTGATGTGCAACTACTACAAAGACCCTTTCTGCTATAGTGGGAGGTGAAACTTTCATGTTCTGAAGCTTTCCTTCAAAGTTATGGCACAATGCAGAAAACGCGTTTTCAGCCTGAGACAAGGTGGGTTCCGAAATGCCAAACGTAAAAATGTTGATAACTTTGGAAAAACACATCAGACAGCTTAGATTTGATGTGCAACTACTAGAAAGACCCTTTCTGCTATAGGTGGAGGTGAAACTTTCATGTTCTGAAGCTTTCCTTCAAAGTTATGGCACAATGCAGAAAACGCGTTATCAGCCTGAGACAAGGTGGGTTCCGGAACGCCAAACGTAAAAATGTTGATAACTTTGGAAAAAACATTTCAGACAGCTTAGATTTGATGTGCAACTACTAGAAATACCCTTTCTGCTATAGTGGGAGGTGAAATTTCATTTTCTGAAGCTTCCCTCCAAAGTTATGGCAAAATGCGTAAAACGCGTTTTCAGCCTCAGATAAGGTCGATTCTGGAACGCCAACCATAAAAATGTTGATAACTTTGGAAAAACTCTTCAGACAGCTTAGATTTGATGTGCAACTACTAGAAAGACCTTTTCTGCCATTGTGGGAGGTGAAAATTTCATGTTCTGAAGCTTCCCTGCAAAGTTATGCCACAATGGAGAAATCGCGTTTTCAGCCTGAGATAAGGTGGGTTCCGGAACGCCAAAGATAAAAATGTTAATAACTTTGGAAAAACACCTCAGACAGCTTAGATTTGATGTGCAACTACAAGACAGACCCTTTCTGCTATAGTGGGAGGTGAAAATTTCATGTTCTGAAGCTTCCCTGCAAAGTTATGACAAAATGGAGAAAACGCGTTTTGTGCCAGAGATAAGGTGGATTCCGGAACGCCAAACATAAAAATGTTGATAACTTTGGAAAAGCACTTCAGACAGCTTAGATTTGATGTGCAACTACAAGACAGACCCTTTCTGCTATAGTGGGAGGTGAAAATTTCATGTTCTGAAGCTTCCCTCCAAAGTTATGGCACAATGCGTAAAACGTGTTTTCAGCCTGAGATAAGGTCGATTCCGGAACGCCAAACATAAAAATGTTGATATATTTGGAAAGCCACTTAAGACAGCTTAGATTTCATGACCCTTTCTGCTATAGTGGGAGGTGAAAATTTCATGTTCTGAAGCTTTATGCAAAGTAATGGCACAATGCGTAAAACACGTTTTCAGCCTGATATAAGGTGGGTTCCCGAAGGCCAAAAATAAAAATGTTCAAATCTTTGGAAAAACACTGCAGACAGCTTAGATTTCATGAGAAACTACTAGAAAGACGCTTTCTGCTATAGTGGGAGGTGAAAATTTCATGTTCTGAAGCTTCCCTGCAAAGTTATGGCACAATGCAGAAAACGCGTTTTCAGATTGAGATAAGGTGGGTTCCGTAACGCCAAACATAAAAATGTTGATAACTTTCGAAAAACACTTCAGACAGCTTAGATTTGAAGTGTAACTACTAGAAAGACCCTTACTGCTATAGTGGGAGGTCAAAATTTCATGTTCTGAAGCTTTATGCAACGTTATGGTACAATGCGTGAAACGCGTTTTTAGCCTGAGATAAGGTGGGTTCCCGAAGGCCAAACATTAAAATGTTGATAACTTTCGAAAAACACTTCAGACAGCTTAAATTTGAAGTGCAACAACTAGAAAGACCCTTTCTGCTATAGTGGGAGGTGAAAATTTCATGTTCTGAAGCTTCCCTGCAAAGTGATTTCACAATGCAGAAAACGCATTTTCAGCCTGAGATAAGGTGGGTTCCAGAACGCTAAACTTAAAAATGTTGATGACTTTGGAAAAAACACCTCAGACAGCTTAGATTTGATGTGCAACTACAAGACAGACCCTTTCTGCTATAGTGGGAGGTGAAAATTTCATGTTCTGAAGCTTCCCTGCAAAGTTATGACAAAATGGAGAAAACGCGTTTTGTGCCAGAGATAAGGTGGATTCCGGAACGCCAAACATAAAAATGTTGATAACTTTGGAAAAGCACTTCAGACAGCTTAGATTTGATGTGCAACTACAAGACAGACCCTTTCTGCTATAGTGGGAGGTGAAAATTTCATGTTCTGAAGCTTCCCTCCAAAGTTATGGCACAATGCGTAAAACGTGTTTTCAGCCTGAGATAAGGTCGATTCCGGAACGCCAAACATAAAAATGTTGATATATTTGGAAAGCCACTTAAGACAGCTTAGATTTCATGACCCTTTCTGCTATAGTGGGAGGTGAAAATTTCATGTTCTGAAGCTTTATGCAAAGTAATGGCACAATGCGTAAAACACGTTTTCAGCCTGATATAAGGTGGGTTCCCGAAGGCCAAAAATAAAAATGTTCAAATCTTTGGAAAAACACTGCAGACAGCTTAGATTTCATGAGAAACTACTAGAAAGACGCTTTCTGCTATAGTGGGAGGTGAAAATTTCATGTTCTGAAGCTTCCCTGCAAAGTTATGGCACAATGCAGAAAACGCGTTTTCAGATTGAGATAAGGTGGGTTCCGTAACGCCAAACATAAAAATGTTGATAACTTTCGAAAAACACTTCAGACAGCTTAGATTTGAAGTGTAACTACTAGAAAGACCCTTACTGCTATAGTGGGAGGTCAAAATTTCATGTTCTGAAGCTTTATGCAACGTTATGGTACAATGCGTGAAACGCGTTTTTAGCCTGAGATAAGGTGGGTTCCCGAAGGCCAAACATTAAAATGTTGATAACTTTCGAAAAACACTTCAGACAGCTTAAATTTGAAGTGCAACAACTAGAAAGACCCTTTCTGCTATAGTGGGAGGTGAAAATTTCATGTTCTGAAGCTTCCCTGCAAAGTGATTTCACAATGCAGAAAACGCATTTTCAGCCTGAGATAAGGTGGGTTCCAGAACGCTAAACTTAAAAATGTTGATGACTTTGGAAAAAACACTTCAGACAGCTTAGTTTTGATGTGCAACTAGGAGAAAGACCCTTTCTGCGATAGTGGGTGGTGAAAATTCGATGTTCTGAAGCTTCCCTGCAAAGTTATGGCACAATGCGTGAAAAGCGTTTTCAGCCTGAGATAAGGTGGGTTCCGGAACGCCAAACATAAAAATGTTGATAACTTTCGAAAAACACTTCAGACAGCTTAGATTTGAAGTGCAACAACTAGAAAGACCCTTTCTGCTATAGTGGGGGGTGAAAATTTCATGTTCTGAAGCTTCCCTGCAAAGTGATTTCAAAATGCAGAAAACGCATTTTCAGCCTGAGATAAGGTGGGTTCCAGAACGCTAAACTTAAAAATGTTGATGACTTTGGAAAAAACACTTCAGACAGCTTAGTTTTGCAATAGATGTGCAACTAGGAGAAAGACCCTTTCTGCGATAGTGGGTGGTGAAAATTCGATGTTCTGAAGCTTCCCTGCAAAGTTATGGCACAATGCGTGAAAAGAGTTTTCAGCCTGAGATAAGGTCGATTCCGGAACGCCAAACATAAAAATGTTGATAACTTTGGAAAAACACTTCAGACAGCTTAGATTTGATGTGCAACTACTAGAAAGACCCTTTCTGCTATAGTGGGAGGTGAAAATTTCATGTTCTGAGGCTTCCCTGCAAAGTTATGGCACAATCCACAAAAGCCGTTTTCAGACTGAGATAAGATGGGTTCCAGAACGCCAAACATAAAAATGTTGATAACATTGGAAAAACACTTCAGACAGCTTAGTTTTGATGTGCAACTACAAGACAGACTCTTTCTGCAATATTGGTAGGTGAAAATTTCATATTCTGATGCTTCCATGCAAAGTTATGGCACAATGCAGAAAACGCATCTTCAGCCTGATATAAGGTGGGTTCCAGAACGTCAAACATAAAAATGTTGATAACTTTGGAAAAACACTTCAGACAGCTTAGATTTGATGTGCAACTACTAGAAAGACCCTTTCTACTATAGCGGCAGGTGAAAATTTCATGTTCTGAGGCTTCCCTGCAAAGTTATGGCGCAATGCAAAAAACACGTTTTCAGACTGAGATAAGGTGGGTTCCAGAAAGCCAAACATAAAAATGTTGATAACTTTGGAAAAACATTTCAGACAGCTTAGATTTGATCTGCAACTACTAGAAAGACCCTTTCTGCTATAGTGGGAGGTGAAAATTTCATGTGCTGAAGCTTTCTGCAAAGTTATGGCACAATGCGTAAAACACGTTTTCAGCCTGAGATAAGGTCGATTCCGGGACGCCAAACGTAAAAATGTTGATAACTTTGTAAAAACACTTCAGACAGCTTAGATTTGATGTGCAACTACAAGAGAGACCCTTTCTGCAATAGTGGGAGGTTAAAATTTTATATTCTGAAGCTTCCCTGCAAAGTTATGGCACAATGCAGAAAACGCGTTTTCGGCTGAGATAAGGTCGATTCCGGAACGCCAAACATTAAAATGTTGATAACTTTCGAAAAACACTTCAGACAGCTTAGATTTGAAGTGTAACTACTAGAAAGACCCTTTCTGCTATAGTGGGAGGTGAAAATTTCATGTTCTGAAGCTTCCCTGCAAAGTTATGGCACAATGCAGAAAACGCATCTTCAGCCTGATATAAGGTGGGTTCCAGAACGCTAAACATAAAAATGTTGATGACTTTGGAAAAAACACTTCAGACAGCTTAGATATGATGTGCAACTAGGAGAAAGACCATTTCTGCTATAGTGGGTGGTGAAAATTCGATGTTCTGAAGCTTCCCTGCAAAGTTATGGCACAATGCGTAAAACGCGTTTTCAGCCTGACATAAGGTCGATTCCGGAACGCCAAACATAAAAAAGGTGATAACTTTTGAAATACACTTCAGACAGCTTAGATTTGATGTGCAACTACTAGAAAGACCCTTTCTGCTATTGTGGGAGGTGAAATTTTCATATCCTGATGCTTCCCTGCAAAGTTATGGCACAAAGCAGAAAACGCGTTTTCAGGCTGTGATAAGGTTGATTCCGGAACGCCAAACATAAAAATGTTGATAACTTTCGAAAAACACTTCAGACAGCTTAAATTTGAAGTGCAACAACTAGAAAGACCCTTTCTGCTATAGTGGGAGGTGAAAATTTCATGTTCTGAAGCTTCCCTGCAAAGTGATTTCACAATGCAGAAAACGCATTTTCAGCCTGAGATAAGGTGGGTTCCAGAACGCTAAACTTAAAAATGTTGATGACTTTGGAAAAAACACTTCAGACAGCTTAGTTTTGATGTGCAACTAGGAGAAAGACCCTTTCTGCGATAGTGGGTGGTGAAAATTCGATGTTCTGAAGCTTCCCTGCAAAGTTATGGCACAATGCGTGAAAAGCGTTTTCAGCCTGAGATAAGGTGGGTTCCGGAACGCCAAAAATAAAAATGTTGATAACTTTCGAAAAACACTTCAGACAGCTTAGATTTGAAGTGCAACAACTAGAAAGACCCTTTCTGCTATAGTGGGAGGTGAAAATTTCATGTTCTGAAGCTTCCCTGCAAAGTGATTTCACAATGCAGAAAACGCATTTTCAGCCTGAGATAAGGTGGGTTCCAGAACGGTAAACTTAAAAATGTTGATGACTTTGGAAAAAACACTTCAGACAGCTTAGTTTTGCAATAGATGTGCAACTAGGAGAAAGACCCTTTCTGAGATAGTGGGTGGTGAAAATTCGATGTTCTGAAGCTTCCCTGCAAAGTTATGGCACAATGCGTGAAAAGCGTTTTCAGCCTGAGATAAGGTCGATTCCGGAACGCCAAACATAAAAATGTTGATAACTTTGGAAAAACACTTCAGACAGCTTAGATTTGATGTGCAACTACTAGAAAGACCCTTTCTGCTATAGTGGGAGGTGAAAATTTCATGTTCTGAAGCTTCCCTGCAAAGTTATGGCACAATGCACAAAAGCCGTTTTCAGACTGAGATAAGGTGGGTTCCAGAACGCCAAACATAAAAATGTTGATAACATTGGAAAAACACTTCAGACAGCTTAGTTTTGATGTGCAACTACAAGACAGACTCTTTCTGCAATATTGGTAGGTGAAAATTTCATATTCTGATGCTTCCATGCAAAGTTATGGCACAAAGCAGAAAACGCGTTTTCAGGCTGAGATAAGGTTGATTCCGGAACGTCAAACATAAAAATGTTGATAACTTTGGAAAAACACTTCAGACAGCTTAGATTTGATGTGCAACTACTAGAAAGACCCTTTCTACTACAGCGGCAGGTGAAAATTTCATGTTCTGAGGCTTCCCTGCAAAGTTATGGCGCAATGCAAAAAACACGTTTTCAGACTGAGATAAGGTGGGTTCCAGAAAGCCAAACATAAAAATGTTGATAACTTTGGAAAAACATTTCAGACAGCTTAGATTTGATCTGCAACTACTAGAAAGACCCTTTCTGCTATAGTGGGAGGTGAAAATTTCATGTGCTGAAGCTTTCTGCAAAGTTATGGCACAATGCGTAAAACATGTTTTCAGCCTGAGATAAGGTCGATTCCGGAACGCCAAACGTAAAAATGTTGATAACTTTGTAAAACCACTTCAGACAGCTTAGATTTGATGTGCAACTACAAGAGAGACCCTTTCTGCAATAGTGGGAGGTTAAAATTTTATATTCTGAAGCTTCCCTGCAAAGTTATGGCACAATGCAGAAAACGCGTTTTCGGCTGAGATAAGGTCGATTCCGGAACGCCAAACATTAAAATGTTGATAACTTTCGAAAAACACTTCAGACAGCTTAGATTTGAAGTGTAACTACTAGAAAGACCCTTTCTGCTATAGTGGGAGGTGAAAATTCCATGTTCTGAAGCTTCCCTGCAAAGTTATGGCACAATGCAGAAAACGCATCTTCAGCCTGATATAAGGTGGGTTCCAGAACGCTAAACATAAAAATGTTGATGACTTTGGAAAAAACACTTCAGACAGCTTAGATATGATGTGCAACTAGGAGAAAGACCATTTCTGCTATAGTGGGTGGTGAAAATTCGATGTTCTGAAGCTTCCCTGCAAAGTTATGGCACAATGCGTAAAACGCGTTTTCAGCCTGACATAAGGTCGATTCCGGAACGCCAAACATAAAAAAGGTGATAACTTTTGAAATACACTTCAGACAGCTTAGATTTGATGTGCAACTACTAGAAAGACCCTTTCTGCTATTGTGGGAGGTGAAATTTTCATATTCTGATGCTTCCCTGCAAAGTTATGGCACAAAGCAGAAAACGCGTTTTCAGGCTGTGATAAGGTTGATTCCGGAACGCCAAAATAAAAATGTTGATAACTTTGTAAAAACAGTTCAGACAGCATAGATTTCACGTGAAACTACGAGAAAGACCCTTTCTGCTATAGTGGGAGGTGAAAATTTCATGTGCTGAAGCTTTACGCAAAGTTATGGTACAATGCGTAAAACGCTTTTTCAGCCTGAGATAAGGTCGATTCCGGAACGCCAAACATAAAAATGTTGATATATTTGGAAAGCCACTTAAGACAGCTTAGATTTCATGACCCTTTCTGCTATACTGGGAGGTGAAAATTTCATGTTCTGAAGCTTTATGCAAAGTAATGGCACAATGCGTAAAACACGTTTTCAGCCTGATATAAGGTGGGTTCCCGAAGGCCAAAAATAAAAATGTTCAAATCTTTGGAAAAACACTGCAGACAGCTTAGATTTCATGAGAAACTACTAGAAAGACGCTTTCTGCTATAGTGGGAGGTGAAAATTTCATGTTCTGAAGCTTCCCTGCAAAGTTATGGCACAATGCAGAAAACGCGTTTTCAGATTGAGATAAGGTGGGTTCCGGAACGCCAAACATAAAAATGTTGATAACTTTCGAAAAACACTTCAGACAGCTTAGATTTGAAGTGTAACTACTAGAAAGACCCTTACTGCTATAGTGGGAGGTGAAAATTTCATGTTCTGAAGCTTCCCTGCAAAGTTATGGCACAATGCAGAAAACGCGTTTTCAGATTGAGATAAGGTGGGTTCCGGAACGCCAAACATAAAAATGTTGATAACTTTCGAAAAACACTTCAGACAGCTTAGATTTGAAGTGTAACTACTAGAAAGACCCTTACTGCTATAGTGGGAGGTGAAAATTTCATGTTCTGAAGCTTTATGCAACGTTTTGGTACAATGCGTGAAACGCGTTTTTAGCCTGAGATAAGGTGGGTTCCCGAAGGCCAAACATTAAAATGTTGATAACTTTCGAAAAACACTTCAGACAGCTTAAATTTGAAGTGCAACAACTAGAAAGACCCTTTCTGCTATAGTGGGAGGTGAAAATTTCATGTTCTGAAGCTTCCCTGCAAAGTGATTTCACAATGCAGAAAACGCATTTTCAGCCTGACATAAGATGGGTTCCAGAACGCTAAACTTAAAAATGTTGATGACTTTGGAAAAAACACTTCAGACAGCTTAGTTTTGATGTGCAACTAGGAGAAAGACCCTTTCTGCGATAGTGGGTGGTGAAAATTCGATGTTCTGAAGCTTCCCTGCAAAGTTATGGCACAATGCGTGAAAAGCGTTTTCAGCCTGAGATAAGGTGGGTTCCGGAACGCCAAACATAAAAATGTTGATAACTTTCGAAAAACACTTCAGACAGCTTAGATTTGAAGTGCAACAACTAGAAAGACCCTTTCTGCTATAGTGGGAGGTGAAAATTTCATGTTCTGAAGCTTCCCTGCAAAGTGATTTCACAATGCAGAAAACGCATTTTCAGCCTGAGATAAGGTGGGTTCCAGAACGCTAAACTTAAAAATGTTGATGACTTTGGAAAAAACACTTCAGACAGCTTAGTTTTGCAATAGATGTGCAACTAGGAGAAAGACCCTTTCTGCGACAGTGGGTGGTGAAAATTCGATGTTCTGAAGCTTCCCTGCAAAGTTATGGCACAATGCGTGAAAAGCGTTTTCAGCCTGAGATAAGGTCGATTCCGGAACGCCAAACATAAAAATGTTGATAACTTTGGAAAAACACTTCAGACAGCTTAGATTTGATGTGCAACTACTAGAAAGACCCTTTCTGCTATAGTGGGAGGTGAAAATTTCATGTTCTGAGGCTTCCCTGCAAAGTTATGGCACAATCCACAAAAGCCGTTTTCAGACTGAGATAAGGTGGGTTCCAGAACGCCAAACATAAAAATGTTGATAACATTGGAAAAACACTTCAGACAGCTTAGTTTTGATGTGCAACTACAAGACAGACTCTTTCTGCAATATTGGTAGGTGAAAATTTCATATTCTGATGCTTCCATGCAAAGTTATGGCACAATGCAGAAAACGCATCTTCAGCCTGATATAAGGTGGGTTCCAGAACGTCAAACATAAAAATGTTGATAACTTTGGAAAAACACTTCAGACAGCTTAGATTTGATGTGCAACTACTAGAAAGACCCTTTCTACTATAGCGGCAGGTGAAAATTTCATGTTCTGAGGCTTCCCTGCAAAGTTATGGCGCAATGCAAAAAACACGTTTTCAGACTGAGATAAGGTGGGTTCCAGAAAGCCAAACATAAAAATGTTGATAACTTTGGAAAAACATTTCAGACAGCTTAGATTTGATCTGCAACTACTAGAAAGACCCTTTCTGCTATAGTTGGAGGTGAAAATTTCATGTGCTGAAGCTTTCTGCAGAGTTATGGCACAATGCGTAAAACACGTTTTCAGCCTGAGATAAGGTCGATTCCGGAACGCCAAACGTAAAAATGTTGATAACTTTGTAAAAACACTTCAGACAGCTTAGATTTGATGTGCCACTACAAGAGAGACCCTTTCTGCAATAGTGGGAGGTTAAAATTTTATATTCTGAAGCTTCCCTGCAAAGTTATGGCACAATGCAGAAAACGCGTTTTCGGCTGAGATAAGGTCGATTCCGGAACG